>NC_137358.1:16359423-16779358 GCF_965287045.1 Carcharhinus amblyrhynchos
AACACCCAGAAGATAAGGGCTGCTGATGCATGGGATCACAATCATCTGCAAGTTCCCCTCTGGGCCACTCACCATCCTGATTTGAAATTATATCATCGTTCCTTCATTGTTGCTAGGTCAAAATCTTGGAACTCTCTTCCTAACAGCATTGTGGGTGCACTTGCATCACATGGACTACAATGGTTCAAGACGGTGGCTCACCCTCCTTTAAATGGTGCCAAGGTCTTTTCCATCCACCTGATAGGGCAGATGAGGGGTGAATATTTTTAAGAAGCGGGTTGATGGGTTTTTGATAAGAGAAGGATTAAGGGTTATGGGGAGAGGGCGGGAAAGTGGAACTGAGCCACGACAGATCAGCCATGATCTTATTGAATGGCGGGGCAGGCTCGAGGGGCTAGATGGCCTACTCCTGCTCCTATTTCTTATGTTCTTATGTTCTTATGAAATTCTCTGGCCTCCCCTCAGCGATTTTCTTGGCAGTGGGAGGTGGTGTGCCATTCACTGATAGAGGAATATTCAGATCCCGCTGCTGTTGATGCGAATTCCCATTAAAGATACCCCTTGCTGCTGGTGGGACCACAGGAACCTGCCAGCCTGAATGGCCAGAGAATTCCGGCAGGAGTCTCAGTTTAACTTCTTATCTGAAAGATGGAATTTCCAACCGTGCAGTTCACCCATCCCTTAGTAATACACCAGTCTAACAGATTACATGCTCAAGTCTCTGCAGTGGGATTGAAACCCACTGAGTTCTGACTCACAGACAAGAGAGGTTACCATTCCACATTTCAATGACGTTATAGAACCGACAACTTTTAATTAACCAGTTTCATCTTTTCTTATAAAGATTGAGATCATTGAATAATCAGAAGAAGATCCAGTTGCCTCATGTTACCTCCCGAGGCTAACTCATTGACTTCTTAATTATTGTTCAAGAGACTTGAATAGATGTTTATGACATGTTGATAAACTAAGTACACAATAAGACCTTTGCAGGTTTTTAATCCAAAGTCTGATACTGCTGTTCACCTTATTAAGTTTGCAAGCTACAAAAGCAGATGCAGTCATTACCTTCCACATGATGAGGACTGGTCTACTTTGTAAATTTGGATTTTTATTTATAATCCAGAGATCTGGCCCTTGAGCTGGTTCTAGGATTCAAAATCATAACAGAAATAGAATACCGATAGTTTTTTATCAATTACATGTTAAGAGAAATAAGCTGTAAAATAATTTGTATACACAGCACACAAGAGTTAAAGTGAGGGTGAAGGGTCTGACAAAGGTCATCCAGACTTGAAGGGGGGAGTTTTCCCATCCTGCCCACCACAGGAATCGTAGTGGGTGGGCAAACTGGGGCAAACAATGCAAAGATCCAATGACATCTGGCAGGATTTTCTGGTTGTGAGGTGAGCATGGCTGTAAAATCCCACCCAAACCATTGGCTCTATTCTCCCTCCACAGATGCTGCCAGACCTGCTGATCTTCTCCAGTATTTCTTGTTTTTGTTTCAGACTCCAGCATTTTGCCTTTATGTTAAAGGCAGAAGTGAACAGCTAACTTTGTGTTCCTGCTTTGACCCCCATTAGTGCATTCTGGAAATTTAGGTGGATGGATTTTCTGACTAAGATGTGAAATGCCAGGACTCTCCCAGAGAATTACTCTCGCTCTCTCTCTCTCCCCCAGAGAATTACTCGCGCTCTCTCTCTCCCAGAGAATTACTCGCTCTCTCTCTCTCTCTCCCAGAGAATTACTCGCGCTCTCTCTCTCTCTCCCAGAGAATTACTCTCGCTCTCTCTCTCTCCCCCAGAGAATTACTCGCTCTCTCTCTCTCTCTCCCAGAGAATTACTCTCGCTCTCTCTCTCTCCCCCAGAGAATTACTCGCTCTCTCTCTCTCTCTCCCAGAGAATTACTCGCTCTCTCTCTCTCTCTCCCAGAGAATTACTCGCGCTCTCTCTCTCCCCCAGAGAATTACTCGCGCTCTCTCTCTCTCCCAGAGAATTACTCGCTCTCTCTCTCTCTCTCCCAGAGAATTACTCGCGCTCTCTCTCTCTCCCAGAGAATTACTCGCTCTCTCTCTCTCTCCCAGAGAATTACTCTCGCTCTCTCTCTCTCCCCCAGAGAATTACTCTCTCTCTCTCTCCCCCAGAGAATTACTCGCTCTCTCTCTCTCTCCCAGAGAATTACTCGCTCTCTCTCTCTCTCCCAGAGAATTACTCTCGCTCTCTCTCTCTCCCCCAGAGAATTACTCTCTCTCTCTCTCCCCCAGAGAATTACTCTCTCTCTCTCTCCCCCAGAGAATTACTCGCTCTCTCTCTCTCTCCCAGAGAATTACTCGCTCTCTCTCTCTCTCCCAGAGAATTACTCTCGCTCTCTCTCTCTCCCCCAGAGAATTACTCTCTCTCTCTCTCCCCAGAGAATTACTCTCTCTCTCTCTCCCCCAGAGAATTACTCGCTCTCTCTCTCTCTCCCAGAGAATTACTCTCGCTCTCTCTCTCTCCCAGAGAATTACTCGCTCTCTCTCTCTCTCTCCCAGAGAATTACTCGCGCTCTCTCTCTCTCCCAGAGAATTACTCGCTCTCTCTCTCTCTCCCAGAGAATTACTCTCGCTCTCTCTCTCTCCCCCAGAGAATTACTCTCTCTCTCTCTCCCCCAGAGAATTACTCGCTCTCTCTCTCTCTCCCAGAGAATTACTCGCTCTCTCTCTCTCTCCCAGAGAATTACTCTCGCTCTCTCTCTCTCCCCCAGAGAATTACTCTCTCTCTCTCTCCCCCAGAGAATTACTCTCTCTCTCTCTCCCCCAGAGAATTACTCGCTCTCTCTCTCTCTCCCAGAGAATTACTCGCTCTCTCTCTCTCTCCCAGAGAATTACTCGCGCTCTCTCTCTCTCCCAGAGAATTACTCTCGCTCTCTCTCTCTCTCCCAGAGAATTACTCGCGCTCTCTCTCTCCCCCAGAGAATTACTCGCGCTCTCTCTCTCTCCCAGAGAATTACTCTCGCTCTCTCTCTCTCTCCCAGAGAATTACTCGCGCTCTCTCTCTCCCCCAGAGAATTACTCGCTCTCTCTCTCTCTCTCCCAGAGAATTACTCGCGCTCTCTCTCTCTCCCAGAGAATTACTCGCGCTCTCTCTCTCCCCCAGAGAATTACTCGCTCTCTCTCTCTCTCTCCCAGAGAATTACTCGCGCTCTCTCTCTCTCCCAGAGAATTACTCGCGCTCTCTCTCTCTCTCTCTCCAGAGAATTACTCGCGCTCTCTCTCTCTCTCCCAGAGAATTACTCGCTCTCTCTCTCTCTCTCTCTCCCAGAGAATTACTCGCTCTCTCTCTCTCCCAGAGAATTACTCGCTCTCTCTCTCTCTCTCTCTCCCAGAGAATTACTCGCGCTCTCTCTCTCCCAGAGAATTACTCGCGCTCTCTCTCTCTCTCCCAGAGAATTACTCGCGCTCTCTCTCTCTCCCAGAGAATTACTCGCTCTCTCTCTCTCTCCCAGAGAATTACTCGCTCTCTCTGTCCCAGAGAATTACTCGCGCTCTCTCTCTCCCTCCCAGAGAATTACTCGCTCTCTCTCTCTCTCCCAGAGAATTACTCGCTCTCTCTCTCTCTCCCAGAGAATTACTCGCTCTCTCTCTCTCTCTCCCAGAGAATTACTCGCTCTCTCTCTCTCTCTCCCAGAGAATTACTCGCGCTCTCTCTCTCTCCCAGAGAATTACTCGCTCTCTCTGTCCCAGAGAATTACTCGCTCTCTCTCTCTCTCTCCCAGAGAATTACTCGCGCTCTCTCTCTCTCCCAGAGAATTACTCGCTCTCTCTGTCCCAGAGAATTACTCGCTCTCTCTGTCCCAGAGAATTACTCGCTCTCTCTCTCTCTCTCCCAGAGAATTACTCGCGCTCTCTCTCTCTCCCAGAGAATTACTCGCTCTCTCTGTCCCAGAGAATTACTCGCGCTCTCTCTCTGTCCCAGAGAATTACTCGCGCTCTCTCTCTCTGTCCCAGAGAATTACTCGCTCTCTTTTTCAGTAAATTTGTCTCTCTCCCTCCCAGCGAATTTCTCTCTTCCCCAGTGAATCACACAGTCTGTCTCTCTCTCTCTATCTCTCTCTCTGTGAATTTCTCGCTCTCTCCCTCAGTGATTTACTAACTCTCTCAGGGGGGCAGTTGAGAGTCAACCACGTTGCTGTGGCTCTGGAGTCACATGTAGGCCAGACCGGGTAAGGATGGCAGATTTCCCTCCCTGAAGGACATTAGTGACCCAGATGCTGACAATCGACAATGGTTTCATGGTCACTTTTTAAATTTAATTCGGTTGCTGTGATGGGATTCGAACCCAGGTCCCCCAGAGCGTTACTCAGAGTCTCTGGGTTACTAGTCCAGCGACAGTCCCACTGCGCCACCGCCATCCCGTGAGTGAGTCCCAGCTCACCGTCTCTCAGCTTCATCAGAGGGAGGACGCTCGCTGTTCCGTCACTGGACGAGGTGGGGGGGGTGCGGGGGTGGTGGTTCTTGTATTTGCCACAGTTCCTGGATCCGTGTGACTGCCCAGTTTGGGCACCAGGCCCAGTTTCCCCGGTGCGATCGTTGGTGGCTGGGTCCCAAACTCCGAAACTGCCTCCCTTTTACAATCGCTGTGTAAAACCAACCTCTTTGATTGGGCTATTGCGCCCCCCCACCCCCGCCCACCCCCCATTCCTACCCTGGGCCCCCTCCTCCACCCCACCTCGGGTCCCACCCCACCCCACCCTGTGCCCGTCCCATCCCAGGCTTCCCCCCTGCCCTGGACTCACCCCCCTGTGTCCTGCCCAGGGCCCCCCCCACCCCCCACCTCGGGGCCCTCCTCTGTCCTGCCCCAGGCCCCCCTGTGCTCCCCCACCCCCCCCCATGTCTGTACCTCTATTCCTCCTCCCAAAGTGTATAACCTCACACTTTTCCACAGTGTATTCCATCTGCCACTTCTTAGCCCACTCTCCTAACCTGTCCAAGTCCTTCTGCAGCCCCCCTGCTTCCTCAATACTACCTGTCCCTCTACGTATCTTTGTATCATCTGTAAACTTAGCAACAGTGCCTTCAGTTCCTTCCTCCAAATCATTAATGTTTATTGTCAAACGCTGCGGTCCCAGCACTGACCCCTGAGACACACCACTAGTCACTGGCTGCCATCCTGAAAAGACCCCTTTATCCCCACTCTGTCCTCTCTCCATGCCAGGATCTTATCCTTAACACCGTGGGTTCTTAACAGTCTCTCATGTGGCACCTTGTCAAAGGCCTTCTGGAAATCTAAATAAATCACATCCACTGGTTCTCCTTTATCTACCTTCCTTGTTACCTCCTCAAAGATCTCTAACAGATTTGTCAGACGTGACCTCCCCGCGACAAAGCCGTGCTGACTCAGTCCTACTTTATCAAGTACTCTGCAATCTCATCTTTAATAACAGACTCTAAAATCTTGCCGATGACGGTCAGGTTAACCGGCCTATAATCTCCCGTCTGCTGCCCCCCTCCCTTCTTTAAACAGCCGTGTTACATTCACTACTTTCCAGTCCTCTGGCACCCTCCCTGCCCCCAGCGATTCCTGAAAGATCACCACCGATGCCTCCACAATTCCCTCAGCTCTCTCCATTCGAACCCTGCGGTGCAGTCCATCTGGTCCAGGCGATTTATCCACCGTCAGACTTTCCCCCAGAACTTTCTCCTTAGTGATGGACTCCCCTGTGCCCGCCCCCCTCCCGGCTGTCCTGGAGCTCTGGCATCCCACTGCTGTCTTCCACCGTGAAGACTATTCAGTTCCTCTGCCCTTTCCTCAGGGTGTTCTGCCGGTCGCCGTGTTGGCGGTGCCATCCGAATGAAGTTGTTGTTGTAGTGTGCAGTCGACGCTTCGGGGGAGGGGGTCAGTTAATTTTTTTGGGACCTAATTCTTCTCCCGGCAGGCGGCCATCCTGCAGCAGACGGCAGAGTATATCTTCACTCTGGAGGAGGATAAGACGCGGCTGATACAGCAGAACGCCCAGCTGAAGAGATTGGTTCAGGTGAGCGGGACCCCACCCTGCTGCATGCTGGGAGGTGCCGAGATCGTAAAGGGGGGGGGGGGTGACAGTAATGTGGGTGCAAGATTGGGGGCTGCCTGGGGTTGGGAGGGCTGGGGGTGGGGGTGTGGAGTGGGGGGGGCTGGGAGGGGCGGGGGTTGTGGTGGGGCTGGGGGCGGGAGGTGGGGTTGGGGGGGCTGGGGCCGGGGGTGGGAGAGGTGGGGCAGGCGGGGGGGGTGTGATGGGGGAGCGGGGGCAAGGGGCAAGGGGCAGGGGGGCTGAGGGTGGGGGGTGTTGGGGGGCCGCTGGGGGTGGTGGCTGGGGAGTGGGGGGGGCTGGGGGCAAGGGGCAGGGGGGCTGAGGGCGGGGGGTGTTGGGGGTTTGCTGGGGGCCGGGGGTGGCGGCTGGGGATGGGGGGGCAGAGGGGCTGCTGGGAGATGGTGGCTGGGGGAGTGGGGGGTGCTGGGGAGTGGGGGGGGCTGGGGGTTGCTGGCTGGGGAGTGGGGGGGCTGGGGAGTGGGGGGGCGCTGGGGGGTGGGGGCTGGGGAGTGGGGGGGGGGCTGGGGAGTGTGGGGGGGAACCATTTACAAAGATATTGCCACCCAGGACTATGAGGAATGACCTGGGGGGGGTGGGTGGGTGGGGGGTGGGGGGGGCCGGGATTATTCTCCTCGGGACAGAGAGGAGGCTGAGGGGAGATTGACGTTCGGGCTGTATCGGGCTGCTGGGTGGCGATGACTGAATCCCTGCACAGTGCAGACAGGGGCCATTCGGCCCATCGGATCCACACTGGCTCTCCCCAGCAGACAGGCCCGCGACACGGGGCACCTTTCAGCCACGATGGGCCTCTCCCCGTGTTGTAAATCTTTCCAGGTATCTGGAAAGGAATGTGGGGGGGATCCTGATCCTGTGATGGGAGAGAGGAGGCCATTCAGCCCCTCGAGCCTGCTGTACTGCCCCACGAGGTTGTTAACCCGCTCACCGTGGGGGCCACAGCGTCACTTGGAGCGGAAATCCCTCCGTCTCAGATTTGAAAGGGGTTTACTGGGGGGGGGGGGGCTGTTATTCCTGTTTGGAATTCTGGAATTCCAGCAGCCTTTGCGTACAAAGTGTGGATGCCTCCCCCCTTCCCCCCCCCCCGTCCCCCTTCCTTCCTTTCCCCCCCCGTCCCCCTCCCTCGCTCTCCTTCTCTCCCCGCCCCCCCCTCGCTCCAGTAGCTCTGTAGACGCGTGTGCTATCTCAGTGTCAAACTTGCTAAGTTTGTCTCACCCCCCCACTCCCGGGGTCTCCATTCCCCCCTCCCCCTCCCCCTCCCCCTCCCCCTCCCCCTCCCCCTCCCCCTCCCCCTCCCCCTCCCCCTCCCCCTCCCCCTCTCCCTCCCCCTCAGGAATACTCCGGCTCCTCCCCCGAAGCGGAAACGGGGCGATGAATCGGATGAAGGGATCGGTTCCCCGGATTCGGCAGACGAGGATTTGGCCGAGTTGAGGCAGCACCTGGAGAAGGAGCGGCTGCTGCGAATCTCATTGGAAGAGAAGGTTTGTTATCTCTTTACCCCGTCCCCGGATTTATTTACCTTCCCGTCCCCCCCCTCCTCCTCCTCCCCCCCCCCGCCTCCTCCCCACTCCAACACCCTGCCTGTGCATGTACCTTGCAAACATACACAAGCACGTGCGCAATGGCACTCTGCACAGCTAGCTGCGCACGTGCAGATGGTGTTTAGTAAATTGGAAACTATTCTGCAAGGAAAGTGCCCCTCTATCTATCAGTGTGTGCACATGAGCCAGTGCTGAGGGAGTGCTGCGCCGTTGGAGGGTCGGTGCTGAGGGAGGGTCAGTGCTGAGGGGAGTGCCGCACTGTCAGAGGGTCAGTGCTGAGGGAGTGCCGCACTGTCAGAGGGTCAGTGCTGAGGGAGTGCCGCACTGTCAGAGGGTCAGTGCTGAGGGAGTGCCGCACTGTCAGAGGGTCAGTGCTGAGGGAGTGCCGCACTGTCAGAGGGTCAGCGCTGAGGGAGTGCCGCACTGTCAGAGGGTCAGCGCTGAGGGAGTGCCGCACTGTCAGAGGGTCAGCGCTGAGGGAGTGCCGCACTGTCAGAGGGTCAGCGCTGAGGGAGTGCCGCACTGTCAGAGGGTCAGCGCTGAGGGAGTGCCGCACTGTCAGAGGGTCAGCGCTGAGGGAGTGCCGCACTGTCAGAGGGTTGTCTTAATAGGGGTCTCTGACACATATACAGACAGTGTCCGAAGCCAGGAATCGAACCCAGGTCCCTGGCACTGTGAGGCAGCAGCGCTAACCACCGTGCCAGTGACAGGGGTGGGACACTACCCTCTGCGCCAATCAATCGCTGCATGAATTTTACCTCCTATCCTGAGTGACCCGATTCCCAGCTCTCCCCCCACCCCCCCCACCCCCTCTGCCTACTCCCCGGCCTCACCAGGCCCTGAACCCTTGCCTGTTCTGTGGGCGGAGGGTGTTTGAGGGAGGTGGGGGAAGAGCAGAGTGTGATTGGGGCAGCACAGAGAGAGGGCCGAGTGGCCTGTTCCCGCACGGTTACGCGGTGTGGAGCTCCAGCCGATGGTGTTTGTGGCCTTGCTGCAGGTGAGGAGCCTGGAGTCTCAGTTAGAGCCCAGCCAGGCCGGGAGGCTGAAGGAGATCCTGCAACAGAGCCGGACACAGCGGGAACACCAGGAGAACCCGGAGCAGCGGAGACAGTTCCTGGAGGAACAGCCCGGATCCGTCAGCACAGCACAGGTACCAGCCACCTGGCACTGCCCACCGGCCCCCTAAACACCCCCTCCCCACCCCCTGCCTGACCCCTGCTGTCCCCCTACCCCCATCTGCCCCCAACCCCTCCCTTGCTTGTCCCTCCTCCCCTCCTCCCCTCCTGTCCCTCCTCCCCAGCCTGTCCCTCTGCCCCCCCTCCCTCTGGCCCGCCTTGCCTCGCTTCGCTGCTCCCCCCCCCCCCCCCCCCAACCTGGCCCCCGTGTTTGGTCCTGCCCTCCCCCTCCCATTTAACCCAGAGATGGGGAGGAGTCTCTGCTCTGAGGGGGGGGTGGGGTTGGGACTGTATAATTGGGAATACCGTCTCCGATAGACTGACAAAGGGAGCGGGAGGATATTGGGGAGGGGGTGAAGTTGGGGGGGAGGGGGGATGTAGGATTGCAGAGTTAACGACACAATCCGATCAACCAAGATCTTATCGAATAGAATCCCTACAGTGCAGAAGGAGGCCATTCAGCCCATCGAGTCTGCACCGACACTCTGAAAGAGCATCCCCTTGGTAGCACAGTGGGTTAGCACTGCCGCCTCACAGCTCCAGGGATTCAGGTTCGATTCCCGGCTCGGGTCACTGTCTGTGCGGAGTTTGCACATTCTCCCCGTGTCTGCGTGGGTTTCCTCCCACAGTCTGAAAGACTGTGCTGGTCAGGGTGCACTGGCCGTGCTAAATTCTCCCTCGGTGTAACCCGAACAGGTGCCGGAGTGTGGGGACTCGGGGAGTTTCGCAGTAACTTCATTGCAGTGTTAATGTGAGCCTACTTGTGACACTAATAAATAAATCTTTCGACCCCACTGTTTTGAACTTTATTTGATTTTTTTCGCTGTTTAGGCTGTACGTGACCTTCGAACCCTAACGTTCCCCCCTTACCCCCTCCACCATTGGGTTTCAAATTGGTGTTATATTTTAACCCAATGTTTGAGACTCCCCCACTGTCCCCACACTGTGTGTGTCTCACAGCATGGGGGGGTGTGTTGTGTGGGGGTGTGTCTGTGTGCGTTGCGTGGGGGGGAGGTGCCTGTGTGTGCGTTGCGTAGGGGGGGGTGCCTGTGTGTGTGTTGTGTGGGGGGGGTCCCTGTGTGTGCGTTGCGTAGGGGGGGGTGCCTGTGTGTGCGTTGCGTAGGGGGGGGGGGGTGCCTGTGTGTGCGTTGCGTAGGGGGGGGTCCCTGTGTGTGCGTTGCGTAGGGGGGGGGGGGTGCCTGTGTGTGTGCGTTGTGTAGGGGGGGGTCCCTGTGTGTGTGCGTTGCGTAGGGGGGGGTGCCTGTGTGTGCGTTGCGTAGGGGGGGGGGGTGCCTGTGTGTGTGCGTTGCGTAGGGGGGGGTCCCTGTGTGTGTGCGTTGCGTAGGGGGGGGTCCCTGTGTGTGTGCGTTGCGTAGGGGGGGGTGCCTGTGTGTGCGTTGTGTGGGGGGGGTCCCTGTGTGTGTGCGTTGCGTAGGGGGGGGTCCCTGTGTGTGTGCGTTGCGTAGGGGGGGGTCCCTGTGTGTGTGCGTTGCGTAGGGGGGGGTCCCTGTGTGTGTGCGTTGCGTAGGGGGGGGTGCCTGTGTGTGTGCGTTGCGTGGGGGGGGTGCCTGTGTGTGCGTTGCGTAGGGGGGGAGGTGCCTGTGTGTGTGCGTTGCGTGGGGGGGTGCCTGTGTGTGTGCGTTGCGTGGGGGGGGTGCCTGTGTGTGCGTTGCGTGGAGGGGGGGTGCCTGTGTGGCAGGGTGTCTGTGTGTGAGGTGAGAGGTGCCCCCCTTGCTCCCAGGGTGGGGAGGGTCAGTATTGACCCTGGGGTTGTTGAGTGACTCTCTGTGTGTGGATGGACAGAATGGCAGTGAAACAGAGTCTCTGGGAGAGTAGCTCGGATTCTCTGGCCTTTCTCTTCTCTCGCCGATATTGGCGGGGGAATGGAGTTGGGGGAAAGATGGGAAGGGGATCACCCTCAGGCAGAGTCCCCTTTGATTAGAGAACGCCAGCCTCAACACCACCCAGAGCAGAGAGAATGGTCACTGCACATCTGTACAGAGACCGAGCCTCTCCGTCAGCAGCTGCAGAGGTGGCTCTGCCTGTCTCTGTATCTCTCTCTCTCTCTCTGCCTGTCTCTGTATCTCTCTCTGTGCCTGTCTCTGTATCTCTCTCTGTGCCTGTCTCTGTATCTCTCTCTGTGCCTGTCTCTGTATCTCTCTCTCTCTTGCCTGTCTCTGTATCTCTCTCTCTCTGCCCTGTCTCTGTATCTCTCTCTCTCTCTCTGCCCTGTCTCTGTATCTCTCTCTCTCTCTCTGCCCTGTCTCTGTATCTCTCTCTCTCTCTCTCTGCCCTGTCTCTGTATCTCTCTCTCTGCCCTGTCTCTGTATCTCTCTCTCTCTCTGCCCTGTCTCTGTATCTCTCTCTCTCTCTGCCCTGTCTCTGTATCTCTCTCTCTCTCTCTCTGCCCTGTCTCTGTATCTCTCTCTCTGCCCTGTCTCTGTATCTCTCTCTCTGCCCTGTCTCTGTATCTCTCTCTCTCTCTGCCCTGTCTCTGTATCTCTCTCTCTCTCTCTGCCCTGTCTCTGTATCTCTCTCTCTCTCTGCCCTGTCTCTGTATCTCTCTCTCTCTCTGCCCTGTCTCTGTATCTCTCTCTCTCTCTCTCTGCCCTGTCTCTGTATCTCTCTCTCTCTCTCTCTGCCCTGTCTCTGTATCTCTCTCTCTCTCTCTCTGCCCTGTCTCTGTATCTCTCTCTCTCTCTCTCTGCCCTGTCTCTGTATCTCTCTCTCTCTCTCTCTGCCCTGTCTCTGTATCTCTCTCTCTCTCTCTCTGCCCTGTCTCTGTATCTCTCTCTCTCTCTCTCTGCCCTGTCTCTGTATCTCTCTCTCTCTCTCTCTGCCCTGTCTCTGTATCTCTCTCTCTCTCTCTCTGCCCTGTCTCTGTATCTCTCTCTCTCTCTCTCTGCCCTGTCTCTGTATCTCTCTCTCTCTCTCTCTGCCCTGTCTCTGTATCTCTCTCTCTCTCTCTCTGCCCTGTCTCTGTATCTCTCTCTCTCTCTCTCTGCCCTGTCTCTGTATCTCTCTCTCTCTCTCTCTGCCCTGTCTCTGTATCTCTCTCTCTCTCTCTGCCCTGTCTCTGTATCTCTCTCTCTCTCTCTGCCCTGTCTCTGTATCTCTCTCTCTCTCTGCCCTGTCTCTGTATCTCTCTCTCTCTCTGCCCTGTCTCTGTATCTCTCTCTCTCTCTCTCTGCCCTGTCTCTGTATCTCTCTCTCTCTCTCTCTGCCCTGTCTCTGTATCTCTCTCTCTCTCTCTCTGCCCTGTCTCTGTATCTCTCTCTCTCTCTCTCTGCCCTGTCTCTGTATCTCTCTCTCTCTCTCTCTGCCCTGTCTCTGTATCTCTCTCTCTCTCTCTCTGCCCTGTCTCTGTATCTCTCTCTCTCTCTCTCTGCCCTGTCTCTGTATCTCTCTCTCTCTCTCTCTGCCCTGTCTCTGTATCTCTCTCTCTCTCTCTCTGCCCTGTCTCTGTATCTCTCTCTCTCTCTCTCTGCCCTGTCTCTGTATCTCTCTCTCTCTCTCTGCTCTGTCTCTGTATCTCTCTCTCTGCCCTGCCTCTCTCGGTCTCTCTGTCTGGTTCTCTCTCTCGCTCTCTCCCCTATCAATGGCTCCCTCGCCTCCCTGTGCAGTTGAACGTTTTTTTTTTAAATAGCGTGTGTGCCGTTTTCTCTGATTTTTATTTTTTAATTTGTTTCCCTCCCCGGTAGCTTTCCACCGCACACAGTCCCCCAGCCCCAACCCAGCACCCGACAGTTATTGTACCAGCTCCTCTGCCTGCGAGTGTGTTACAGCTCAACCTACTGACCATGGCTCCAAACTCTGTAATCAGCACCGTGTCCACCTCCAGACAGAACCTGGACACCATTGTACAGGTATCGGGGGGTGTGGAGGGGAGGGAGAATTCGAGGGGGGGGGAGGAGTAGGGAGAATCGGGGGTGGGGTTGGGTGGGGAGGGAGAATCCGGGGGCTGGGGGAGGGGGATTGGTGGGAAGAGGTGGTTAAGAGGGTCACCATTCTAAGTACGGGATCAGAGGGTCATGGTAGCCAGGCAGAGAGAGGGAGAGGGTGATGGGAGGGGTCCCAGAGTGACCAGGAGACGGGCACGGGGGGGGGGTTGGGCCGATCTTGCCCAGGAAGTCGGCGACTTTCTGTTTTTATTTGTGTGGTCCTCCCGAGTTTGGGGTCGGTTCCGGTCTGTCGGCGACACCAGACTGAGATCAGATAACTGAGCCCGGACCGGGAACCTCCCCGGGAGGCCTGTTTATTAAATAAAGGGAGTTATAAATATTGTGTGGTACGGCAGCCCCCCCCCCCCCCCCCCCCAGCCGCCACGGCGCCAGGGACTTGGGTTCGATTCCTGGCCTCGGGTCACTGTCTGCGCGGAGTCTGCACATTCTCCCCGTGTCTGCGTGGGTTTCCTCCGGGGGCTCCGGTTTCCTCCCACAGTCTGAAAGACGTGCGGGTTAGGGTGGATTGGGCCGTGATAAATTCTCCCTCGGCGTAACCCGAGCAGGAGTGTGGGCGACTAGGGGAGTCTGACAGTAACTTCATTGCAGTGTTAATGTAAACCTACTTGTGACACTGATAAATGAACTTAAAATATTGATACACACCCGGTGCCGTGGGGAGGGGGATTCGGGGTCGGAGCGACGTTCTACCCAGTTGTCCTTTTATTTTCCACAAGGCCATTCAGCATATTGAAGCCACAGAGCAAGGAGCGGAGGAGGGCCCCGAGGGAGCGCCGGAGCGGACCGCAGCGTTGCTGAACCTCGACCGGGTGCCGGAGGGAGTGCCGGAGGAGAGGGATTGGCAGAGGCTGCTCACCGCCTCGCCGCTCATCATCAAGACCTCCTTCAGCGACCCCGCGATCCCCGAGGGCGGCCGGCGGGGGACGCTGGCGACGCTGAGGCCCGGGGTGGAGGTGGAGGCCGTCCCCTCCGTGTTGGCGTCGGGCGCCGGCCTGCTGTAAAAGCGAGACGGCGGAGACGCGTCGGCGCCGAACTGTGGGGGAGGGAGGACTCGGCGGAGGGGGGAGGGGGTGGGGGGCCCGGTCTGTAGAGTTTTGAGCTTAAGGGACCTTTTTTTTTTAAATCAGTGGCGTCCTTCCCAAGGCAGCCCCTTCCTGTCCTTGCAGAGAGAGAGAGAGAGAGAGAGAGCAGCCGCGAAGGTCACAGCTCTGAGTGCCGGGGAGGGGGTGGTTGGGGGGTTTAATGTTGGCCGGTCCTGTGATTTGTTTCAAACACCTCTCCAGCCAGTTGTACCCGAGCGATCGCGATAGCCTATCAATGCACCAACTTTTTTATTCTTTATAAACATGGCTGGCAGCCTCTGTTGCCCAAGCCTAATTACCTCTGAACTGAATAAGGACATAAGAAATAGGAGCAGGAGTCGGCCATCCAGCCCTTCGAGCCTGCCCCGCCATTCAATAAGATCATGGCTGATCTGATAGTGGATCCGTTCCACTTTCCCGCTTTCTCCCCTTAATTCCCCTTGTCTATCAGAAACCTATCTACCCGTGACTTAAATATATCCAGCGAGGCAGCCTCCACCACTTCAACGGGCAGAGAATTCCAGAGACTCACCACCCTCTTTCCAGTTTCCTCCCAACAAATTGTCCCTAAATTAGTCTCCCCTCAATCTGGTTTCCAATGGGAGTGCCATAAGCGTAGACATGGGTGGAAAAGGAAAAGCACAATGTTCAGAAGGAGGCGCAGGCCAACGGGCCTGTTTCCCGTGCTGTGTTCTTTGTAATCTGGGAGAAGAAGTTCCTCCTCAACTCCGTTCTAAACTGCCCCCCCCCTTATCTTGAGGCTGTGCCCTCTAGTTCTGTTTCCATTCTAAGTGGAAAGAATCTCTCTGCCTCTACCCTATCCATCCCCTTCATTATCTTATACGTCTCTATAAGATCCCCCCCGCCCCCTTAGCCTTCTAAACTCCAACGAGTACAGACCCAGTCTATTCAATCTCTCCTCATCTCTGGAATCAGCCTGGTGAACCTTCTCTGCACTCCCTCCAAGGCCAATACATCCTTCTACAAGTAAGGGGACCGGATGTATTGGCCTTGGAGGGAGTGCAGAGAAGGTTCACCAGGTTGGTACCGGAGATGAGGGGGTTAGTTTATGATGCAAATGTCCTTTTCCTACAAACTCCACAACAATCCGTGAGAATGTAAGCATGTGTCAAACAAACTGCCCTGGTTAATCGCCACAAATATTGACACAATTAGTGAACTCACCAACAATATTGTCTTCCAAACATTACTGGCAACCCCCGGGCTGACTCTAGAACGTGGGGACGCCAGCGTTGGACTGGGGCAAACACAGTAAGAAGTCTCACAGCACCAGGTTAAAGTCCAACCGGTTTATTTGATAGTAAACCCACAAGCTTTCGGGAAACCTGGTGTTGTGAGACTTCTTACTGGGTCTAGAACTCCAGAGTACATCTGTCATTCTGTCTGGCATGTTTTTTTAAAATCTTTTTTTGTTTAAATGGTCCATTTAATGGGATTTGCGTCAATATAAATGGCAATTATGGAATCCAAAATCAGTTTGGGAGGACGGATGTGGCCAAATGGGTCCGCTGCCTCTTAGCCAAAGGTTACTCTTCCCATTTTATTCCAATGGTAGAATCCCTACAGTGCAGAAGGAGACCATTCGGCCCGTCGAGATATTTCTGTGCCCCGCTTGCTGGCTGGCAGTGCCTTACCCTGAGGCACTGCTCCATCCGGTGTCAATGGTCTTTTGTCCTCCGTGCCCCGAGGAAGCTGATCTCCGTGTACGTGCCTCGGTGAGCGCGGGCCGGCAATTCGACTGCGGGGAGCATCGCTTGTTGCTGACCGTGGTCCGGCGCTCCCGCTTTGGGGTGATCTTATTCCATGTCAAATCCCACCCCCAGGAGATCCACTTCAGCAGCGCAGTGGATATGTCGAGAGCAGCTGCGACCAGTCCAGGAGTGGACCCTCGGACGCTCTGGGCTACTGTGTGATTGTTAGTATCCCCCCCGCCCACCATCAGTGAGGGGATTGGCCCCCCCGTGCTTCTCGCTGGATTGAGGGGTGAAGATCTTCACACCAGACCCGGTGTGGAGGGGGAGTTATATCCTTGGTAAAAACTCTCACAAGAGGGTGTGACCCTGTACCTCCGAGGGTGCTCTGTGGGTGGCCTGGAAAGGGGGCATGCGGGATTAAGTTAGAGATGGCAGGAACAGTTTGGACGGATCCAGCTTTCCAAGCAGCTATCTGAGATGACAAATAGCTGCATGCTGTACAGAACGCATAGTGCAGTCACTACAGGGTGCGTGGTCAGGTTTCACTGTAGGTGAGGCCTTTTTTTTTTACATATAAACCTTTTTTTTTAAAAGAAGCGATGTTTGCGGGACGATTTTAAAGAATCTCAAGTTTTTTTTTGAACGCAGATTACAAAGTCGCTTACAAAGCCATTGCATGTTGTTGGGTGCAGCCTGTGTGGCAGGACTGTCTGGGGGAGCTGTGAGCACCGTGCTCACCCCTGGGGGATGCAGTCCACAAGAGAGAATGCTGGAAAATCTCAGCAGGTCTGTCTATAAGGTGAGAAGAGCTCTGACAAAGGGTCACCACTCCAAAGATGTGTAGGTTAGGGTGGATTGGCCATGCTAAATTGCCCCTTAGTGTCCAAAGATGTGCTAGTTAGGTGGATTGGCCATGCTAAATTGCCCCTTAGTGTCCAAAGATGTGCTAGTTAGGTGGATTGGCCATGCTAAATTGTCCCTTAATGCCCCAAGCTGTGTAGGTTAGGTGGATTGGCCATGCTAAATTGTTCCTTAGTGTCCAAAGATGTGTGGATTAGGTGGATTGGCCATGCTAAATTGCCCCTTAGTGTCCAAAGATGTGCTAGTTAGGTGGATTGGCCATGCTAAATTGTCCCTTAGTGTCCAAAGATGTGTGGGTTAGGTGGATTGGCCATGCCAAATTGTCCCTTAGTGTCCAAAGATGTGTGGGTTAGGTGGATTGGTCATGTTAAATTGCCCCTTAGTGTCTCAAGATGTGTAGGTTAGCGGGATTAGAGGGGTAAATGGGGGTTACAGGGAACTGGTTGGGGTGGGGTTTCCTCTTGTGGGGTTACAAGGATAGGGGCTTGGGTGGGATTGTTCTCAGTGCAGACACGATGGGCTGAATGGCCTCCTTCTACACGGTGGGGATTCTATTTGGACTCGAAACGTCAGCTCTTCTCTCTCCTTACGGATGCTGTCAGACCAGTTGAGATTTTCCAGCATTTTCCTCTTTTTTGCTTTCCGATTCCAGCATTCGCAGTGGTTTGCTTTGATTCTGTCTTGGTGACACTGTGCACAGTGTGGGAGGGTTGTAGAATTTTTTTTTTTGAGCACTTACATTGGGAGTTTCTAAAGGATATTTGTTAATTTTAAAAGTATCTCGCACTTGGAGCTGCCTTTTTTGACCAGTTGCCGCGTCCTGCTTTGCGCTGTGATCTTATTCTGAACAGCTGATTTGATCTGTAAATTGCTGGTTAGTGTATTTTAAAACGAGCGCGCTCCTTTTGATGATGTTTGGAGTTTTATAGATCAGAAAAGTGATGATTTTGAGATCCAGTTTTGCCCTCTGTTGCTTCACTCTTTCATCAACTCCCCGCTTTTCACCCAGGCCAGTGACCGAAGGAGGCCATTCAGCCCACAGAGTCTCTGCTAGGGGGATGGCTGGTGAATAGTTTCTTCCCAGCTACAAGACACCAAGGTTGGCCACAGGATTTTCCAGCTAGCCTCTTGAGAATCCACGGTGCAGGAGGCCATTTGGCCCATCGATCCTGCACGATCCCACTCAGACCCCATCATCCCACATACTTACCCTGCTAGTCCTTCTGATACTAAAGGGACAATTTACAAGTTCAGAAGATATAAGAGCAGGATTTAAGCCATTCGGCCCATCAAGTCCATTCCTCTGATCATGGTTGATATGCTCCTCATCCCCATTTTCCTGCCTTCTCTCCATAAAACTCTTGTCTAACTCCTCCTCAAATTTACTCACTGTCCCAGCAGCCACTAAATTGGGGGAGTGAATGCCACAGGTTCGCAACCCTTTGGGAGTAGTTTCTCCCAAATTTGCTGCCCCTTATCCTTAGACTCTGACCTCCCGTCCTAGAATGTCCCACCAGAGAAAGCATCCGCTCCACATCTACTTTATCCAGACCTTTTATCATCTTGTATACCTCAATTTGATCTCCCGTCATTCTTCTTAAATGCCAGAGAGTGCCGGCCTAAACTGTTCAATCTCTCTTCCTATCACAAATCTGGTGAACCTCCTCTGAATTGCCTCCACTGTCACTACATCTTTCCTCAAATCAGGGGACAAAAACGGTGGACAGGCACGGCCTCAGCAATGCCTTGTATAGTTACGTTCCATTTCGCTTTATTATCTGCTACACCTGCATACTAGTTTTCTGTAACTCATGAATAAGACCACCCAGATCCCTCTGCACCAGAGCACTCTGAAGTCTCTCCCCATTTAGGTAATAAGTCGCCTTCCCATTTTTCCAGCTAAAATACATAAAACCCATGTTAAACTGCATCTGCCATATTTTGGCCCTCTCTCCGAACCTACCCATATCCATATAATTTAGCATAGCCAATCCACCTAACCTGTACATCTTTGGACTGTGGGAGGAAACTGGAGCACCCGGAGGAAACCCACACAGACACGGGAAGAACCGTGTAAACTCCCACCCAGCCCCAAGGCCGGCATTGAACTCGAGTCCTTGGCGCTATAAGGTAGTGGTAGGTTACCACTGTTCCACCCTAGTCGGGAAACATTCCACATGGGCATGGCTGTACTGGGCATCACTAAGCACAAGCCTAAAACCAACTGGGCACCCAGATGCACAAGGTGGATACTGCGAGCAGAACTGAAGAAATTGCACCCTCTTCCCATTCACCCATTGCAGCATCTGGCTGTAAGGAAGTGGTGGCTCAGGGAGTGGCCCTAGCTTGCTCTAAAGTGCCAGTCCTGGAAGGAGATGGACTCGGCCATGTTTATGATTAGTGGGCAGCTGGCACCAGCTGGTGATCCACAGCTGTGGTGCATTTGACAGGGATGGACTTTGCAACAACAGAACCGGTGGCAAGTCCCCCTTGATGGATGGGAGGTGGACGGCTGTAGACCTCACTGAGGAGAGACAGGGCATCAATTGGCAATAACGAAAAACTGACCACACAGTCACAGAAGTTTACAGCATGGAAACAGGCCCTTCGGCCCAATTTGTCCATGCCGCCCCTTTTTATAAACCATTAAGCTAGTCCCAGTTTCCTGAATTTGGCCCATATCCCTCTATACCTATCTTAACAATAACTGTCTAAACGCTTTTAAAAAGACAAAATTGTACCCACCTCTACTACTGCCTCTGGCAGCTTGTTCCAGACACTCACCACCCTCTGTGTGAAATAATTGCCCCTCTGGACACTTTTGCATCTCTCCCCTCTCACCTTAAACCTGTGCCCTCTAGTTTTAGACTCCCCTACCTTTGGGAAAAGATATTGACTATCCAGCTGATCTGTGCCTCTCATTATTTTATAGACCTCTATAAGATCACCCCTCAGCCTCCTACGCTCCAGAGAAAAAAGTCCCAGTCTATCCAGCCTCTCCTTATAACTCAAACCATCAAGTCCCGGCAGCACCTTTGTAAATCTTTTCTGCACCCTTTCTAGTTTAGTGGACCATAATAACACATCCACGCAGTTTCACAGGAGCATCAAAAAGGAATAGCAATAAATGAGCAGTGAATAAAGAGGTGGTTTATTGGTGATAGGGTGAAAAGTGCTGGGGGATACTGTATGTGAAGGAACTGTAGCTTCTCTGTCTGTATATTCTCCGTAAGCATCGAGACTAATGGATTATTCTTCAGCACTGTATTTTTTGGACTGTGTGCAGAAAAGCAACCATGACATTAAAGCACTACCAACATTTTTCTAAAATAAGTGATATTTCATTGTACAGGGGGATTTTTTTTCCCCCTATTTCCTGCTTTTCTTTCTGGTCCAAATAAGGACCAGGGTGGAAGGACAAGTTTGAGACCAGTTACTGCCCACGCTCAGCAAGTGGGGTGGGGGGCACGCAGAAAAGAGAGCAAGAGGACAATTTCACCCCAGGCCAAAGTGTTACCGCGCCTGCTAAACCATACTGGGCCTGACAGATAACAGGCTGGAACGTGGATCCTGGCACCCACAAGTGGCAGTAGGGGTATCTGAAATAAATTTTCATGCATATTCCTTGTTCACAGAGTCCCCAGAAGGGTAGAGGGTTTTAGTTCAGTGGGTCAGTGCCTGTTGCTGAGCTTTTCTTTGTTCATTTCAAAGCACCGTTCATCTTGTTCAGGCAGGTGGTTCGAAAGGACAGGATACTACACTCCATAAACAAAGTTTATTTATTCGTACCCCAAATCTTCTGGGATTTTCATTTCTCTCTCAAAAATCCCCCCTCACTGCCAAATGAACAGGGTTATTAAGCACTTCCTGTAACTTTAGAAATAACTTTTAGCGTAGACTAGTTTTGAAGTTTAAGGCTGTGGCTCATATACAATTAGCAGAGTGATGGATTCAGAGTTTAACCATCTAAAGGAGGCAATTGAACAGTCAGAATAACAAGTGCTCCCGTGCTTGTTATTTAGTCATATTAGTCTCGAGTCAGATAACCTCCTTTTCAAAAGGACTATTACTGCGGACAGAAATACAAAGAGAACTAATTCATTATCTCATAAATCGGTGACTGACCGAAGGGTAATAAAGGTTTGGGTTTTAACCTGCACCTTTCAAACACTTCAGGGAACGAACTGCTCAAAATCAAACGGTACGAGAAGAACAAACGAAGACTCGACTGCCCTGTATCTGGCAAGGACGGGGAAATAAAGGGCACCCACCAACTCAATACCCATTCCTTTCCTCTCCATAGGTAGCGTCATGTGCCAGCAAGGCTAGGAATAGAACAGTACAGGCCCTTCGGCCCTCAATGTTGTGCCGAGCTATGTCCGAAACCAAGATCGCGCTATCCCACTCGTGCCTAGCCAATAACCGCTTGAAAGTTCCTAAAGTGTCCGACTCCACTATCACAGCAGGCAGTGCATTCCACACCCCAACCACTCTGAGTAAAGAATCTACCTCGGACATCCCTCCTATATCTCCCACCGTGAACCTTATGCCCCCTAGTAACAGCTACAACAAACAGTCTCTGAACATCCACTCTATCAATCCCTCTCATCATCATATAAACTCTTAAGTCGCCTCTCATCCTCCTCCGCTCCAAAGAGAAAAGCCCCAGCTCCCTCAACCTTTCCTCATAAGACCCACCCTCCAAACCAGGCAGCACCCTGGTAAATCTCTGCACTCTCTCCAATGCTTCCACATCCTTCTTAAAGTGAGATGACCAGAACTGCACACAATATTCCAAATGTGGCCTCACCAAGTTCCAGTATAGCTGCAGCACATCTCCATGGCTCTTAAACCCCATTAATAAACGCTGACATACTATAAACCTTCTTCACGGCTGTATCCACTTGAGTGGCAACCTTTAGAGATCTGTGGCTCTGAAGCCCAAGATCTCTCTGTTCCTCCACATTCCACAGAACCCTGCCATTGACCCTGTAATCCACATTCAAGTTTGTCCTACCAAAATGAATCACCTCGCACTTATAAAATAGGAAGACAGTGTAGCGCAACACCTAGTTAACGCTGGTGTAGGAGGAAAGGTTTCAGATATCTGGAACGTTGGGATCTCTTCCAGGGTTGCATCTAAACTGAAAGGCATAAATATTCTGGCTGGGAAGTTTGTTAGTGTCACACGGGAGGATTTAAACTAGTTTGGCAGAGAGGTGGGGGAAGGTGAGAACCAAAGCAAAGGTGAATTAGCTGAAGGGGAACCAGAGAGTAGGGCCTGTAAGACTCAAAGAGCAGGCAGAGTGACGCTGCTAATCAAAGAGGGTCTGGTGGACTGAAGTGTATTGTTTCAATGCAAGAAGTGTAACAGGGAAGGCAGATAAACTTAAGAATTTGGATTAATACTTGGAACGATGATGTTGTTGCCATTACAGAAACTTAGTTAAGGGAAGGACAGCGTTAGCAGCTTAACGTTCCAGGATACAGATGTTTCAGGTGGGAGAGAGGGAGATGGAGTGAGGGAGTTGCACTATGGGTTAAGGAGAATATCACTGTGGGAGGACATCTCAGAGAATGAAAGATAAGTACGGCAAGTTCTGGGAACCTTGGATAACGAGAGATATAGTGTGCCGAATTAAAAAGAAAAAGAGGCTAAGAGGCTGGGAACACACAAAGCAAGAGTGGAATAAAAGGAAAATAAAAAGAAACTTAAGTAAGGAGGGCTAAAAAGGGATCAGGAGAAGTCATTGGCCAGCAAGATTAAGGAAAATCCCAAGGCTTTTTATATCTACAGCAAGAGGGTAGCCAGGGAGAGGGTTGGTCCACTCAAGGAAAGGGGAGGAATTTATGTGTGGAGCCAGAGGAAATGAGCAAGGTATTAAATTAATACTTTGCTTTAGTATTCAAAGAGAAGGACTTGGTAGCTGATGAGTCTGAGGAAGGGTGTGCAGATAGTTTGGGTCATATTGAGATCAAAAGGGTGGTGGTATTGGGGTTCTTGAGAAACATTAAGGTAGACAAGTCCCCAGGGCTTGATGGGATATACCCCAGAATACGGAGAGAAGCAAGGGAGGAAATTGCTAAAGCTTGACAGAAATCTTTGTAACCTCACTGACTACAGGGAAGGTACCCACAATAAGAAGTCTCACCAACACCAGGTTAAAGTCCAACAGGTTTATTTGGTAGCACAAGTCACTAGCTTTCGGAACACTGCTCTTTCTTCAGGTAAGTGGGAGTTCTGTTCACAAACAGGGTATCTCCACTACAGGAGAGGTCCCAGAGGATTGGAGAATAGCCAATGTAGTTCCTTTGTTTAAAGGTAGCAAGGACAATCCAGTTAATTACAGGCTTGCGAGCTATTTATCAGTGGTAGGGAAATTATTGGAGAGGATTCTTCGGACAGGATTTACTTGCATTTGGAAATAAGTGGACATATTAGCGAGAGGCAACATGGTTTTGTGAAGGGGAGGTCATGTTTCACTAACTTGATCGAGTTTTTCAAGGAAGTGACGAAGATGATTGAGGGTAGGGCAGTGGATGCTGTCTACATGGACTTCAGTAAGGCCTTTGACAAGGTCCCTCGTGCACACGGGTACAGAATATGAAGTCGCATGGGATCAGAAGTGAGCTGGTAAGATGGATACAGAACTGGCTCGGTCATAGAAGACAGAGGGTAGCAGTGAAAGGGTGATTTTTGAATGGAGGGCTGTGACAAGTGGTGTTCTCAGGGATCAGCGCTGGGACCTTTTGTTACATAAATGATTTGGTATGAAAAGTTAATTGGTTTGGTTAGTAAGTTTGCAGACGACACAAAGGTACGTGGAATTGCGGATACAGCAAGATATAGATCGGATAGAGACTTGGGTGGAGAGATGGCAGATGGAGTTTAATCTGGATAAACGTGAGATAATGCATTTTGGAAGGTCTAATACGGAGAGGAAATATACAGTAAATGGCAGAACCCTCAAGAACATTGATAAGCAGAGGGACCTGGATGTACAGCTACACAGGTCACTGGAAGTGGCCACGTAGGTGAAGGTAGTCAAGAAGGCATTGGGCATGCTTGCCTTCATCACAGGGCACTGAGTTTAAAAACTGGCAAGTCATGTTGCAGCTTTATAGAACCTTAGTTAGGCCGCACTTGGAATATAGTGTTCAATTCTGGTCGCCACACTACCAGCAGAATGTGGAGGCTTTGGAGAGGGTACAGAAAAGATTTACCAGGATGTTTCTTGGTATGGAGGGCATTAGCCATGGAGAAGAGGTTGGGGAAACTTGGTTTGTTCTCACTGGAGTGATGGAGGTTGAGGGGGGCGACCTGATAGAAGTCTACAAGATAGTGAGGGACATGGACAGAGTGGATAGTCAGAAGCTTTTTCCCCAGGGTGGAAGAGTCAATTACTAGGGGGCACAGGTTTAGGGTGCAAGGGGCAAGTTTATTTTTTTTTACACAGAGGGTGGTGGGTGCCTGTAACTCGCTGCCGGGGGAGGGAGTGGAAACAGATACGATAGTGAGTTTTAAGGGGTGTCTTGACAAATACATGAATAGGATAGGAATAGAGGGATATGAGCCCCGGAAGGGTAGGGGTTTTTAGTTCAGCTGGGCAGCATGGTGGGTGCAGGCTTGGAGGGTCGAAGGGCCTGTTCCTGTGCTGTAATTTTCTTTGTTCTTTACCCTTTTCCCCAATTGTACCTTACCATGAGAAACGAGTATTTAAGTAGACACATTTATCCTTACCTGCAGTTCTTTAGGTTTTCATAACCCACTGGTATATCTCCCAGTCTGTCATTTTTAATGTATATACTTAGGTCAGGGATCTGTTTGACCAGACGGTATAAAGACCACACTTGGTAATCACTTTAGCAGCGTGGCACAGTGGTTAGCACTGCTGCCTCACAGTGCTAGGGACCAGGGTTCGATTCCAGCCTTGGGTGAGTGCCTGCGTGGAGTTTGCACATTCTCCCCATGTCTGCGAGGGTTTCCTCCCAGAATCCAAAGGTCACAGAACCATACAGCGCAGAAGAAGCCCTTCGACCCATCAAGCCCACACTGACATATTAGAAACACCTGAACTCCCACCTAATCCCATCTGCCAACATTCATAGTGCATTGCAGCACAGTGGTTAGCACTGCTGTCTCTCGGTGCCAGGGACCCAGGTTCGATTCCAACCTTGGGTGACTGTGTGGAGTTTGCACATTCTCCCCCGTGTCTGCGTGAGTTTCCTCCGAGTGCTGCGGTTTCCTCCCACAGTCCAAAGATGTGTGGGTTAGGTGGATTGGCCATGTTAAATTACCCTTTAGTGTCAGGAGGAAATAACTAGGGTAAATACATGGGGTTTACGGGGATAGGGGCTGGGTAAGATTGTTGTCAGTGCAGACTCGATGGGCCGAACGATCTCATTCTGTACTGCAGGGATTCTATGATATAGTCTGATAACACCCACACGCATATCATTCAAAATTAGCCAAGTGGGGAAAAAACATGCCAACATGTGCACACAACATGTCCACACGTGCAGATTTTATTTGTTCCACGTCCCTCTTTAAAACCAACGTGTTTGCATTAAATCCTCTGCTCTGCCATTTTAAAACCATTTATTTTAGCATTAGTTTGCTAAAATAGCAAAGCGTTTGTTAGTGAAAATTCACACTTGCCCATCTTTACGAGTATTGATGATACAAACTGTTTGCGGATTACTGCAGACACTACGCAGCAGCAGGAGAGTTTCTGTGCATCAGCAACAATTTTTTTTTTTACTGTTTAATTCCAAAACAAAAAAATCAAATCAAATTTAAGAAATAAAAAAAGAGAGACTCAAAAATATAGCAGGCTACTCTGAACGTTGGGAGGTGTAGGTACAGGAGTAGTGCATCGGGGTGGTGGGGAGGGAGTTCTAATCTGGAGTTTTATCTTCAACAGTCAGCTGCCTCTTTATGGCTTGGCTCCAAATTTAGATGACAGTTTTCCCACAAAGTTCATCACCTTAGGGTTGTTCTGGTATTTTGAGATGTTAGCTGGGTTCTGGGCCACATCTTGGAATGCCGCCATTATTTCAGGATCCTGCAGAGAGAAACACTTTGCTTAAACACAAAATAAATGCAAAAAAAAACACAGCAAGTACTTAATTTTGTATTTAACCCTTCCAGAGCCTGATGAGAGATTGTTTCCCCTGGTGGGAGAGACTAGATGTGGAGTTGCCGGCATTGGACTGGGGTGGGCGCAGTAAGAAGTCTCACAACACCAGGTTCAAGTCCAACAGGTTTATCTGTTAGCGCAAGCTTGTACCAAATAAACCTGTCAGATTTGAACCTGGTGTTGTGAGACTTCCTACTGCAAGAGACTAGGGCCACAGGGCGTAAGGGTTACCCATTTAAGACAGAAATGAGGAAGAATTTCTTCTGAGGGTGGTGAATCTGTGGAATTCTTTACCATAGAGGCTGGGTTGTTCAAGGCTGAGATAGACAGATTTTCAATCAGTAAGGGAACCGAGGGTTATGGGGGTAAAGCAGGAAGGTTGAGGGTTATCACATCACATCAGTCATGACCTCACCGAATGGGGGAGCAGACTCGATGGGCCAAATGGCCTCCTTCTGCCGCTATGTCTTATGGTCTTCCCCCCAGGCTGGTGGGGGATTAGAGCCTGCAGTATTGGACTCAACAAAGTTCCAGCTTACACGTGGTGAGTTAACAGAGCTTAGGCACAGTGCAGAGAATCAAAAGTGGCCTCGGAAATCTGAGGTTTGCAATCATTCTAACTCCTGCTCCAGATCACCACAACATGGGTTAGTGCACACGCTGAGAATACTGGCATTGGCTCAATTCACCTCATCCATACTCCCCTCCCCAAAATCACAATCAGCACACTCCAACCAAAGTGGTAGGAAAATGGCCACTTGAGTGAGTGCAACTGCGCGCCGAGGTGACATTGAGTAGCATCTTCAAACACGAATGGCAAGGGCCAGCAAAAACAGTCCTGTTTCCTGACCCAGTGCTGTCCCTGACCTGTAGCAAAGCTGTGATGTGGAGATGCCAGCATTGGACTGGGTAAACACAATAAGAACTCACACACCAGGTTAAAGTCCAACAGTTCTGATCATAACTGATCGGAACTCTCTACTCACCTGATGAAGGAACAGCATTCCGAAAGCTAGTGGTGTTTACTACCAAATAAGCCTGTTGGACTTTAACCTGGTGCTGTAAGACTTCCTACTGTAGCAAAGCAGCAGGAGATAGTGGCAGGCAGCTGAAAGGTTCACAGATTTCCCCTTTCCGATAGGGATGGGTGAGGGCTGAGAAGGGGAAACATCATCACAGAATACACCCCGCTGTGCTGCACCCCACCCCCACAATTAGGAAACAGCTCACAGTTCACGGTCCGACAGGATTTGGACAGCGACCTGGCCTCACTCGGATTACGGGGGTTCAAGTAAAAGGATTCAAATTGAATTCCTCCATGCCTCACCCTCTCAGTGCTGACCCTGAGTGTAAGAGCCAGCAGCCACTGTGTACACGACTGCAGGGTGAGATTGAGAATTCTTACCTGCATGGCTGCAAGCACCTCTGGGTCACCAAGTAGATCGTTTAGACCAGGCATTCCCGCCATCCCAGGCATCCCTCCCATTCCCGGCATTCCTCCAGGAAAACCACCAGCACCACCTGAAGATGGGAAAAACCACGACATAATGAAGGGCAATGCTGAATTCCAGAACACTGGATTAATAGAGCAATCCCTCTACAGAGCGGGATGGATACAATGGATCTCTCTCCGTCATCAGTGGAACTAAGGCCTCAATGAACTGACGTGTATGGATACAGAAGATCAGAGGAGAATTTCTAAGCAGTGGTGTTGAGACAGTGTTTTAAACTGTCACACAACCAGCGTTAGAACAGAGTTTAAATTCAAAATGCAGCCAAGCTGACAGTTTTATTGGATCGAATTCAGCTTATTGACAGTATTCCCAAACACCAAGCACACTGGGTTCCAATAGCATCACCCTGGCTTCAACTGCAGATCAGGCGAACTGGAAATCTCTCGATTGCCAATGTCTTTAATTCAACATTCGCTGCTGATCTCACTCACAAATCATCAGGATAGCTGCTCGGTGATAACTGCTTTGTGTCAGTTACCCAGTGTGAACCGAGGCAGCAGAGGCCTATAAATCGCAGCTTCCCTTGATCCAGACAGGGCTGGAATAACAAGTACCTGGGCCATAAACCTGCCAGCTCTACTGACGCCTGTTGAAGGCCACAGGAGTGGCAGATTTGGCTGTGAAGCCCTCTGTTGTTGAATAGCGCGCTAACATTCACCATCAATCCAAATATTCACTGGTGGATTGCCCCTTTAGAGTCAGGGGGACTAGCTAGGGTAGATGCATGGGGTTTTGGGGATAGGGCCTGGGTGGGATTGTGGTCGGTACAGACTCAATGGGCCAAATGGCCTCTTTCTGCACTGTAGGATTCTATGATCTGGGACAATGTAATGAAAAACAGCCACCTCGGGCGAGCAAGTGGAATATTGCTGGTCCACGCTGACTGCGCAGCAAGCATCATACCATGGAATCAGGGCATAGTGTTCACATTGCTGGCAGAGGGTGACCTGAGGGAGGGTGCCAGTTTGTGACCAGACTGGCATTGCAGGGGCAAAATTCTCCCTTAAAGGGGCAATAATATTAATATTCCCAGGTTGGGTCACCAACACACAATGGAGCAATCCCTCTATGGAGCAAGATAGATACAATGACCTCTCTCCATGGTCGGTGGAACTGAGGCCTCATTGGGGTGGCAGTGACTAGCACTGCTGCCTCACAGTGTCTGGGACTGGGGTTCGATTCCTGGCTTGGGTCACTGTCAGCACGGAGTCTGCAAATTCTCCCCATGTCAGTGTGGGTTTTCTCCTGATGCTCTGGTTTCCTCCAAAGATGAGCAGGCGAGGGGGATTGGCCATGCTGAATTGCTCCTTAGTGTCAAGGGGACTAGTTAGGGTAAACGCATGGGGTTACGGGGATAGGGCCTGGGTGGGATTGTTGTCAGTGCAGATTTGATGGGCCGAATGGCCTCCTTCAGCACTGTAGGGCTTCTATGATTTCTAAGGACACAAACTGAACATTGACAAACTAAGTTAGAAGGGATAAAGCTAAAGGAACCAGAACAAATTTCATACAACAATCAGTGGCTGGGGGAGGGGAGGCAGTGTTGGCAGCTCCCCCACTTCCCCTTCCCTACATCAATGAAACACAGTGTGTGCAGGGGCTGGTGTGAAGGATGTGCCCAGCTTGGCAGCGAGAGGAGAATCCCTCTTCTTCACAGCAGCCTTACAATGGTTCTCTCCCGTGAATCAGAGCGTCCTTCCTTTAGTTGGCTGAAAAGCAAACAGAGAAGCAGACAGGCTGGGAAACAAACCTGGGAATCCGCCAAATCCAGCTGCCCCTGGGCGCCGAGCCTCTTCCTCCTGCAACAAGAAAACAGATGTTACTGGACAATACAGGCTAGATATTAAACAGAGCGGCTCCGGCAAGCAGCTTAACCAGGCTATGGTGTGAGCTCCTCCAGGTTCAGACACTCCATTCACTATTTTCACTAAATCTGGTACGAACGTCTTACTGTCACAGAATGGTTACAGCACAGGAGGCCATGCAGCCAGACACATCTGTACTAGCTCCCTGAATGTGCAATTTAAAGTTTATTTATTAGTGTCACAAGTAAGGCTTACATTAACACTGCAATTAAGTTATTGTGAAAATCCTCTAGTCGTCACACTCCAGTGCCTGTTCGGGTACGCTGAAGGAGAACTCAGCATGGTTAATGCACCTAACCAGGACGCCTTTTAGACTGTGGCAGGAAACCGGAACACCCGGAGGAAACTCACGCAGATATGGGGAGAACATGTAAACGCCACACAGAGAGAGTGACCCAAGCCAGAAGTCAAACCCAGGTCCCTGGCACTGTGAGGCAGCAGCGCTAACCACTGTGCCATCATGCCACCCTAATTAATTTACCTAATGCCATTCCCCTGCCTTCTCCCTGTAACCCTGCACGTTTCAGGGCGACAATCCAATTCGCTCTTGAATGCCTCGACTGAACCTGCCTCCACTGCACACTCCGCTCACATCTTAACCACTCGCTGTCTGAGTGAAAGGTTCTCCTCGTGTCTCCATCGCTTCTCTTGCTAACTACCTTAAATCGGTGTCCCCTCACACTCAATCCTTCCACCAACGGGAACGGTTTCTCTCCATCAACTCTCTCCAGAGTCCTCAGGATTTTCCCGATCAAATCTCCTGTTAACCTTCTCTTTCCCAAGAGAAAGTGTCCCAATTTCTCCGGTTTTATTTAGGGAACTGAAGTTTCTCATCCCTGGAATCATTCCTGTGAATTCTTTCTGCATTCCCTCTGTTACCTTCATATCTTTTCTGGTGCCCAGGATGGGATACAAAACTCCAGTTGAGGTCGAGTCAGTGTTTTGTACAAGTTTAACATAATCTTGAGTTCTGAAGAGACATTGTGGGACTTTAACTGTTTCCCTCTCCACAGAGGCTGCTGTGTTTGCCCAACATTTTGTTTTTATTTCAGATTTCCAGCATCCACAGTATCTTGCTTCTATATTATTTATGACATGGAGATGCCAGCATTGGACTGGGGTAGGCACAATAAGAAGTCTCACAATGCCAGGTTAAAGGTCCAAAGGTGAGTACCCCATTCACCTGATGAAAGAGCAACACTCCGAAAGCCTGTGATCCAAATAAGCCTATTGGACTTTAACCTGGTGTTGTGAGACTTACATTATTTAAGATAACCTCCTTGCTTTTGTACTCTTATGCTCCTATGAATGAAAGCTAGTACTTCATTTTTCCCTTCTCTCAACCTACATTCCCATCCTCAATGATTTATATACACACCACCAGTCACTAGATTGGAGTCAAGTTATCACAAGAGTGTACTAGACTTAGTTAACAGTACCAGTATAAAATATATAAACAGAAACAGCTCCAGGTACTGATGACACAGCACACAGTTGATGTCCCCACAATTTAGTGACAGATATCATCAAGGGAGTCTATTCCAAGTTCCAGATTGCTTCCTCATTAGTCATTCCCTTGAATGGTTGTAGCCTTGAATCAGATCAGACTCAGCGCGCTACACTAAATCCGACAACAACATCCCCTTGTGATTGCACCCGGAGACTCCTGTCTTTCATAGAATTACCTCAATCTCTCCAAGGGTGGCACAGTGGTTAGTGCTGCTGCCTCACAGCGCCAGGGACCTGGGTTCAATTCCCAGGCTTGGGTCACTGCCTGTGAGGAGTTTGCATGTTCTCCCTGTGTCTGCGTGGGTTTCCTCCCACAGTCCAGAGATGAGCAGGTTAGGTGGATTGGCCACGTTAGTTACCCCTTAGTATCAGGGGGACTAACTAGACTAAATTCATGGGGTTATGGGGATAGGGCTTGGGGTGGGATTGTGGTCGGTGCAGACTCGATGGGCCGAATGCCTTCCTTCTGCACTGTAGGTTTCTACAATTCCATAAATTCTAAGATGATCAAGTTAACACTAGGTCAAGTTATGCTTGTTTCAAAATCGTAAAGCGCTTTACACTGAGATGAAACATACAGATCAATAGGTATGATCAGAGTGGTTTTGTTATATATGGATATGACTTGGCTTCATGTACTGATCTTAGTGTGAACACCCGATCAGCAGAGGATAACAGCCCTGAACTCACGACCTCAAGCAATCCAACAGCCTCAGCCTCCCAGCAGCGGGATTACAGCTGCGCGCCACAGCATAAACAAGACTACACACTATCCCACGTTGGAGAATCACCTTTCACCTCATTCACATTCTGCCCTACAATCCTGGACAAAAAAAAAATCACCACTCGAACTTTTGCTAACTGTTCAGCACCCAGTTTCCAAAAGCCTTTTAAATGTTTTGTAAAAAAAATAAACCAACCAGGACATCAACTATCTCACTCGCGAGGAGAGAATCCAATACCTTATTTTAACATATTGTAGAAGCCCTAGTGACAACGCTAACTCAAACCAGCATGAGGTTACATTGATCTAACATCACTGCAGCTGAAGCCTGTGGGGCCTCACAGAGCTACTGCAGCATTTGGCTGCCTGCACTACTCGGAATCTTTAAAAAATTACTGATTGCAGTCCAAGGTATGTACCAGAGCATTTTAAATAGGAGCCACTTTTATTTACAACATGTGCAAATAAAAAGAAATTAAACAGAATCTTGCACATATGAAAGAAATATCAATACAGCAATTACTTAACCCTTTGAGGACTGTATACTCCAACTTTCAAACTGTAATCTCATCATTAGGTGGTACACATGCAGTCTGGACTAGCATTACCGTTAGTCATTCTAACTGGATAATGTACCCTTCTCTGCTCAAATGTTCAGGACTGCCTCAGTAGCAATGAGGGGGAACAGTCAGTGGCTATCTAAACATTTCTTTGTCTTTAGCGTGCAGGGTCAGAACACACCTGCCGGCTCTTCTGCCCCGTTACAGCAGCATTAATTTTAACAGCATACTTTAAAATAATTCATCTAATCGTTTCCACGGAAAATGCTCAAAAAAACCCAGAAGCAAGAGCGCACAGAGGCAAGGATGCTGTTGGTGCATTTGAACCTCAGCCCAGCATTTTCATAATAACAAAGCACACCAACAAAAGCTTGAAACAGCCAGTTCACTCCAATTTCTGATGGGCGGCACAGTGGGTCAGCACTGCTGCCTCACAATGCTGGGGACCCAGGTTCGAATCCTACCTTGGGTCACTGTCTGTATGGAGACTGCCTGTTCTCCCCATGTCTGCGTGGGTTTCCTCCGGGCGCTCCGGGTTCCTCCCAAAGTCCAAAAGACGTGCTGGTTAGCTGCACTGGCCACGCTAAATTCTCCCTCAGTGTCCCCGATCAGGTGCCGGAGTGTGGCGATTAGGGGATTTTCACAGTAACTTCATTGTACTGTTAATGTAAACCTACTTGTGATACTAGTAAACTTTAAACTTGTGTTTTAAGATTCATTTCAGCTTTTTAAAAACCAACTCACTTCTCTGCTTTGGATTTTATTCCACGTTCGTGTACAGTTTTCACAATTTAAATGCGCCCTGTTGCCAACTCTTGCGACGTACACTCAAACACAGGCTTTCCTAACCAGAGTCTGTTTGAATCTGTCATCATTAGGCCATCAGCATCAGAATGTCAAGATACTATCACTGCAGAATGAATAACTGGGCCTGCCCTGCAAGTATTACCCTGGAAAACCAATCACTTCAAATCAGGTGCTCCGAACATCAAGCACAACAGTGGTAGAATGTTACCCACAAGAACACAGAAGATAGGCGCAAGAGTAGACCATTTGGCCCATCGAGCTTGCTCAATACATGATCAAGGCTGATCACGCGGGCTTCAACTCCACTCTACCACCCGCTCCCCATATCCCTCAATTCCCCAAGACCAAAACTGTGTTTATTTACAACCGTGTGGATGCTTTGGAGAGGGTATGGAAGAGGTTTACCAGGATGTTGCCTGATCTGGAGAGTATTAGCTATGAGGAGAGGTCGGATAAACTCAGTTTGTTCTCACTGGAACAACAAAGATTTATTGAGAGGTTTACAAAGATTATAAGCAGCATGGACAGAGGGGATAGTCAGGTACTCTTTCCTAGGGTGGAAAAGTCAAGTACTCGGGGACACAGGTTAAAGGTGTGTGGGGAAAAATCCAGAGATGTGCGAGGCAAGATCTTTGTTTTTACAAAGAGGGTGGTGAATGTCTGTGAATGGTGAATGTCCGAGGAGGTGGTGGGAGCAGGTACGATAGTGGCATTTAAAGGGACAGCTAGACATGAGTAGGATGGGAATGGAAGAATACGACTCCAAGTGCATGCGGTTTTAGTTTAGGCATGTATCATGATCGGCACGTATCATGATCGGCGCAGGCTTAGAGGGACAAAAGGCCTGTTCCTGTGCTATATTGTTCTTTATTTTAATTATAGCCAAAAATCGTGCATCCACAATCCTCTGGGGTGGAGATTTCCAAAAATCTTTAACCGTGTGTAGTAACTTCACATCGTGACAATCCTAAATGATAGACCCCTTATCCTGATACCGTGTTCTGGATTCCCCAGCCAGTGGGAAACAACCTTTCAGTGTTTCCCTGGTCAAGCCTCTTCGACATGCTTCAATGGGATCAGCCCTCATTCTTCTACACTCCAGAATACATACAAGACCAATTTACTCATCCTCTCATCATAGGACAACGACCCCTAGTGAAGCTTCACTGGATTACTCATCAGGCGAGTCATGGGCTCTGATAGCACTCACCTTTCAGCCAGGAGGCACAATCCCACTCAGGTATCCGGTGGGGAGGGGGAACAATGATGATTACCCACACCTCGCCGCTTACCTTGCGCGCTTTCTCATGTTCCTCTTTTGCTTTTTTTGCCCGTTCTATTCGCTCTCGAATAGCCTTCTCTTCACGCTTCCTTTCATACTTTCTTCTGTGTTCTATAATCTTCTGAGCCTAAAAGAAATTGTAGAAATATTTACTGCAAGAGCCTCCCTCTTAATAAACAAATCATTCCCTACAAGCTGTCTCAGCGAAGGTTCCCGGTCAGATCCATCGTCAATATACAGCAGGCTACGTCAAAAGGAGTTTTTTTTAAATGGCTGATGTCGGTGAAAGAAGTTATTTCACGATCCTCACCCGAGAGTAAGCATCAAACTATATGCTGGGTGGCACAGTGGTTAGCGCTGCTGCCTCTCAGCGCCAGGGACGCGGGTTCGATTCCCAGCTTGGGTCACTGTCAGTGCAGGGTCTGCATGTTCTCCCCATGTCTGTGTGGGTTTCCTCCAGATGCTCCGCTTTCCTCCCATAGTCCAAAGATGCGTGGGTTAGGTGGATTGGCCAGGCTATAATTGTCCCTTAGTGTCAGGGGGACTAGCTAGGGTAAATGCATGGGGTTATGGGGATAGGGCCTGGGTGGGATTGTAGTCAGCGCAGACTTGATGGGCTGAATGGCCTCCTTCTGCACTCCATGATTCTATAGCTTTTACAGTTTGCAGTCAGATATTAAAAGGGGTTCAAGTGCACAGCATTTTCACTAAATGATGAAACTTGCCAAAATCTTGCTGCGGTTCACACTGGTGGGGTCTTGGTCTTACCGACAGTGCACCGCTATCGCAGGTTTCCCAGTGGCGGCCGGTGCATTTAACGGGAAATCCCTTTGACAATGAAGGGACCAAAAGATTCTGCCTCCAGTGAGCAGCGTGTCACGACAAAACATGTCATGGAGGAGAAAAATCCGGGTCAACATTTCTGTTAGTTGGGTAGTTCAGCGCCAGGAGGTACAGCTTAAACCATCGCCAACCCTTTCCGGTGAAATTAGGAAATAGTCAAAGTTTGAAATGGTTTTGCACAAACATCAATAGGTGCTAGAAGTTAGATATGCAAAGGCTTTAGAGGCTTAAGAAAAAGGGGGATAAAAGTAGTTTTAAGTTTTACTTAGTGTCACTAGGTGGTTTACATTAACACTGCAATGAAGGTACTGTGACATTCCCCTAGTCGCCACACTCCGGTGCCTGTTCGGGTACACTGGGGGAGAATTTAGCGCGGCCAATGTGCCTAACCAGCATTTTTTTTTCAGACTGTGGGAGGAAACCAGAGCACCCGGAGGGAACCCACGCAGACACTGGGAGCATGTACAGACTCTGCACTGACAGTGATCCAAGCCGGAATTGAACCCGGGTCCCTGACACTGAGTGCTAAGCACTGTGCCACCGTAGATCAAGTCACAATGTCACAATGTCAGAACTAGCTTGAGGGACTAAACAGCCAGCTTCCTTTCCTGCATTCCGCCCAGCTAGAGAGGTGGGCACAACAAGATGTTCAGTCAGGCTTTTGCAACAGTCCAACAACACCCCCGTCCAGATTTGTGAATGAAAACCAAATGGAAATTTTCAAACTTCCGTGATGAGGATTCAGCTTATTGGATTATCCACCAACTCCTGGCGCCCTAGTTAATGAAACGGAGCATGCAGTGATTGGAAACCAGCTGGATTCTCTTATCAGCTAGCACAAGGATGCTCAAAAAGACTGCATTGCAAACTTACCAATAGCGACTAAAAATCAAGTGCTGGGGAACCAGATAGTTACACATAGAAACTAGGAAGTTTCGAGCTGCTTTCACCATTCAATATGCTTTATTGTCCTTTTCTGGACTCACATTACGAATGCAACATAATCTACACTAGGAGACTAACCTGGGCCGGTGATGGAAAGAGAACATGCAAATGCTGAAAATGCATAGATCTGTCAGTGTCTCAAACAGCAAAGGCAGTATTCAGTGTTGAAGATGCTGATGTCTACACACCCGTTTCATATCTCCAACAATTATACGAATAACACCCAAGAGACGGGGAAAAAGGGGGCCGGCGGAGTTTGGAGACGGGGAAAAAGGGGGCCGGCGGAGTTTGGAGACGGGGGGAAAAAGGGGCCGGCGGAGTTTGGAGACGGGGAAAGCCGTTTAGGAGATAGGGAAAGGGACGGCCAGAGAGTGATTTGAAAGGAGGAATGAGATTTTCAAAAACAGTTGCAAAGAATGCTTTTTGTGAAAAAGTTTCTGAAGATTACATGAGGAGGGTCCAAGAAACCAATTCCACCCATGAATCCGTGCAGCAACTGGGAAGTGTGCCCAACATAAATCTAATTTGGGAACAAGAGCAGCTGTACTGCAAAGTAACTCAAACTGAGACATCCTAAAGACATTTTAGAAACAGATCTCAAATTTAACCAGAAATTACACGTTTACTCGGACATTTATTTTCCAGCCCAAATAAATTTGAAGCATCAAACAGCCTGTGGTTACTTACTCTAGGCTGCACTTCCTTCAGCGTGGAGCTGGTATCATCATCATAATCCAGTTTACAGGCCATGGCCAGGTCCCGCGCTGCTTCCTCCCAGTGACCCAGCAACCTATATGATAGGATCATTAGAACCATGGTTTACAACCGCAACACAACGTGTGATTGTGGTTAAACAGCCGTGCTACAGTTCCTAGAACTGATCTGGTCGCTGGCTGCTAATGACGACGGAATTTGTTAATGAGAAACAAGGTTTACCAGCGCGCTCTCACATCCTTATTTCAGCGTGAGAAACCACACAGTCACCTCAGAGATACTGGTACCCAGAATTACAAAATGCAAAGGAGGGACCACCACAAGTTCTCGGCTTCCTTGCTTAACTGTGTGTAGAGACAGGAGAAAATAAATCTAGAACTACCCGAACTCCACAACTTGGAGTTTCTCTTCTTAGGCAGTTTGTCAAGATCGAGGGTGATCACCTGTCACTCCAGGCTGATGGGCTCTTATGTGGCTGCTAATGAGAGGTTAACGCCAGCCAGATGAACAGCCGTACAGTAGAGGGTTCCAGGTTAATGAGGGCCTGCTCGTGACATTAATAAACTATGGAAATCTGCTGTCACTTCATCAATAAAGCTGGACATCTTCCATCATTTTTAGCTTCTCCCAAGGAGCCACTACTCTGGTGTTTGCGAACAGCCTCAGGAGAAACAAACACAGACCTCTACAGCATGTTCACCTGACCAAGACCTTTGACACAGTCAGCCACGAGGGCCCGAAATTTAGCTGCCCCAGGAAATTCACCACAAGAGTCCCGTGGCGACATGCTCACCTCCTCCCCAGGGAACTTACCACAAGAGCCCTGTCGCGGCATGCTCACCCCTGCCCCGGATCATGGTGAGGCAACGGACCCTTCCCATTCACACTCACAGTTAAACAAGGCAGCATGTTAGTGCCAATATGCTTTGGCATGTTTTGCCCTGCCACGCTCTCCAATATCTTTCCTGAAAGTGATCCTGGTACTGAGATCAGTTTATTTATTTACTATTGTCACAAGTAGGCTTACATTAATGCTGCAATGAAGTTCCTGTGAAAATCCCCTAGTCGCCACACTCTGGTGGCTGTTCAGGTACTCTGAGGGAGAATTTAGCATCGCAAGTGCATCTAACCAGCACGTCTTTCAGACTATAGAAGGAAACCAGAACAGAGCATCTGGAGGAACTCTATGCAGAAACAGAGATGAGTCCGCACGTTCTCCCCATGTCTGTGTGGGTTTCCTCTGGGTGCTCCGGTTTCCCTCCACATTCCAAAAGACATGCTGGTTAGGGTTAGGGTGCATTGGCCGCGCTAAATTCTCTGTGTACCTGAACAGGTGCCGGAGTGTGGCAACTAGGGGATTTTCACAGTGACTCAATTACAGTGTAAATGTAAGCTGATTTGTGGCTTTAATAAAACTTGAAAAACAACAGTCCTGCCCATTCTGCTGTACAGCCTCAGTTTAGCCTTCTGAGCAATACTGTCCAATTACTGTCTCATCCAACAATGCTACTCACGTCTATTATTATTTGTTTTAAACGGGCCTCCTACCCTTTCCTGGCAATAATAGCAGCTTCTCCCCCTGTCCCCCCTCACCTGTGTGCTTTCCCTCTCCACTTGTAAGGCTGTGCTGAGTCGGGGTTGATGCTGATGGCTTTGTCACAATCCCGAATGGCTGCATTGGGTTTCTGCATTTTCACATAGACGCTGTAAAGGGAAAAGAAAGAACAATGTGTACTGCTTACTTTGTGGTTAGAGAGAATAAAGCAGAAGGCAACTTAGTGCTTTAACAGGATAAAGGCATCCTCTCGTGCTATGATTGTACCATTAGAAATAGATTCTTAGCACCTCAGCAATGATCCCATAGGGAAAGACACACTGATTAATACTCATCAAGTCTTGTGTCCAATGTTAAATCTGTGCCAAGTTGGATAATTCCAGCAAAGACAGCTGTAAGGATGTTATAAACTGGCCTGGCCCCCCAAACTACAGAATAAGAGGGAATAAATCCTTGGTTCTGACTGCTATCTAGTGACCTCTACTGGAAGAAGCCTGTGTGGCCATTGGGTTAAAACTGGACTATGTCAGAACCTGTTGAGAATGAAAAAGACTTGGCAACATTAGGAAGTAATCAGACTCTTTTTTAAATTAGAGCTGTGGACCTCTCCACAAAACACGAGGAACATGGACCAAGGCCGGCATGGTGGCACAGTGGTTAGCGCTGCTGCCTCTCATCACCAGAGGCCCGGGTTCGATTCCTGGTTTGGGTCACTGTCTGTGTGGAGTTTGCACATTCTCCCCATGTCTGCATGGGTTTCCTCCAGGTGCTCTGGTTTCCTCCCTCAATCCAAAAGACGTGCTGGTTAGGGTGCATCGGCCATGCTAAATTCTCCCTCGGTGTACCTGAACAGGCGCCAGAGTACAGGAAATTTTCACTGTAACTTCCTTGCAGTGTTAATGTAGGCCTACTTGTGACTAATAACTAAACTTTACTGATGCCCAGGGCTGTGTACAGTGTCAGCATAGCCAACCATGAGTTAACCACAAGCATGAGGGCTAGCGAGTGTTGGTGGAACACCAGCGCACATGCTCAAACCCATCCCTGCTATGGAGGAGTGGGGAGGGGATAAAAGGGAATAAAGTGGGACTGAGAAGAGCAATCATTATATATCTACTACAAGATCATAAAGGTGTGTTTCAAGATGGCTGTAACTGCAGTTAGAACAAGATGTATTCATATCCAAAATACAATGACCATGGGTAAGAAGAGCATGGAGAGATCATTTTTTTAATACTAGAATGGACAATAATGGTGTTCTTTTTAGCCACCCCGTCCGAGACCTGGGGCCTCATCCCACCGACACCAGCTAGTGGAGGGAGTGCAGTAAGCTGCGCTCAATCACAGTAAACCTCTGGGCCATTTCCACGTGTGTTGCCCTCCTCCAGCATCCTTACCTGGCTCGTTTGGCATAGAGAACAGCCAGACGTGGATTCAACTTAATGGCCTCTGTGAAATGTTCAACCGCCTTCTCAAGGTTTCCTGTATCGAGAAAAGAGAAAGTTTTAAAGACAGAGCTCAGCATTAACAAACACAAGGGGGCAGGAAGTGCCCAAGTGCCTTTAATTCCTGTCTACAGACACACACACACACACACACACACACACACACACACACACACACAAGTTAACACCTTTCATTGTTAGCAAGTCAGCTAGGGGAGAATTAAAGCATCAAGTTGCTGAGGAGCATTCAGAAAACTTACACTGGAGAGGGTAATTTGCAAGAATGATAACAACGACGAGATATATCATCAGGAAAGGGTGGACCATTTGAATTGTCTCTTAAAAAGAGAAGCTTGAGGAGTGATCCAGTAGCGATCTTTCTGCCCGAGTAGACAAGGGTGTGCGTGAAGAAGAACAAAGCCAGAGTCCATCGATAAAACAGAATAGAAGTAGCAGGACACGAGCCTGTGCCGGCATTCAAACAGATCACGGCTAAATGTCTACATCAACTCCACTTCCCTGCTCTATCCCTGACATTCCCTTAGTGCCCTAATATCTTTCCATCTCAGTCCTCATCATATTAATCAAATGAACATCAGGCAAGAGTCAGGGTCAGAGAATCCCGAAGGTTCACGAAAGGTTGGACAGTTTGGGTCTGTGTCCATTGGAGTTGAGGAGATTGGAAAGGTGATCTTATTGATACATATCAGATCCTGAGGGGACTTGACAGATGGGCGGGGGGGATCCTGAAAGGATGTTTGCTATTGTGGGAAAGACTGAACTGGGGACGCAGTTTAAGAATAAGAGGTCTTCCATTTAAGACAAGAGATAAGAATTATTTTCTCTCAGTGGATCATGTATCATTGGAATTCCCAGAGAAGAGGGGAGGGTAGGGTCAATAATATTTTTAAGGTAGAGGTAAGGTAGGATTCTTGATGAACAAGAGAGTGAAAGGTTACGAGGGGTAGGCAGAATGTGGAGTTGCAACAATCAGATAATATTGAATGGCAGAGTGTACTCGAGGGGCTGAATGGCCTACTCATGCTCCTAATTTATATGTTAAGTATCAACCTGTACATCTTTCTAATACACCAATGGCAGACGATAAGAGGTCAGACATGCTTAAGATGGAATGGCATCCATTAACCTATAGCCCGAGGGTTGCCAAACCACTGCCGGAGAGCTGCTAGTGATTCTGTGACATACAGAGGGCAGTTCATTCCTTGTGCCTTGAAACCACTTAAACGACACATATCCAGGGCAGCACAGGGGGAGAGAACTGGAGAGCAGTTCTCCACACTCACTACCTAGAAGGACAAGGGCAATAAATACACCTGGAGGCTCCCCTCCAAGTTGGTCACCACCCTGGCTTGAAGGTGGTTACAGCTTTTTATCAAGTATAATCACTCCTTTTTGTTTTAAAAATCTCGAGTGATTGTCCACATTGCAAAACGTCAGTCAAGCAGTGAACATGTGCTAGCTCTGATGTGTGTCAGTGAAGTAGATTGGTTTTTGCCACAACTTGCACAGTGCATGAAGGAAGCCTGGGGGATGGAGGGAAAGGAAGGAAAAAACAGGTAGTGAGGAAATGCAGCTGTAAATGTTGTCCATGTCTTGCGGTTCTCAGTTGTCTCAAAGATTATCACATCACAGAATCCCTACAGTACAGAAGGAGGTCATTCAGCCCATCGAGTCAACCGATCATAATCCCACCCTGGCCCTATTCTCGTAATCCCACGCATTTATCCTGCTAATCTTCCTGACGCTAGGGGCAATTTAGCACGGCCAATCAACCTAACCCACACATCTTTGGAGTGTGGGAGGAAACCGCAGCACCCAGAGGAAACCCACGCAGACACGGGAAGAATGTGCAAACTCCACACAGACAGTGACCTGAGACTGGAATTGAACCTGGAACCCTGGCGCTGTGAGGCAGCAGTGCTAACCACTGTGCCATCGCGCCAACCCAGATATGGGTTTAAGGTCTGCACCAGAGGGCTGCTTTAGAGTCCGAGAGTTTGGTGACTGAGGAAGTCTAATGGTTAAATTCAGGTTAATTTCTATGTAAAGTCTAATCTCTCTAATTCAGCAATGAGCTAAGAGTAGCTGTTTGGGTTGGCAGCGAGTTTTAGTCCAGCTTTAAAACAGGGCTTATACCAGCTTGCAGCTGCAATTAGTTAATTCGATAACTGGCTGTAAACAGGCTTCCAAAGGCTGCATTCAGCGAGCATAAAAATAGGCCAACTTAAAATTTAGCTCCTGCTGTACAGTGCTAAAGTTGGAGTTTGGTGACTAAGGGAGTTTAGTGAGGAGGAAACGAGGTAATTCTTGGTAAATAGGACCTGGTGAGCATTTCTACTGTCCTTAATATACCCAAAACTAGTGGAAGTAAAAGTATAGGGAGCGATAACATATGGCAGGGTAGCTCAGCCATGTGGGATGCTCCTCCTGTGGGTTGTGGGAAGTCAGTGCCCCAATTGACCACATGTGCAGAAGGGTCTCCGGACGGAGCTGCTCGAAATCTGTGTTTCGGAGCTGGAGTTGCAACTGGAGTCACTGTGCAGCACCTGCAAGGATGAGATTTCCATGGATTGCAGAGACAGTGAGAGGGGCACACCATGGATAAAGAGTATACAGGCAGAAAGGGAATGGGTGACAGCCAGGCAGAGCAAAGACACTAAGCAGATAGAGCAGGAAGCTCCTAGATCCATCTCCCTCTCTAACAGGTTTGCTGTTTTGGATACTAAAGTCAGAATCCGACAGTGTGGAACGAGGCCATTCGGCTCATCGAGTCTGCACTGACAACGCCACTACCCAGGCCCTACCCCCATAACTCCTCGTAATTAAGAGCAAAGAAAATTACAGCACAGGAACAGGCCCTTCAGCCCTCCAAGCCTGCACTGACCACGCTGCCCGACTGAACTAAAGCCCCCACCCTTCCGGGGACCATATCCCTCTATTCCCATCCTATTCATGTATTTGTCCAGACGCCTCTTAAAACTCACCATCATATCTGCTTCCACTACCTCTCCTGGCAGTGAGTTCCAGGCTCCCGCCACCCTCTGTAAAAAAAACTTGCCTCATACATCTCCTTTAAATCTTGCCCCTCACACCTTAAACCTATGTCCCCTAGCATTTAACCCGCTAATTCCTCTAACCCAGGACATTAAGGGGCAATTTAGCATGGCCAATCGACCTAACCCACAAATCTCTGGATACTATTGGGGGGTGGGGGGAGTGGTTTCTCAAGGGAATGCAACAAGAGCAAGAGTCAGGTCTATAGCACCATGAGTGGATCAGCTGATTGAGGGGAACAGACAGATGTTTCTGCAGCTATAGACGTGACGCCGGGTACGTAACCTCCTGGTGCTGGGCCCTGTGATCCGAAGCCTCTTGCTTAGCCAGCGGGCCACAGTCACTGTGGCCCGCTGACAGAGGTCTGAATTCAATAAGAAGTCTCAAAACACCAGGTTAAAGTCCAACAGGTTTATTTGATAGTAAACAGCACAAGCTTTCAGGGTTTGCCCCTTCATTAGGTGAGTGGAGAGGCAAACCCCGAAAGCTTGTGTATTTACTATCAAATAAACCTGTTGGACTTTAACCTGGTGGTGTGAGACTTCTTACTGAGTTTACCTCAGTACAACGCCGGCATCTCCACATCACAGGTCTGAATGCCATCGGAACAAATGCCTAAAACGCATGGGAAACAGGGTCACAATGTGCGGGCGACTGTGCCTCAATGCTGCCTTGCCCCGCTAACAGAACCAAACCTCATTTATAACATTGTTCCTATGGGGAAATTGGTTCGACTCATGATGTTCTGACACAGTATCCAGGAACGTAGCACAGTGGTTAGCTCTGCTGCTTCACAGCGTCAGGGACCTGGGTTCGAATCCTGGCTTGGGTCACCGTCTGTGTGGAGTTTGCACATTCTCCTCGTGTCTGCGTGGGTTTCCACCGGGTGCTCCGGTTTCCTCCCACAGTCCAAAGATGTGCAGGTTAGGTAGATTGGCCATGCTAAGAAATTGTCCCTTAGTGTCTAGGGACGCGTAGGTTAGAGGGATTAGTGGGTATAATATGTAGGGATATGGGGGTAGGATTGTGTTCGGTGCAGACTCGATGGGCCGAAGGGCCTCTTTCTGCACTGTAGGGTTCTATGATTTTATGAACTGATTGTGTCACAAGTCCGAGGACTGCCTGTATTCAGTCGCCTGTCGGATCTCCAAGGAGCTCAGTGTCTTGTGTCCGAGTTCAGTCAAAGTACTTGCAAGAGAATCAGACTGACCCACATCCAGAAAAACACCGGCCTTTGAAGGCAATGAGTTTTAGGGTGACCAGCGATAAGAGCCACCAATGTAAACTTGTCCTGTACTTCATCATCTAACCCAGCTTCTTGGCAGATATGCCACACTGTTCAAAACCTATGAATACCCACCTGAAAAAAGAATCACAATTTTAATCAGTTTTGAAGTGTAAGTTTAACGTTAGGTCAGACTTTCATAAGGATTCACATGACTAAACTTAGAAGAAAACTACAAGTTTACTTTATTACTTAATGTATTAGACTAAAGGTTTGAGAATACAGCATTTCCCAAGAGATTCAGTCCAACCTGCTCTTCTTCTGACCATTCATAGAATGGTACAACAATGAAAGAGGCCATTCAGCCCATCACTATGTGCCAGGCCTTCCCCCTGGAAAGGAGCAAATCTTTCCTCTTCAAGTAGTTATTAAATCTGCCTCTGAAGTTATCATCGATATTCAACTGCAGGGAAAAGGGGATTGTTTAAATAAATGGAAAGTCAGGCTCACCCTGTGTCTTAAAATGGCTAAATGATACAGACTACCAAGACCCAAGATGATCACTTCACTGAGATGTGGTAAAGCAAGCTTTGCACAAATAGTTGGAGGAGGGGGTGGTTTCCATTCAGTGACTCCTGCTGTATACTGCATCGGCTGTCACATGAATGGGAGCCAGGAACGAACTTCGTTGCCCAGCTCGTGAACATGCTGCTTTGTACTCTTAACTCAGTCTCACCCGAGTACAACACAGGTGCCACACTGGAGGGCAACCTTCACCCCTGGATCTCCAGAGACGGAGCGGAAACCAGAGGGTTAAACTGTTGGTCAAATGGCCATTTTGTCACCCTTTCAGATAGAGACTGACAATCCATTGAAGGTATTTAACAAACTTCTTTACCCAGAGAGTGCTGAGAATGAGGGACTCACTAATACATCATGTAGTCAAAGTGAATAGCATTGTTGTATTTAGGGAAAGACTGGCAGATGTAATCAGTAGAGCAGCATAGGGATCAGTGCTGGGGCCTTAAACCTTTTACAGTTTATATCAATGATCTGGATGAAGAAACAGAAAGTTTCGTTGCTAAATTTGCTATTGACACAAAGACTGGTAGGAAAGCTAGCTCTCCGAAGAGGACAAGGCCACAAAGGGATAGGTTAGGTGAGTGGGCAAAGATCCGGCAGATGTGGAATCGTCCATTTTGGCAGGAAGGTGGAGCATATATTCTAAAGGGAGATTGCAGAGCTGAGATGCAGAGGGACCTGGGTGTCCTAGTGCATGAATCACAAGAAGCTAGTATGCAGGTACAAGTAATTAGCAAAGCCAATAGGATGTCATGTTTTGTGAGGGGAATTGAATACAAAAGCAGGCAAGTTATGCTTCAGTTATACAGGGCATTACTGAGACCACATCAGCAGCAGTATTGATCTCCTTATTTAAGGAAGGATGTAAATGTGTTGGAAGCAGCTTAGAGAAAGATTATTAAACTATTACCTGGAATGGGCAGGTTGTCTTAGGAGGAAAAGCTGGATAGTCCGCATTTGTATCTGCTGGAGTTTCAAAGTGTTAGAGGCAACTTGATTAGAACTTGCAAGATTCTGAAGGGTATGGAGAGGATGTTTCCCCTTGTGGGAGAACCTAGAAATGGGGATCACCGTTTACTACCATATAAGGCAGATGAGGAGAATTGTGTTTCTCTCTGAGGGCACAAGTCTCTGGAATTCTCTTCCTCAAAAGGCAGCGAAAGCAGAGACTTTGAATGCTTTCAAGGCAAAGCTGGATAGATTCTTGATAAGGGGGTGAAAGGGGTAGGCAGGAATGTGCAGTCAAGGTTACCATCAGATCTTTTGAATGGCAGAACAGGCTCAAAGAGCCAAGTGACCTATTCCTGCTTTAAATGTGGTATAGTGGTTAGCACGGCTGCCTCACAGCATCAAGGACCTGGGTTTGATTCCCAGCTTGGGTGACTCTGTGTGAAGTCTGCACATTCTCCCTGTAACTGCGTGGGTTTCCTCCCACAGTCCAAAGATGTGTGGATTAGATTGATTGGCCACGCTAAATTGGCCCTTAGCATCAGGGGAATTAGCAGGATAGATATTCGGAGAGGTATGGGGCCTGGGTGGGATCGTTGTCAGTGCAGGCTCGATGGGCCAAAAAGCCTCCTTCTGCAGTGCAGGGATTCTGTGATTCTAGAAGAATATGCTGACAAGTGAGACTATATCAGGTGGGAGGAGGCTCAGAATCATAGAAACCCTACAGTGCAGGAGACTGCCATTCAGCCCATCGAGCCTGCACTGACAACAATCTCACCCAGGCCTCAAACCTCTAACTCCACATATTTACCCTGTTAATTCCCCTGACACTAAGAGCCAATTTAGCACGGCCAATCAACCTAACCTGCACATCTTTTGGAGCATGGGAGGAAACCGGAGGAGCAGGAGGAAACCCACACAGACACAGGGAGAATGTGCAAACTCCACACAGTGACCCGAGGCCGGAATTGAACCTGGGTCCCTGGCACTGTGAGGCAGCAGTGCTAATCACTGTGCCACCAAGCTCACAGAATCCAAACGTTGATATAGACCTGTCAGGACAAATGGTCGTAGACTCGCTCTCACTCTCAAGTTCTCCATTTCTGAAGTGTAAGCCCTTCCCTTCGAAAAACTATTTATCCATTTTACACCCACCTTCACTCAACGCATTAATGGCTTCCATTTTCTTCTCATTAGCCTGATCCATCAACTCCTCTGAAACCTAAAGCAGGACAATACGTCAGGCAATGTCAGATTAACACGTTAGTACAGCAAAACCTGCCCTATTATTAAATGGTAACAGTGATGCCCCCTTCCTAATGAAAGGTTACTGACCACCCTTTAGCATTATTAGGGTACCAGATCAGAAACCCCAAGGTATATTGTAAAGCCAGACCAGACCCCAAACAAGTCTCTATTTTGGCCTTAATGCAGGGAAAGGGTGCTTCACCTTTATCAAACCAAACTTTATTCATCAATATACCTCTAACAAAATGGAACTGTTAACTCTTAACCGCTAGACAATCTTCAAATGTGAAAACAAAACAAACCCAGGGACCTTTCAGTCTGGATTCCTAGGCCGGTGACATTATCAGTGCACCACTGTCTCTCCCTTGTTAGGGCTTGAGGTCCATGTTCTTCATAGAATGAAAGACTGAACCTCAGTTTGTTGAGCCAGTGCTTCTCACTTATTACTATTCAGTTCCAATTAAGCAATATCTATCCTACAGACTTGAACCCCTCTTGAAAAATAGTTAGCAAATCTAAGCATACGCGCTTTGACTTGGGTTAACAGATTTGGAGCTTTCAGAGCGAGCTCGCCTCCAGGCTTCTGCCTTTAACCAGTTGCAGTCAGCAACTTTTCTTGGGGTGGCACAGCAGTTAGCACTGCTGCCTCACAGCGCCAGGGATCCAGGGTCAATTACGGTCTTGGGTGGCAGACTATGATGCATTTTCACGTTTTCCCTATGTCTGCGTCGGTTTCACAATCCAAAGATGTGTAGGTTAGGTTGATTAGCCATGCTCAATCGCCTCTTAGTGTCCCAAGATGGGTAGGTCAGGGAAATGAGCAGGGTAAATGAGGTTAGAGATAGGGTAATATGCTTCGACAGAGTCGACACAGACTCTATGGGCCAAATGGCCTCCTCCCGGACTATAGGGATTTTACGAAGAAAACAAAATTGCTTTTTTGCTGCAAGCCTAGCTCCTCATTTCTAGTATTACATGACAGGCCCTGTATATCTAAATCAGCTGATTACTTTGATTAAAGTAAGTCTTCTGCTAAATAAAGACTTACATGGCTAAAATTAGTAACTATCCTGTTTCCTCATCATCTGCTGGATTCCCTCCAGACAAATCAATTACTTATAACAGGCACTGCCTTTTAAAGCAGTCACCCCTTAGACATGTAATATACAGCAAAATAGTACAGTGTCATCCCACCATGAAGATGGACCAATCACGTGCATTTCCAGAGAGCCCAGCTGATGAACTACAGCCCAGCCTGCGTTCACCCCTCCCCCACGCAACTACAGCCCAGCCTGCGTTCACCCCTCCCCCACGCAACTACAGCCCAGCCTGCGTTCACCCCCACGCAACTACAGCCCAGCCTGCGTTCACCCCTCCCCCACACAACTACAGCCCAGCCTGCGTTCACCCCTCCCCCACGCAACTACAGCCCAGCCTGCGTTCACCCCCACGCAAATACAGCCCAGCCTGCGTTCACCCCTCCCCTACGCAACTACAGCCCAGCCTGCGTTCACCCCTCCCCCACGCAACTACAGCCCAGCCTGCGTTCACCCCTCCCCCACGCAACTACAGCCCAGCCTGCGTTCACCCCCACGCAAATACAGCCCAGCCTGTGTTCACCCCCCACGCAAATACAGCCCAGCCTGCGTTCACCCCCCACGCAAATACAGCCCAGCCTGCGTTCAGCCCCCACGCAAATACAGCCCAGCCTGCGTTCAGCCCCCACGCAAATACAGCCCAGCCTGCGTTCAGCCCCCACGCAAATACAGCCCAGCCTGCATTCAGCCCCCACGCAAATACAGCCCAGCCTGCGTTCACCCGCCCCCCCGCCCCCCACGCAACTACAGCCCAGCCTGCGTTCACCCCCCATGCAAATACAGCCCAGCCTGCGTTCACCCCCCACGCAAATACAGCCCAGCCTGCGTTCACCCCCCACGCAAATACAGCCCAGCCTGCGTTCACCCCCCACGCAAATACAGCCCAGCCTGCGTTCACCCCCCCCACGCAACTACAGCCCAGCCTGCGTTCACCCCCACGCAAATACAGCCCAGCCTGCGTTCACCCCCCATGCAAATACAGCCCAGCCTGCGTTCACCCCCCATGCAAATACAGCCCAGCCTGCGTTCAGCCCCCACGCAAATACAGCCCAGCCTGCATTCAGCCCCCACGCAAATACAGCCCAGCCTGCGTTCACCCCCCATGCAAATACAGCCCAGCCTGCGTTCAGCCCCCACACAAATACAGCCCAGCCTGCATTCAGCCCCCACGCAAATACAGCCCAGCCTGCGTTCAGCCCCCATGCAAATACAGCCCAGCCTGCGTTCACCCGCCCCCCACGCAACTACAGCCCAGCCTGCGTTCACCCCTCCCCCACGCAAATACAGCCCAGCCTGCATTCAGCCCCCACGCAAATACAGCCCAGCCTGCATTCAGCCCCCACGCAAATACAGCCCAGCCTGCGTTTACCCCCCATGCAAATACAGCCCAGCCTGCGTTCACCCCCCACACAAATACAGCCCAGCCTGCGTTCACCCGCCCCCCCGCCCCCCACGCAACTACAGCCCAGCCTGCGTTCACCCCTCCCCCACGCAAATACAGCCCAGCCTGCGTTCACCACCCCACCCCCCCCACGCAACTACAGCCTAGCATGCCAGCTAGCCTTTCACCCATGGAACCAAAGAGAGAAGCAAGACAGGCTGAAACTGATTCTCCATCTTGAAGTTGGATTGTCTGTTTCCTCTGGATGAGCAGGGAAGAAAACTGTCAAATGTTCAGGGGGATAAGGATAAAGCTTTGAAGTATAGGTGCTTGACAACTGAAAGAAAGTAATAATTATTACTTTCTTTCAACAGACGATCAGCACACGTACAGGTTACAGTGACTGTTAAGAGATATCAGGTCTTCCCAGACACAGGACTCATTACATCTCAGTATTTTGTTTTCCCCCATGACCTTTGAATAGCAAACTAGAGATCTGCTCCATGCCAAATTGGGCAGTAGATTGTGAGGTGACTGGGCCAACAGCACTTAATGAGACAAGCATCTTTAGTGATGTGGCTACAAAGAATTCTGGTTTAAGCACACTCCAGAGCTCCCAGCTCCACACACTGCGCTTTGTAGAAACAAATTTTATTTCTAATCCCCTCCACAACCCTTAGTCATCTTTAACCTTGGTATGAATCCAGAATTAGCAAGCATTTGGAAATGCGTGGATTAATCAAGGACAGTCGATGTTAATTTTCTTTAAAGCGTGTAATGTTTGAGAAAGTTTATTTTTTAATAAAAGGAGGCAATCTAATCCCCTTGCCTCATTACACAAAGGATGCTTAAAATGTGGAAACTGTAAAATCAAGGAAAGTTCCTCATTACAACCCAATAATATTTATTCAAAGTGAGCCTACAAATGCCAGGTGAGGGCACATAAAAACTAGAAGCAGGAGGCGGCCATCTGGCCCCTCGAGCCTGCTCCGCCATTCAATAAGATGGCTGATCTTTCTGTGGACTCAGCTCCACTTACCCACCCGCTCAACATAACCCTCAATTCCTTTACTGTTCAAAAATGTATCCATCCTTGCATTAAAAACATTCAATGAGAGAGCCTCAACTGCTTCAAAACAGGGAATCCCACAGATTCACAACTCTTCATGTGAAGATTCCTCCTCAACTCAGTCGTAAATCTGCTCCGCCTTATTTTGAGGCCATACCTCCTAGTTCTAGTTTCACCTGCCAGTGGAAACAAGTTCCCTGCTTCTATCTTAACTATTCCTTTCATAATATTGTATTTCTATAAGACCTCCCCTCATTCTTCCGATTTCCAATGAGTAGAGCCCCAGTCTACTCAGTCTGTCCTCACAAGCAACCCTCTCAACTCCAGAATCAACCCAGTGGATCTCCTCTGCATCCCCTCCAGTGCCAGTATATCCTTTCACTTCACCGATAAAACGCTACTACACCAGTCTCTGCCATTAGGGAGGGAGAGTAGGGGAAAAACAGATTTACCTCAAGGCTTTCATCTCCCATTTCCTGAGGTTCTCCAGTGTCTGGCTCAATTACACCCTCATTATCGATCTCTGGGGAACAAACCACATGTTTATTCCAACACATCAGAAACCATGACACGGCAGATCACATGTGTAATTTACCTTACAAGTTCTGATTCAGCATTATATTAATGAATATCTTTTCCAATCCTCTCCACATCCTTCATCACATTCATTTCCGCAGGGGACTGAAGGCCCAAATGCCATTTTCTGTTTAATGAGCTCATTATTTGTCCCACTTCCTCTTAGCCTGCACCAACCAGCTATAATAAATTCTCTGGACTCACCCAGTTCACTCTCTTCGCTCTCAGAAGCTGGCTCTGGAGGTGGAGCCGCTGCCTTTTCTTCTGTGTTTGCCTTCTGTAGAAATGGAAGTGATTTATTTTTTCTACTCACCCGAGCATCACAGATACACGCACACAATAGCTAGAAAACTTAAAACACCGAGGAATGGAGCATGCGTCACTTTTCACACATATTACCACAGAGTTCATGCAGAGTAAAGCAGACACTTTGGGGGTCTGGTGGGTAGTGTCTCTGCCTCAGGGTCGATCCCAACCTAAACTTAATGGCCAAAGATGGTATGTTCACAACATGGCCGAAACAGGTCAAATATCAACCTGTAAAAACCCTTCCAAACACATGTCAATGGCAGGCAGTGAGAGTGGGAGAGTACCCTGGTCATTGGAACCTCAAACATCACTGTCCATATCTCCAGGCTACAGCACAGATGGAAAAGCGCATGATGCTACAGCAACCAGGCTCGGCAAGTTGTGAACAGTGACACACCACCAAAGCAGATACCAGTTTACCCCAAATGAAACACCTCCAACACCAGCTACCGCAGTCTGAGAAGAGCAATTCGCTGCCAAATTATGCTCAGTGTTCAGCTGTGGACTAACTGCTCCCTAAGAGTGTGCAATGCTTTCAATTTAATATGATACTGATACTCATTCAGAGACTCTTTACCCATCTTGGGCTATGGTCAAACGCTAACGTGTCTTCTTCAGTGAGGATACGACCTTTTGTAGGCATTCCGACTATGCTCCTGTACGGGGCTACATTGTAAGATGGCCCTCTGATCTGCTTCTCAATTCTTTAAAATTTCTTAAGCAACTTTGCCCATTTTACATCCCCTATTGCTGCTTTTGCGTGCTCAGTCTGTGACTGCCATAGAGTCAGAGGTTTACAGCATGGAAACAGGCCCTTCGGCCCAACTTGTCCATTCCGCTCTTTTTTTAAAAACCACTCAGCTAGTCCCAATTGCCCACATTTGGCCCATATCCCTCTATACCCGTTTTACCCATGTATCTGTCTAAATGCTTTTTAAAAACAAACAAAATTGTACCTGCCTCTACTACTCTTCTGGCAGTTCATTCGAGACACTCACGACCCTCTGAAAAAATTGTCCCTCTGGACCCTTTTGTATCTCTTCCCTCTCACCTTAAACCTCTGCCTCTAGTTTTAGACTCCCCTACCTTTGGGAAAAGATATTGACTATCTAGCTGATCTGTGCCCCTCATTATTTTATAGACCTCTATAAGATCACCCCTCAGCCTCCTGTGCTCCAGAGAAAGAAGTCCCAGTCTATTCAGCCTCTCCTTATAACTCAATCCATCAAGTCCCGGTAGCATCCTAATAAATCTTTTCTGCACTCTTTCTAGTTTAATAATATCTTTTCTATAATAGTAACCAGAACTCTGCACAGTATTCTAGTGTGGCCTTACCAATGTCTTGTACAACTTCAATAAGACATCCCAACTCCTGTATTTAATGTTTTGACCAATGAAACCAAGCATGCCAAATAACTCTCCCCAATACCCTAACATTAACTGAGTAAGTCCTGCCCTGGTTCGAACTACCACACTGCAACACCTTGTATTTATCTAAATTAAACTCCATCTGCCATTCATCAGCCCACTGACTCAACTGATCAAGATCCTGTTGCAATCCGAGATAACCTTCTTCATTGTCCACTGTGTTACTAATTTTGGTGTCATCTGCAAACTTACTAACCATGCCTCCTAAATTCTCACCCAAATCATTAATATAAACGACTAACAACAATGGACGCAGTACTAATCGCTGAGGCACACTGCTGGTAACAGGCCTCCAGCTTGAAAAACAACCTTCTACAACAATCTCTGTTTCTGTCATCAAGCCAAGTTTTTTATCCATTTGGTTACCTCACCCTGGACAGATTTAACCTTGTGCAACAACTATCATGCAGTACCTTGTCAAAGACCTTGCTAAAGTTCATGTAGACAACATCAACCGCATTGCCCGCACCTACCTTCTTGGTTACCCCATCAAAAAACTCAATCAAATTTGAGAGACATGATTTTTCTACTCACAAAGCCATGCTGACTGTCCCTAATCAGTCCTTGCGTCTCTAAACGTCTATAGATCCTGTCTCTCAGAATATCTTCTAACAATTTACCCACTACAGACGTCAGGCTCGCTGGTCTGTTGTTACCAGGCTTTTCCCACAGCCCTTCTTAAACAAAGGCACAACATTTGCCACCCTCCAATCTTCAGGCAGCTCACCTGTGGCCAATGATTCAAATATCTCTGGTAGGGGACCTGCAATTTCCTCCCTAGTCTCCCACAACATTCTGGAATACACCATCAGATCCCGGGAATTTATCTACCTTGACTTCCAGCACTTTCTCTGTAATATGTACAATCTTCAAGACATCACTATTTACTCCCCCAAGTTCTCTAACATCTATACTTTTCTCAATACTAAATGCTGATGAGAAATATTCATTTAGGATCTCACCCACCTCTTGTGGATCCGCACATGGATGACCTCGTCGATCCTTAAGAGGCCCTGCTCTCTCCCTAGTTACTCTTTTGCCTTTTATATATTTGTAGAAGCTTTGGATTCTCTTTTGCCTCATCTGTCAAAGCAATCTCATGTCCCCTTTTTGCCCTCCTGATTTCTCTTTACTCCTACACCCTCTATATTCTTCAAGGGATCCACGATGCCAGCTGACTATGCATGTCATGTGCCTCTTCCTTCTTCTTGACCAGGGCATCAATATCCTTAGTCATTCAGGGTTCCCTACTTCTATCAGCCTTGCCCTGCACTCCAAGGGGAACGTGCTTACCCTGATCCCTGGTTAACACTTTTGAAATCCTCCCACTTACTAGACATCCCTTTGCCTGCCAACAGACACCCCTAATCAACTTTTCAGAGTTCCTGTCTAAAACCATCAACATTTGCCTTGCCCCAATTTAGAATTTTAACTTTCAGGCCAGACTATCAATCTCTATAGCTATCTTAAAACTAATGGAATTATGGTCACTGGTCCCAAAGAGATCTCTCACTAACACTTCTGTCACCTGCCTTTCCTCATTTCACAAGAGGTGGTCAAGTTTTGTCCCCTCTCTAGTCAGGCCATCCACATACTGAATGAGAAATTCCTCCTGAATACACTCAACTCATTTCACTCCATCCAAGTCTCTAATTCATTCACATATCTATCTCAGAACCAGAACGTCAGACGTCATGCTGTCGCTGCCTCACCAATGTCACCTTTATCCCATCATAAGACATATGGTTTTAACACTGGACTCCCTCCTATTGTTTCCTCTCCTTTTCCTGCTTGCTATCAAGATATATGTATCCTAACCTTGCTACATAACTGGGCCTCAGTAACTTTCAAAAGGGAGGTGGAAGTTTTTTTTCGTGGGCCACAGCTGGGCTAGCATTAGTTGCCCCTCCCTAGCTGCCTTTGAGCTGAGTGTCTTGCTTGGCCATTTCAGAGGGCAGTTGAGAGTCAACCATGTTGCTGTGGCTCTGGAGTCACATGTAGGCCAGACAGGGTAAGGACAGCAGGTTTCCTTCGCTAGAGGGACATTAGTGACCCAGATGGGGTTTTCAGACAATGGTTTCAGTGGTCATCAGTAAAATCATGGTACTCTGAGGGCGTGGATTGACACATGGAATTATGACATTATAGCCATTAGTGAAAGTTGGCCACAGCAGGGGTTACTGCAGTGCTCAGGCAGGACAGATTAGAGAGCTTGTCTGCCGATGCCATATGGGTGGAGCTGAGAAACAGGAAAGGTATGACCACATTAATCAGGTTGTATTATGGACCACCCAATAGTCAGCCAGAATTGGAGGAGCAAATCTGCAGAGAGATAGCAGACAACTCCAGGAAACAAAGTTGCGATAGTAGGGGATTTTAATTTTCCACATATAGATTGGAACTTCCATACTGTTAAAGGTCTAGACGGGTTGGAGTTTGTAAAATGTGTTCAGGAAAATTTTCTAAATCTATATATAGAGGTACCAACTAGACAGGATGCAATATTTGATCTCCTATTAGGGAATGAGTTAGGACAAGTGATGGAAGTGCGTGAAGGGGAACACTTTGGTTCCAGTGATCATAACGCCATTAGTTTCAACTTGATCATGGATAAAGATAGATCTGGTCTTTGGGTGGAGGTTCTAAACTGGAAAAAGGCCAAATTTGAAGAAATGAGAAAGGATCTAAAAAGTGTGGATTGAGACAGGCTGATTGTAAGTGGGAGGCCTTCAAAGGAGAAATTTTGAGAGTGCAGAGTTTATATGTTCCTGTCAGAATTAAACGCAAAGTGAATAAGAATAAGGAACCTTGGTTCTTGAGGGATATTGCAACCCTGATAAAGAGAGAGATGTATGACACGTATAGGCAACAGGGAGCAAATAAGATGCTTGAGGAGTATAAAAAGTGCAAGGAACTACTTAAGAAAGAAATCAGGAGGGCTAAAAGACAACGAGGTAACTTTGGCAGTCAGGTGAAGGAAAATCTTAAGAGCTTCTACAGGTATATTAAGAGCAAAAGGATAGTAAGGGATAAAATTGATCCTCTTGAAGATTAGAGTGGTTGGGTATGAATGGAATCAGAACAAATGGGGGAGATATTAAATGGGTTTTTTGCATCCGTATTTACTAAGGAAACTGGCATGGAGTCTATAGAAATAAGGCAAACAAGTAGGGAGATCATTGAACCTAAACAGATTAAAGGGGAGGAGGTGCTTGCTGTCTTGAGGCAAATCAGAGTAGATAAATCCCCAGAACCGGACAGGGTATTCCCTCTGACCTTGAAGGAGACGAGTGTTAAAATTGCAGGGGCCCTGGCAGATATATTTAAAATGCTGGTATCCACAGGTGAGCTGCTGGATGATTGGAAGATAGCTCATGCTGTTCCGTTATTTGAAAAAGGCTCAAAAAGTAATCCGGAAAATTATAGGCTGGTAAGTTTGATGTCAGTAGCAGATAAATTATTGGACAGAGTACTAAGAGATAGGATCTACAAAATATTTGGATAGACAGGGGCTTATTAGGGAGAGTCAACATGGCTTTGTGCGTGGTAGGTCACGTTTGATCAATCTATTAAGAGTTTTTCGAGAAAGTTACCAGGAAAGTGGATGAAGGGAAGGTAGTGGATGTTATCTACGTGGACTTCAGTAAGGCCTCTAACAAGGTCCTGCACAGGAGGTTAGTTAGGAACGTTCAGTCATTAGGTATACAAGGAGGTAGCAAATTGGATTAGACATTAGCTCAATAGAAGAAGCCAGAGAGTGGTAGTGGAGGATTGCTTCTGAGTGGAGGCCTGTGACTAGTGGTGTGCCACAGGGATCAGTGCTGGGTCCATTGTTGTTTGTCATCTATATCAATGATCTGGACGATAATGTGGTAAATTGGATCAGCAAATTTGATGACACAAAGATTGGAAGTTAGTGCACAGTGAGGATGGTTTTCAAAGCTTGCAGAGGGATGTGGACCAGCTAGAAAAATGGGCTGAAAAATGACAGATGGAGTTTAATGTAGACAAGTGTGAGGTATTGCACTTTGGAAGGACAAACCAAGGCAGAACATACAAGGTAAATGGTAGGACACTGAAGAGTGCAGTAGAACAGAGGGATCTGGGAATACAGATACATAATTCCCTAAAAGTGGCATCACAGGTAGATAGGGTCGTAAAGAGTGCTTTTGGTACACTGGCCTTTATAAATCAAGTACTGAGTATAAGAGTTGGAATGTTATGGCGTGGTTGAATAAGACATTGGTGAGGCCAAAGTGCAGTTGTAGTCATCTAATCACAAAAAGGATATTAATAAGGTTGAAAGAGTGCAGAGAAGGTTTACAAGGATGTTGTTGGGACTTGAGAAGCTGAGTTACAGAGAAAGGTTGAATAGGTTAGGAATTTATTCCCTGGAGCGTAGAAGAATGAGGGGAGATTTGATAGAGGTGTATAAAATTATGATGGGTATAGATAGAGTGAATGTAAGCAGGCTTTTTCCACTGAGGCTAGGGGGACAAAAAACCCAGAGGGCATGGGTTAAGGGTGAAAGTTTAAAGGGAATATTGGGGAGGGGGGCTTCTTCACACAGAGTGGTGGAAGTGCGGAATGAGCTGCCAGGTGAAGCGGTGAATGTGGGCGCACTTTTAACATTTAAGAAACACTTGGACAGGTACATGGATGACCGGGGGGGGGGGGGGGGGGGCTGTGGTCCAGATGCAGGTCAGTGGGACTAGGCAGAAAAATGGTTTGGCACAGCCAAGAACAGCCAAAAAGCCTGTTTCTGTGCTGTCATGTTCTATGGTTCTATAGAATAGGAAGTTTACATTCTTATTTCTCTCTTCCTCAAAATAAATTTGAAAAGCAGTTTCTATATTCTGCACAGGGGATTGGCTAAAAGCATTTCTAGGCACCAGGTGGCTGCTATGAACAATGACAGAGGAATTCACTCACTGTGCCATCCTGTCCTTGTATATCGTAGCATCTACAGGCGAAAGTGGGCCCATAGTGTTGTCGTCACTGGACTAGTAATCCAGAGACTCAGACTAATGCTCTGGGGACACGGGTTCAAATCCCACCGCAGTAGCTGATGCATTTCAAATTCAATAAGTCTGGAATACACAGCTGGTCTTCAGAGAAGGAAATCTACCATCCTTATCCGGCCTAGCCAACGTGAGAAGCCAGCTCTTAATTGCCCACTGAAACAGCCCAGCAAACCACTCATTACAAGGGCAATTAGGGATGGCCAGCGATGCCCATATCCTGAGCGAGAATAACCTCCCCCACAACCTGAAAACATGCAACATTCTGGGAAAGGCAAGGGCCAATCTAAAAAGCCTGTGCCAACTCGGTGGGGGGAAGGGGGTGAAATCTTTGGGAAATTCCCACTGGGAATGCATGCAGATCACCTGGGTTATCTCAACTGGTGCTGAGTGTAAAGCATGACTTCATACACAGGCGTACCTTGGGTGACTCTGGAAATTTGGGGTGTTCTGCTGGTGGTGGGATGACTGCTCCCATACTGTAAAGAAAAAGCAGAATTATGTAAACACCTCATTGTTAGTGACCTGGCTAGTCTGAGTCACTGCTGAGCAAACATTTACATTGGCTTAAAAATCCTTATCTGAATAAGTCAAGGTTTCGGGAATGTGGACACTAACTCCTGAACACTCAGTTTCTACACAATCACCCATAAACATACTTTGAAACAAATTAACTCACTAAATCATTTGGAATTAATCCTCAGTTTAACAGCATGGTTCATTTCTCCTCCTTAAAGCAAATTACAACATATTGCATTTATATTTGATTTATTATTGACATATGTATTGGTAAGTCAAAAGTATTGTTTCTTGTGCGCTATACAAAGCACACCATTCATAGAAGAAAGGAGAGGGTGCAGAATGTAGTGTTACAGTCATGGCTAGGGCGTAGAGAAAGATCAACTTAATGCAATTCTTGCTTTTTTATTAGTGTCACAAGTAGGTTTACATTAACACTGCAATGAAACTCCTGTGAGAACCCCTAGTCACCACACTCCAATGCTAGTTCGGGTACGCTAAGGGAGAATTCAGCCTGGCCAATGTACCTAATTAGCATGTCTTTCGCACTGTGGAAGGAAATTGGAGCCCCCGGAGGAAAGCCACACAGACACGGGGAGAACGTGCAAACTCCACACAGACAGCGGCCCCAGCCAAGAATCAAATCTGGGTCCCTGGTGCTGTGAGGCAGCAGTGCTAATGTGGGCCATTGTGCCGCAAGTCAACTGGTCTCAGCAGAAATAATTGCAGGGACACTACTATTGGCCTTAGGCCATCTGGGCAGAGAACCAAAAATATTTGCATGTATCCCTAAGCCTGATCACAATCTAGTGATTCCTGCTGCAAAATGGAGTTGTACGAACACTGCACTGCCTTGACTCATCATAGTAAACAGTCAGCAATCACTCAATGTCCAGGTTTATACTGAACATGAAGGGGAGGTCGGACGGAGGTGTTTAAGATGATTAAAAAATTTGATAAAGTAGATAGAGTGATTTCCCGGAGGGGGATGTAGTCTAGAGCAAATGGAGACAGACTGCAGTATGCCACAGAGGAGGAGGATCTGGGTGACCTTATACATAAATGGAAAGGTTAACAAGCAGTAACATAAGTAATTAGAAAGGTAAATGAAATACTGGCCTTTATTGCAAGGGGAAATGGAAAATTGAGTCAATAATTCCTGCTCCAGCTGTGCAGGGCATTGCTGACATCATTGTATTGGTGTACCTGTATCGGAAGCATTTCAGAGAAGATTCATTGATCCCTGGGAAGGGGTTGTCTTATGAGGAAAGGTTGAGCCTATACCGTTTGGAGTTTAGAAGAATGAGGACAAATCTAATTGAAACATACAAGATTCTACGGACAGGGTTTGACAAGATGTTTCCCTTTGAGGAGAGATCTCGAACCCAGGAGGGGGGCACAGTTTCAAAATAAGGGGTCTCCCATTTAAGACAGAGATGAGGAGGAATTTGTTCTCCCAGCAGATTGTAAATCTTTGGAATTCACTTCCCCAGAGAGTAGTGAAGGTCAATTTTTAATCTACAAGGAAGCTCAGAGTTATAGGACGGGTAGATAGAAAAGTGGAGTAAAGTCCACAATCAGACCAGCCATGATTTTGTGCATGGGAGAAGCAGGCTCGATGAGCCGAATGACCTACTCCTGCACCTGGTAATCTTATGAATACACATGTGGGTGAAGTATCAGAGGATTGTTCATGCATGTTGGGCAGCTTTACTCAGAAAGCAGTGACTCCAGGGAAGCACTGAGCAGGAGGGAGAGGATACACAAACAAAGACTCACTAAATCAATCTCCATCCTGATATCCCAGTAGAGCATGTCACATGCTAAAAACAAACTTCTCATCCTTCTTCTAAAAGCCTGTGGTTAACATGACATTTTTCCAAATCACAGCAGACAAGTGGACCATCTGGTCCAACCAGTCTTCTTTTCTCTCTACCTGAACAGTTGGTCTAATACTGCATGCCCTGCCCCATTCTCCTATCCTTTACGCCCCTCTGACTCATTATATGAAGATGGTTTCTGTTTCCATCACCAAAGCTGGTTTTGTCCATCCCACCTCTACATTTAAAAGGTTTCTCCTGTTCACTTGCATTTAATCTTACATCACAACATTTTCTATAAAAATAGTAGCGATTTGAAGAGCAGAAGCTTGCAAAGTACTGGATGTCAGAAAAACATGTGGAGATGCCGGCGTTGGACTGGGGTAAACATATTAAGACTCACAACACCAGGTTAAAGTCCAACAGGTTTATTTGGTAGCAAATGCCACTAGCTTTCGGGGTTCTGCCCCTTTGGGAGAGCCCCGAAAGCTAGTGGTGTTTGCTACCAAATAAACCTGTTGGACTTTAACCTGGTGTTGAGAGTCTTCTTACTGTGCCAGAAAGACAGACGGTACCCGAGTGCCTTTGTGACATTTTTGGATACCTAAGCAACATATTGGATGACACGTATTAATAATGTTACACGGCACTGATGCACAGTCGGTCAAGATCAGAGTACTCCAGTTTCAACTCAGGGGAATAGATTTCACCAACTGTTTCCCAGATTGAATAGCTCCCTCATTTTAAAGTCCAGAACTGCCAAATTGCACCTCAAAATGTACTGAAACTGACCACACCAACAGTGGCATTACCAAACAGACCCTCCACCTTGCAGTTTATTAGTAAAGTGGTTTAGCAGCAGCAAACTCTCATGAGAGCATCAGAAAGGCAGCAAGATGCTGCATTGTTGGCTTTGAGATGATAAAGTCTGGAAGCTACAAGGATTGACATGGTCACAAGTAATCTCTGGTCTGTAACAGTTAGATGATCCAAACAAGGTATGAACTGAACATAGCACCATAAGTTAGGAAGAAAATCCACTTCCATTCCTGATTCCCAGTAGAATGCACACACTGACACCTGGAGACCACCCTTGGCTGTTACATCCCCCACAGCATTATACCAACACTTGGTAAAATACCCCTTTGGAAAATCCAGGGAGATGACCAGTGCCTGGAATTCAGCTCAGTTAAGGGCTCAATCTCTTCAGAAGTAGAGAAAATGGGCGACGGAAGTTAAACACACAGACACTCCACTGACACATCAGCAGACAAAGATCCAGTGTACTCTGCTCGGGACAGATAGTACACCAATCCAGGCCAACACGTTTCAGGACAACAGGCACACAACTCATCTTTTGTGAACCATGCCAACAGCACAGCAGAACCAGCTGACAAAGCACATGCCTTTCACTCAATCATTAAACTCAAATTTCAAATGGTTCCACGTGACCAGCCTTCAGCTAACAAGAGGGTGAATGATTTGAAATGGCGCTCTTTGATTTCAATGACCAGTACAATTTATCTGAAATCATTTGGCAATCTATTGAAGCTGTTTTAAAACCCTTCCAGAACAAGATCGCACATTCCCACCTCCACAAATTGCTGCTGGGGTGCTTCAGTGTACTCTTTCCCCAACTTCTTTATATCGTACATCACTCCAAGGGAAGAAACATCCACTCCCTCAGTGATGGTTACACCAGTGGATGTTTTGGGGAGATTCTCTCATTTCAGATGGTGATTGCCTGGCAGTGTGTGGTGTGAGTTTTACTTGCTGCTTCCCTCTTGTCTACTCACTGTTTAGCTGCTCTAATAGCATGTTTCGTTTCCTTGAGGGTTCCTGGCAATTATCTGCATTAGATTGATAAAAACATTTTTGTTTAGACATTTGTAAATGAGTACTGGATGGCACTTTCAAAATGTCCATGTGTTTTATGGATATTTAATTTTTTAAAAAAAAGGTAAAAATAAGGTAGAACCATAATTGTAGATAATGAGACAATTCATGGGTTTTTGAAAAGTATTGATTCTCAGTAGCAGCAGTGTGTACTATCTACAAGACGCACCGCAGCAATTCATCAAAGATCCTTAGACAGCACCTTCCAAGCCCACGACCACTTCCGTCCAGAAGGACAAGGGCAGCAGATACACAGGAGCACCACCACCTGCAAGTTCCCCTCCAAACCACTCACCATCCTGACTTGGAAATTAACTGCCGTTACTTCACAGTCACTGGGTCAAAATCCGGCCATTCCCTCCTTAACAGCTTTGTGGGTGAACCCACAGCACCATGGACTGCAGCGATTCAAGAAAGCAGCTCACCACCACCTTCTCAAGGGCAACTAGGGATGGGCAATAAATGCTGGCCAGCCAGTAAGCAACAACCGTATCCCATGAATTAATAAAAAAAACTTCAAATTCCCCAATCCTCTGGTATAGGCCCCTGCACAATCGGACACTCCCAGCCTTCAATGTTTAACCTCCACTCAACACCCAATATTAACAATCCATTTAATGTGGGTGGACTCAGATACAGAGTTAGAATATACAACTGATTGACATCAATACTTATCAAAAACCCTTGAATTGTCTCATTATCTACAATTATGGTTCTACAACAGATTACCTTATTTTTGTTAAAAAGTGATCCAAATTGTTCTGAACCTTCAATATCCATAATACACATAGACATTTTGAAAGTGCCATCCAGCACTCATATTTAAGATTTAAACAAAAATGTTATCAATCTAATGTAAATAACTGCCAGGAACCTTCAAGGAAACGAGACTAGCTATTAGAGCAGCTAAACAGTGAGTAGATAAGAGGTAAGCAGCAAGAAACACTCAGTCCACACACTGCCAGGCAATCACCATCTGAAATGAGAGAATCTCTCCATAACATTCACTGGTATAACCATCACTGAATCCCCCCATGACCAACATCTTGGAAAGGCTGGCCAGAAACTGAACTGGACCAGCCATATAAATACTGTGGCTACAACAGCAGGGAATTCTGCAGTGAGTAACTCACCTCCTGACTCCCCAAAGGCTGGGGATAGGAATGTGGTGCGGCATTCTCTACTTGCCTGGATGAATGGAGCTCCCAACACTCAAGAAGCTCAACATCATCCAGGATAAAGTAGCCTACTTGATTGGCACCCCGCTCATCAGCTTCACTCCCTCAACCACTGTCAGTGTGTACCATCCACAAGTGGCACTGCAGCAACTCACCAAGGCTCCTTCGACAGCACCTTCCAAACTCACAACCATTACCATCTAGAAGGGCAAGAGCAGCAGATACCTGGAGACACCACCACCTGGGAGTTCCCCTCCAGGTCACTCACCATTCTGACTTGGAAATGTATCAGCTGTTCCTTCACTGTCGCTGAGTCAAAATCCTGGAACTCCCTCCCTAACAGCACTGTGGGTGTACCTACCCCATGTGGACTGCATGGCGGCTCACCACCACCTTCTGAAAGACAATTAGGGATGGGTAATAAATGCTGGCCTAGCCACCAACACCCATTTCCTAGGAAAGAACAAAAAAACCCTAAAGACATTGTGTACCTTAACGTTCAATGAGATTAAATCACACAAGCTATAATTTATTTAAGCATGGTAAAACGGCCCAGGGTGCTTCACAGGAGCTTCAGCAGGCAAAATTTGACACAGATCCAGGTAAGGAAATATTAGATTTTAGGGAGCAACAACTTAAAAGATGAGAGAGGGGCGGAGAAGTTTAGGAAGGGAATTCCAAAGTCAGCAGAAAGCACAGCCACCAATGCTGCAGTAAAAGAAAAGTGCAAGAGATCAGGATTGGAGAAGCAGCGACATGACAACTGTGGGACATCAGAGATAGGACGGCTGCAAGATATCCTCTAATTTCTATCTGCTGCAATGGAACAAGAACTGGTTGAATGCTCAGTGGCAGCAAGTTGTTAAAGGATTTGGAGCTGCCTGGAGTCCTCTTACAAGTTGTACCTTCAACAGATCAGGATTGGGAAATTTGTTCTTTGCCACTTCAATGCCAGTTGGCAGATATAACAAAGGTACGTGCAAATGTTAGGACTGCAGAGGAAGCTTAACTACTCCAAACTAATCACAATGTGTCAGGGAACGGGCCCATGTTCAGCAACCAGGGTTTAATTTGGAAAAGCGTAGTGTTACGTACATGGGCTGTTCTAACGCTATCCATTCATGCACTCTCCAGGAAGTAGAACTAAACTCCCTGCGAGGAAAGGAAAGGTAAGGTTCTGGACATTACAGTGGATCAGTCTCTAAAGGTTCACAAGCAATACTGTGCAGCTACACCAGAAACAAACTGGACAATCCATTACCAAAAACGCATCATTGTGTCGCAAACAAGATCTAGATTGGCTTTCACTTATTATAGCCTGCCCAACCTTGGTGCCCCCATGCGGATATCGAGATTTTACAAAAGGCGCAAGAGGAGAACAACAACGCTGCATCCGAGTTTAAAACCTGTTATCTATTCAGAGAGACTTCAAGAGTGGAGTCTGTGCATTGAGAGGCAATGTGACTTGACAAATGAAAAGACTAGATTGTACACAACTGGATTAAGACCAACCAAGAGTCATACTGCCAAATTACACAAGGGCAGATGTGTGTCAGCCTTCAGCTCTCTCTTTTCTGGAGAATAGCTCCAGCCTGCTCAATCTTTCCTGATAGATAGGGAACTGCACATCATGAGGCGGCACAGTGGTTAGCACAGCTGCCTCATGTCAAGTCTCCCTGTGTCTGCGTGGGTTTCCTCTGGTTTCCCCTCAAACCAAAGATGCACAGATAAGGTGGGTTTGGCCATGCTAAATTGCCCCTTTTTCAGAGTAAGAAGTTGGGTTATGGAGATGGGGACAGGGCCTGGGTGGGATTGTTGTTGGTACTGGGGATTCTACGATGATACGCGGGGCTTGGTGTCAGTTAAAGATGGTACCAGTTGCTGTCTTCCTGTTTGTTAAAATTCAGACTCCAGTATGCAAAACCATACAAGTGATAACCGGGTAGCCACACAGCCTGGGGCTGGTCGGTACTGGGTATAACACACCTGCTGTGTTTAAACCCGCAAGTCTTTGTGCAGTGGATCGCACTGTAAACCGGTCCAGTTCATTACAATCCAGCACCGACACACATTCCTAAAACGCCTGGAGATCTCACACACATGGGGGATAGAATTACATGTGATCTTCAGATCCCCCCGCCATATTCCCCCCCAACACCGCCAACCCTGCCCCTGGCACCCCTCCCCCACCGCCGCCAACCCTGCCCCTGGCACCCCTCCCCCACCGCCACCAACCCTGCCCCTGGCACCCCTCCCCCACCGCCACCAACCCTGCCCCTGGCACCCCTCCCCCACCGCCGCCAACCCTGCCCCGGCACCCATCCCCCACCGCCACCAACCCTGCCCCTGGCACCCCTCCCCCACCGCCGCCAACCCTGCCCCTGGCACCCCTCCCCCACTGCCAACCCTGCCCCTGGCACCCCTCCCCCACTGCCAACCCTGCCCCTGGCACCCCTCCCCCACCAACCCTGCCCCTGGCACCCCTCCCCCACCACCACCACCAACCCTGCCCCTGGCACCCCTCCCCCACCGCCAACCCTGCCCCTGGCACCCCTCCCCCACCGCCAACCCTGCCCCTGGCACCCCTCCCCCACTGCCAACCCTGCCCCTGGCACCCCTCCCCCACCAACCCTGCCCCTGGCACCCCTCCCCCACCACCACCACCAACCCTGCCCCTGGCACCCCTCCCCCACCGCCAACCCTGCCCCTGGCACCCCTCCCCCACCACCGCCAACCCTGCCCCTGGCACCCCTCCCCCACCACTAACCTGGCCCCTAGTCACTCCTCCCCCAGTCACTCCTAATCACCCACCCTCTCCCCAGTCACCCCTCCACCTCCTTAGACACGCCTCCTCCTACGCCCCCCCCCCGTCACCCCCTCGCCCTCCTTTACCTCTGCAGCCATTCTGTAAAGAAGCGCAGCTCGGGCATGTGCAGCACGGCAGGGTTGCTCTTGCAGAGCTGCACAAAGGCGCTGAGGTCCCGGACTTTCTGGGGGTCCATGCTGACTGACTCTTTGCTCGCTCCGCTCCCCCTCCCCCCTGCTCACCCCGCACGCATGCGCGCCGCCCCCACCTTCCCCCCCCCCAACCCCAGAACTTTCTGGAAATGGCCGCCCGGCGTGCCGCCTGCTCCCAAACCGCGGCACCAGCCGCTGCCAGAGAAGCCGAAACACCCCTCCGCACCCAACACTGGGTGAAACGAGGAGAAATACAGGAGCCGTTGGACTAACCCTCCCGCCGGCCTGGGCCGCCCAGGCAGTTTTTACTGACCGGCGGGGCCTGGGTCACCCCCTAGAAGGAGGTCACGGCAGCTGACCCGCCGGGGCCTTGGAAGTGGCCAATAGAATTCGAGGACGGGAGAGCGGTCGCCCAATCAGCGCGCAGTGACGTCATGGGGGCGCGACGGACATTGGGAGAGGCCCCCGGGAGGGAGGCAGCTCCTTGGGCGCAGCTTGATGATGCTGCTGTGTCCATAATGATGTCTGATAGTTCACCATGTTCACTAAAACCAGCTCAACTGTAAAGAAGCTCAGGATTCAAGGTCAGACAATCCAGCTTGTTTAGTTCATGATTCACTAGTGTCACAAGTAGGTTGACATTAACACTGCAATGAAGAAGGGTGGTCAACACTGCACATGTTTCAATCAGGTCACCTCTCCTCCTGCTGGACTCTTAAGGAGTGCAGACCCAACACACACACAGTGGTCAGCATTGCTGCCTCTTTGGGCCAGGGACCCAGGTCCAATTCTGGCTTCGGGGGTCACTGACTGTGTGGAGCCTGCACATTCTCCCCATGTCTGCGTGGGTTTCTTCCCACAATCCAAAAATGCGCAGGTTAGGTTAATGGGTCAGTTTAACATGGTCATAGTATTAGGGGAATTGGCCATGCTAAATTGACCCTAGTATTAGGGGAATTAGCAGGGTGGGGTTACGGGAATAGGGACCTGGTGGTCGGGACAGTTTCTTCGGGCCGAATGGCCTCCTGTGTTGTAGGGATTCTATGAAAACTGTTTAATCTTGGGTAAACACAGTAAGTAGTCTCACAACATCATGTTAAAGTCCAACAGGTTTATTTGGTAGCACAAGCCATGAGCTTTCAGAGCGCTGCTCCTAAACCTGTTGCACGTTAACCCTGGTATTGTGAGACTTATTGTGTTTATTACCCCAGTCCAAGTTGGCATCTCCACATCACAATTTTGGGTGGCACAGTGGTTAACACTGCTGTTTCACAGTGCCAGGGACCCGGGTTTGATTCCCGGCTTGGGTCACTGTTTGTGTGGAGTCTGCACATTCTCCCTGTGTCTGCATGGGTTTTCTCCGGATGCTCTGGTTTCAAGAACTGGGAGCAGGAGTAGGCCATCTGGCCCCTCAAGCCTGCTCTGCCATTCAATAAGATCATGGTTGATCTTTTTGTGGACTCAGCTCCATTTACCTACCCGCACACAATAACCCGTAATTTCCTCCCACAGAACCATAGAACCCTACAGTGCAGAAAGAGGCCCTTCGGCCCATTGAGTCTGCACCAAACAATCCCACCCAGGCCCTAACCCCATATCCCTACATATTATACCCACTAATCCCTCTAACCTACACATCCCTGGACACTAAGGGGCAATTTTAGCATGGCCAATCAACCTAACCTGCACATCTTTGGACTGTGGGAGGAAACCGGAGTACCTGGAGGAAACCCACGCAGACACGAGGAGAATGTGCAAACTCCCCACAGACAGTGACCTGAGCCGGGAATCGAACCCAGGACCCTGGAGCTGTGAAGCAGCAGTGCTACCGTGCCGCCCCAAAGACATGCTGGTTAGGTACATTGGCCGTGCTAAATTTTCCCTCAGTGTACTTGAACACTTGCCGGAGTGTGGCAACAAGGGAATTTTCATAGTAACTTCTTTGCAGTGTTAATGTAAGCCTACTTGTGATACTAATAAAAAAAGGTGAAGAGGAATCGGGGTGGGAAACGTGCTGATCACCATTACAGAGACACTTCCAATGCTCTATCTGTGGAGTTGCTGGATTGAGAATGTTTGAACTCCAGGTAGAATGGGGGGAGAGGGGGTAATTAACACGATTAATGCACCTAACCAGCATGTCTAAAAAAAAAAGTTTGTTTATTGGTCAGAAGTAGGCTTGTGTTAACACTGCAACGAAGTCACTGTGAAAATCCCCGTCCTCCGGTGCCTGTTCAGGTACACTGAGGGAGAATTCACCTAACTGCACATCTTTCAGACTGTGGGGGGTAACTGGAGCACCCGGAGGAAACCCACGCAGACAACGTACAAACTCCACACAGACAGTGACCCAAGCTGGGAATTGAACCTGGGTCCCTGCTACTGTGACCCCTGCTTTGTCGCCGATATTCAGAGAACCCGCCTGCATTTATTCTGGGACAATTGCACTGGGTCCCTGCCGCAGTCCTGCATCTCCCACTTGAGGAGGGTAGTCAAGGTCTGGTGTGCCTCCACACTCAGATAGCGACCTTCCGCCTCCAGACCCTGCAGAGATACCTTTACGTTGAGCCTCCTCCACGATGGTGCGCCCTGGCGATGTATTTCTTCCGCCAGTGGTGCGGCCTCAGTTATGATGTGCAGCTCCTGCATATCGATCTGGGGCACGTTTCGACCTCCTTGCAGGAGTTGCCCGTCTTTTACCAGGACCTCATCACGGTCTGGAACGCAGTTGCCTCATGATGCAGCTCTCCCCCGTCAGGAGTAGCTCAGGAATCCGCTCCTCCAGCCGTATAACTTCAGGTGGCTGACGGAGAGGGAGGCTGTGGACGCCGGGGTGACTAGGATCGGGACGTGCTGAATGGCGGAGGGGCGGGCTGGATGAGCCCTCGTGTGTTGGCTGAGCGCGCGGGGGTGTCTGTCCGGCGCGCGGCCAAAGCCATCCAAGACCTTAGGACGGTCGTGCTTGGCCCCAAAGATGCACACGGTCTCGAGGCGGTGCAGGCATGCAGTGGGATCCTGCCCGATCGCTCCCCTGCTCAGACGGAATTCCACATTGGCCCAAAGCCTCAAACCACCCCCCTTGGGTCAGGTGCCCCACAGCCTCGTGGAAATGTCCTCTGTGCCTTTTTCCAGTGCGCGGAGGCATTTCCTGTACGTGCTGTTGCTGCATACCTTTCACTATCACATCCTTGCCTGTCACCCCGATACACCTTGGTGGGCTTTGTTGCTGTCGGGACCCCAGTGAGGTCTCCCCCAATTACATCGGGGACCTGGGGTGGAGGGTGATGCATGCAGCAGTTTCACACAACCGTAGGATTCACTGGTTCACAGGCTCCGAAGTTTGCCCCTTCTGTGGAGTCCGTGGACCATGTCTATGTTTCCTGTCTTAGGTCACACTCCCTTCTCGTTTCCCCAAAGAACCTTTTATTGATATTTTGTTTGCACTTCTGTCCCACGCTCCTGATCTACGGACACCCGGTGTGGAGAGGGGAGGGTTGGGATGGCGACCTCCTTGTGAACCTGCTCCTGGGCCTGGCAAAACGCTCCATTTACATGTCCAGACAGCGGGCAATCGACAGGGACGTCCATCCTGACTGTCTGCCCCTCTACCGTGGCTACGTTCGCAGCCAGGTGTCCCTGGAGAGGGAGCATGTGGTATCCACGGGCACAGTTGATGCCTTCCACGCCCGGTGGGCACCGCAGGGGCTGGGGTGCATTGTTGACCCTAATAATCATTTTAATTTGATGTTTTCAAGTTTTCTTTGTACTTTGATTTTGTTCGGGCTGTTCCCCTTCCTTTTGGGAGCTGCCCCTTTTAGTTTGTCCTGATTTACCTCGAGTTTGTTTATTTGGTTTGATCTTAAGAGAAGCCCTGGTACTGTGAGGTAGCAGCGCTAACCACCGTGCAGGAAACCGGAGAACCTGGAGGAAACCCACGCAAACACGGGGAGAACATGCAGACTCCATACACATAGTGACCGAAGCCAGGAATTGAGGTGGGAGATACGCCAATGTCATGTCTTGGAAATTTTTGCCCCACAACCCTTCGATAAGGGGGCAAGAACAGAGATGCAACAGGGATTAAAACCAGGGAGGAGAAAGACTTGAAAGACACCAGCTCACACACCGAGCCCTCCTAGCGAATCCACACACACCAGCTCACGCACCAACTCTCCCAGCTAACCCACAGACACCAGCTCACACACCGAGCCCTCCTAGCGAATCCACACACACCAACCTCTCCCAGCTAACCCACACACACCAGCTCACACACCAACTCTCCCAGCTAACCCACACACACCAGCTCACGCACCAACCTCTCCCAGCTAACCCACACACACCAGCTCACGCACCAACCTCTCCCAGCTAACCCACACACACCAGCTCACGCACCAACCTCTCCCAGCTAACCCACACACACCAGCTCACACACCGAGCCCTCCCAGCTAACCCACACACACCAGCTCACACACCAACCTCTCCCAGCTAACCCACACACACCAGCTCACGCACCAACCTCTCCCAGCTAACCCACACACACCAGCTCACGCACCAACCTCTCCCAGCTAACCCACACACACCAGCTCACGCACCAACCTCTCCCAGCTAACCCACACACACCAGCTCACACACCAACCTCTCCCAGCTAACCCACACACACCAGCTCACACACCGAGCCCTCCCAGCTAACCCACACACACCAGCTCACGCACCAACCTCTCCCAACTAACCCACACACACACCAGCTCATGAACCGACCCCTCCCAGCTAACCCACACACACACCAGCTCATGCACCGACCCCTCCCAGCTAACTCACACGCACCAGCTCACGCACACACACCAGCTCATGCCCTGACCCCTCCCAGCTAACCCACACACACCAGCTCACGCACCAACTCTCCCAGCTAACCCACACACACCAGCTCACACACCGACCTCTCCCAGCTAACCCACACACACCAGCTCACATACCAACTCTCCCAGCTAACCCACACACACCAGCTCACATACCAACTCTCCCAGCTAACCCACACACACCAGCTCACACACTGAGCCCTCCCAGCTAACCCACACACACCAGCTCACACACCGACCTCTCCCAGCTAACCCACACACACCAGCTTACACACCGAGCCCTCTCAGCTAACCCACACACACCAGCTAACCCACACACACCAGCTCACGCACCAACTCTCCCAGCTAACCCACGCACACCAGCTCACGCACCAACCTCTCCCAGCTAACCCACACACACCAGCTCACGCACCAACCTCTCCCAGCTAACCCACACACACCAGCTCAAGCACCAACTCTCCCAGCTAACCCACACACACACCAGCTCACACACCAACCTCTCCCAGCTAACCCACACACACACCAGCTCACACACCAACCTCTCCCAGCTAACCCACACACACCAGCTCACACACCAACCTCTCCCAGCTAACCCACACACACCAGCTCACACACCAACCTCTCCCAGCTAACCCACACACACCAGCTCACACACTGAGCCCTCCCAGCTAACCCACACACACCAGCTCACACACCAACCTCTCCCAGCGAATCCACACACACACCAGCTCACGCACCAGTTCTCCCAGCTAACTCACATACACACACACACCCGTCCCCTCACAGCTAAGCCAGACACACACACACACACCGACCACTCCCAGCTAACCCACACACACCAGCTCACACACCGACCTCTCCCAGCTAACCCACACACACCAGCTCACACACCAACTCTCCCAGCTAACCCACACACACCAGCTCACACACCAACTCTCCCAGCTAACCCACACACACCAGCTCACACACTGAGCCCTCCCAGCTAACCCACACACACCAGCTCACGCACCAACCTCTCCCAGCTAACCCACACACACCAGCTCACGCACCAACCTCTCCCAGCTAACCCACACACACCAGCTCACACACCAACCTCTCCCAGCTAACTCACACACACCAGCTCACGCACCACTCTCTCCCAGCGAATCCACACACACACCAGCTCACACACCAACCTCTCCCAGCTAACTCACACACACCAGCTCACACACCAACCTCTCCCAGCTAACCCACACACACACCAGCTCACGCACCAACTCTCCCAGCTAACTCACACACACCAGCTCACACACCAACCTCTCCCAGCTAACCCACACACACACCAGCTCACGCACCAACTCTCCCAGCTAACCCACACACACCAGCTCACACACCAACCTCTCCCAGCTAACCCACACACACACCAGCTCACGCACCAACTCTCCCAGCTAACCCACATACACCAGCTCACGCACCAACTCTCCCAGCTAACCCACACACACACCAGCTCATGCACCGACCCCTCCCAGCTAACTCACACGCACCAGCTCACGCACACACACCAGCTCATGCCCTGACCCCTCCCAGCTAACCCACATACACCAGCTCACGCACCAACTCTCCCAGCTAACCCACACACACACCAGCTCACGCACCAACTCTCCCACCAACTCTCCCAGCTAACCCACACACACACCAGCTCATGCCCTGACCCCTCCCAGCTGTTGTACCTGTTAATTCTCAGACACTTTCGACCAGTTTGCTTACTCCAAGGTTTTACCCCGGTGCCCTGATTTACAAGATGGACAAAGGACAAACACAAGTAAAGGTTCATCAAGTTTATTAATAAATAACTCTATTAACCCTTAGATTACCCACTTAAAACAAAGAGGATACCCCAGATTCAAGTATTCTCCCTGCAAAGATGGTTTGGTTAAACTGCAGGCTTGATTCTCTGAGTCCCTCTGCTCTGTTGTCGCGAAGGTGAATCTCGATGACAGTAGTTTAACCCTTGTACCGGGTGATCCCTATTGTAGCCTATGGCAGCCAGAACTGCTGCCTTCATTTGTGGTAGGGTTCCCCCGGCCACGTTCTGGGGTTCGGGGAGGGCAGTACGGATGACAGGACTTAAAGCAAAATAAGTTTAACCTCTTCAACCTAGTCTAGGCCGTTTACAACACGATGTTGGGTGACCTGGACAAAGGGAGAATGTGGATCCCCAGAGGGTTCAAATACTCCCATTGCTTTAGCTGTGTCAGGGTGTAGGGAGTTACGTAAGCCACATTGTAGTTCTGTCCTTCCTGTTGTTGGGTGGTGACCGGATTCATCGGCACGGGAGCTGGATTAGTGACGGGAGTTATTGGACCAAGGGCTGAGACTGAGTATTCCGGGTTGGTGGCTGGATTACATGGTTCCGTTACCAGGAACGAGGTGGGGGGTCCCCAGTCGGCAGTGACACCAGCTGTTGCGTGATGGCAAACATCCTCTTCTAAATCCCCCCACTCTATCCCTGGGGTCACTCTCCCCTGTTTCAGTGGTGAATGCACACATTACACCCTTTTTTATCGCTAGTTGTGATTTTAAACCTTCAATCCCACGCAGGCATTCGGAGTGGTCTGTTACACGGGCTGTATTTGCTTTTCCTGCTTAGTGCAAAACTTTCTCTGCAGCCTGCAGGTCGCCGCATTTACGTTTAAATTCCTCTACCTGTTACAGCGCAGCGTCTCTCTCTCACTGACAGCACGCTGTGCCTTTTGGTAAGCCTTATCACACTGAGCCTGGAACTGGCTCGTGTGTATCATATTAACGTGATTGCTTTCCTCTCGTGTGCCTACCTCCACTTCCAGTTGTTGTATGCGTGCGGTAACACTCACTAAGTCCTACTTTAGTTGGGTTACCTGGGTGTCTCTGTCCCGTTTAACCCGGATAATCTCCGCTTCTCTACCAAGGAGCTGTTCTAGACAACTAGCTATTGCACTCACCTTCCTAAGCTTGGGAGCCCATTTACCCATTTCCTTATGGGCACAATCCCAACAATTCTCTTCCTCGGATCCCAGATCTGGTTTCAGGGCATCACCCCACTGTACCCATTTGGGTCACTTATGGTTCAAATATAAATGGAGACTGGCCATAATTATTTCCTTTCAGGCTTTGTCACTTGAGTACTAGTAAGGGATCGGGGTAGGGGTCCACTTTTCACTAAATTCCCTCACGTAGATTTTACCCAAATTCCCTTGACTATCCTAGTTCTAACTACACTGTTTGTCTATCTCGTGTTACAGACACTGGGTTTATGGCCCAATTTACCGGTCAAATCTGTATTAGTCCTTCACTCATTTAAGACTGGCCGTCACGTGGGGCAATCTGCCCTCTTAATTCAGGCTGAGACGGAGTGTTGGAGAATACCAGGTTGAAGGTTCTGCTTCAGAGCAACACATCACTTCTTACTGAAGTACTGTCTGGGGTGCCAAATGTTGTACCTGTTCATTCTCAGACACTTTCAATCAGTTTGCTTACTCCAAGGTTTTACCCCGGTGCCCTGACTTGCAAGGTGGACAAAGGACAAACACAAGTAAAGGTTCAACAAATTTATTAATAATAACACTATTAACCCTTAGATTACCCACATAAAACAAAGAGGATATCCCAGATTCAAGTATATTATCTACAAAGATGGTTTGGTTAAACAGCAGGTTTGATTCGCTGAGTCCCTCTGGTCCGTCGTCACGAAGGTGAATCTCGATGCTAGCTTCTCCCTTCCTCCCACACTGGCATCACACCCTGCTTCTGAAGCCTGGTGCGACGCTTCTCCTCCAGTTCCTTCTGAATCTTGTAGATCTTCTCAGCCAGCAGATGGTAGTACTCTGCCTGTATTTTGAAAAAAAATTGAGAAAGTTGATTTTAAAAAAATGAAAGCCCAGTGATGCAAGGTGGAAGAGGTTGTCATTCTGTGTAAAAAAAAATCCAACCGATAGCAAATAGACATGCAAATGAGCAATTCCTTGCTTGCTAGTAATGGGCCCTAATTCTAGGTGGCCCAAACTGTTTCCGTTATTTCTTCAACAACTCCCATTTAAACTGTCCTGTAAATATTGTCATAGCATTGCTACCAATTTGACACTCAATTGGGCTGTCATGTGGTTGAATCAAATGAGTATTCAGCTTGGCTGTGCAATTTTGATAGAATTCTGAAAGGATGAGAGTATCTATTGGTAGTTACTGTGTTATTTAACCTACTTCACCAAACTATGCAGATCATTTTTGATGAATAATTATGCAGCAAGCACATCTCTTCTTACATCTATCTGGTCTCAGTGAAAAGCAAATCAATCCCAACTTATCCCAAGGTCAAATTGTGCCACGACTGAAACATTAAATTTGAACTTGCCCTGCTGTTGGCAGACTCATACATGTCTCCTTCCACCTTTCGTGCGTAAGCCACCAGGTTTTCCATCCGCCTGTCTTTTAATGCTGCTGGGTCAGGTGTTGGGAATATGGCTTGAACTCTGTATAGAGGGAACCAAACGTTACAAAATATTCAATTGTGCAAGAAGCTGAAATGATAAAATGATCTTTGAACTGAACAATTAAAATTACAGCACAAATCTTCAACTCAAAATGGCAGGCACCTTAAAATGGCAGTTCCAAAATCAAAATCAAATGGGCGGCACAGTGTGTTAGCACTGCTGCTTCACAGCTCCAGGGTCCTGGGTTCGATTCTCGGGTCACTGTCTGTCTGGAGTTTGCACATTCTCCTCGTGTCTGCGTGGGTTTCCTCTGGGTACTCCAGTTTCCTCCCACAGTCCAAAGATGTGCTGGTTAGGTTGATTGGCCGTGCTAAGAAGTTGCCCCTTAGTGTCCAGGGATGCGTAGGTTAGAGGGATTAGTGGGTATAATATGTAGGGATATGGGGGTAGGGCCTGGGTGGGGTTGTGTTTGGTGCAGACTCGATGGGCTGAAGGGCCTCTTTCTGCACGGTAGGGTTCTATGATTCTAATATCCTGACATTTACAATTTATTTCATTAAGTTATGCCTATGATCTTTTTGGTCAGATGAATTTATCGAAGTCAGTCATTAAAACATGCAGCAGCATTGCACGTGTTAAGCACAAAGCGTATCTGGGTGCTGGCTGAACACAGGGTTGGGGCTCGGCTGGAATACTCTTCACAATCAGAGAGGTTGCTATGCTGTGGAAGCAAGATACAAAAAGCTGACCTAATTTGAAACTCATCAGGAGGAGAAAACTGGAAATAAAGAAAATAAATGGCTATTTAAGAGAATAATAAAATTGTATACATTAGGTCACAAAAACATCCCAATCACCCCAAGACTAGCATGAACAAATCTAGGACCTCTATCACAAATGCACATACAACCGATCACTCACAGTTTGTGAACAAGGTGATTGCGTAGGTCCTGAGTGACGTCTTCATGCCATAATTTTCGAATGCCAGTACTTGAGGGGGGCGTTGCTGTTGGCACTGCATTGATATTACTGACACTCGTGCCATCACTTAGCATTGGGCTGAAATAATCAGAAGATGGTGTGAGTAACATCATTTGTTGGAAATGTAAATGAGCAAAGCTGCAAAGAACAATCTCTTGGCCCTCATTATTTCCCACTTAAGGTTTGGAATCATTTTGTATTTAACGAGGGAGCACAGATGTGACCACACACTTTTGTATTTCGCTGTCAGGCTATACTAGATGCCTGAACTCCAGCAGAACTACTCAGCTTGGTCACAGGGAAAAAAAGATAATTCACCGTCTGGTTGGCCAGCCACCCTGGCATCCACATTTAGGCTTATATTTTTATGATACTCAGAAAACGGCACAAGAAAAACATGAAACTAGAAATGATAAGGGAGAATGAATCCCAGACTTACTTAGCCAAGGTCATGGATGATATCATAGCATCATGTAGTAAGCTGGACTGCTGGTTGGGGGCCTGCACGCCAACATTACTTCCATTTACACCCATTTGGCTGAAATCTGTAAAACCAAACGGAATCGTTAGAATTCTTAAAACATTCTCAGCTGGTGAATATCTGATTGGATCACAACCACATACTAATCCCCAGCAAAATGGTCATTAACAATCAGCTCTAACAGGATGTAGGGGGGATCTTATAGAGACTTACAAGATAATGAAGGGGCTAGATAGGGTAGAGGTAGAGAGATTCTTTCTGCTTAGAAAGGAAAACCAGAACTAGAGGGCGTGGGCACGGACGGGGCAGTTTGGAACGGAGTTGAGGAGGAACTTCTTCACTCAAAGGGTGGTGAATCTCTGGAATTCTCTGCCCATTGAAGTGGTGGAGGCTACCTCGCTGAATATATTTAAGTCACGGGTAGACAGATTTCTGATAGACAAGGGAATTGAGGGTTATGGGGAGAAAGCGGGAAAGTGGAACTGATCCACTTCAGATCAGCCATGATCTTATTGAATGGCGGGGCAGGCTCGAAGGGCTAGATGGCCTACTCCTGCTCCTATTTCTTATGTTCAAATGAGAAATGCTAAGTTGTTGTGGGCTTTTGATAAGGCTATTATTTGAAAGGAGAGGGATAAAGATTTTGCTTGTTTGATTCAAAAATAACAGAAAATAGTAAAACCAAATCTGTAAAAGGGTGGTTACCCCTAAACTAAAGCCCGAAACGAGTATTTTCCAATCTGTACTGTTCCATCACCGCTGATTGACAGAGATCCATTTATTTAAAAATTGAGACTGTGGCCCTGAAGTAACAAGGTTCACTTCAGCATAATATCACGCACACTTCACAGTAATGTACACCCCCCTTTACAAAATAGATCTGGCTTACTGAGTAATGGCGTGCAAAATCCCCTTTTCACTCGCCCTGCCCTGCAGTTTGTACCAAGGTTCCCAGGAGCACAGTATAATAAAGCACTCCTCATGAAAATCACACATTTTTTCATCATTATTCTTCATTACTTACTAAAAACTTATCTAAAGCATGAAGATCATTTTCCAACTGTGAAGCCAAAAAAAGAAAATCAAAACTACCAGCAGGACTGTACGTGTTGAAACTATAGCTAGATTGTTCCTTTCATCACATTCCCTCAAAGAAAAGCCCACCAACGCTTCTGTATCTCAGAAGACTAAGGAAATTCGGCATGTCAGCTACAACTCTCACCAATTTTTACAGATGCACCATAGAAAGCATTCTTGGTATCTCTCCTGCTCTGCCCAAGCCAACAAGAAACTACAAAAGATAGCCCAATCCATTGACTCTGTCTACACTTCCCGCTGCCTTGGAAAAGGTGTGCTGTAGAGTCCTAGAGTTTGGCGACCGAGGAAGTTTAAGGGTTAAATTAAGGCTAATTTCTACGTAAAATCTAATCTCTCTAATTCAGCAATTGGCTAAAAGTTGCTGTTGCCATTTGGCCCATCAAGTCTGCACTGTCAACAATCCCAGCCAGGGTCCATACCCAGAGGAAACCCACACAGACACGGGGGAGCAACATGCAAACTCCACACAGTGACCCGAGGCCGGAATTGAACCCGGGTCCCTGGCGCTGTGAGGCAGCAGTGCTAACCACTGTGCCACCTAGCTCACAGAATCCAAACGTTGATATAGACCTGTCAGGACAAATGGTCGTAGACTCGCTCTCACTCTCAAGTTCTCCATTTCTGAAGTGTAAGCCCTTCCCTTCGAAAAACTATTTATCCATTTTACACCCACCTTCACTCAACGCATTAATGGCTTCCATTTTCTTCTCATTAGCCTGATCCATCGACTCCTCTGAAACCTAAAGCAGGACAATACGTCAGGTAATGTCAGATTAACACGTTAGTACAGCAAAACCTGCCCTATTATTAAATGGTAACAGTGATGCCCCCTTCCTAATGAAAGGTTACTGACCACCCTTTAACATTATTAGCATACCAGATCAGAGACCCCAAGGTATATTGTGAAGCCAGACTAGAACCCAAACAAGTCTCTATTTTGACCTTAATGTAAGGAAAGGGTGCTTCGCCTTTATCAAACCAAACTTTATTCATCAATATACCTCTAACAAAATGGAACTGTTTAACTCTTAACCGCTGGACAATCTTCAAACGTGAAAAGAAACAAACAATCCATGTCCTGGGGATCTTTTAGTCTAGATTACTAGGCCATTGACATTATCAGTGCGCCACTGTCTCTCCCCCATTAGGGCTTGAGGTCTATGTTCTTCATAGAGTGAAAGACTGACCCTCACAGCTTATTGAGCTGGTGCTTCTCACTTATTGTAATTCAGTTCCAATTAAGCAATATTCCTCCTACAGACTTAAACCCCTCTTTAAATAGTTAGCAAATCCAAGCTTCGGCCCAACTTGTCCATACCGCCTTTTTTTTAAGAAACCACTAAGCTAGTCCCAATTGCCCACATTTGGCCCATATCCCTCCATACCCACGTAACTGTCTATATGCTTTTTAAAAAGACAAAATTGTATCCGCTTCTGTACTACTTCTGGCGGCTTGTTCCAGACACCCTCTGGGTGAAAGTATTGCCCCTCTCCCCTTAAACTTATGCCCTCTAGTTTTAGGCTCTCCTATATATTGATTATCTATATATTGATATCTATCTTGTCTATGCCCCTCATTATTTTACAGACCTCTATAAGATCACTCCTCAGCTTCCTGCGCTCCAGAGAAAGAAGTCCTAGTCTATCCAGCCTCTCCTTATAACTTTGGGAAAAGATGTTGACTGTCGAGCTGACCTCATTATGTTGTAGACCTCTATAAGATCACCCCCTAAACTTCCTGTGCATTCTGGAAAAGGGTAAGGTCTAATCTGAAGAGCCTGGGCCCATTCAGGGCTGGGAAGGCATGGAGATCACCTGGGTCAGCTCAACTAGTGCTGAGTGTAAAACATGACTTCATGTGAAGGTGTACCTTGGGCGACTCTGGACATCTGGGGTGTTCTGGATGAAGTTTGGGAGGTGGGGGGAGGGGGTGGAAGCCAGGAGCCGCCGGCCTGGGATAGTTTTTATTTTACTAACCGGCGGTGCCTGGGCCACCCCCGGAAGGGGGGTCACGGCAGCTGACCCGGCGGGGTGGCCAATGGGGCTCGAGGATGGGTGAGGGTGGACGGCCAATCAGCGCGCGGTGACGTCATGGGGGCGCGACGAGCATTGGGAAAGGCCCCCCCGCGGGAGGGAGGCAGGCAGGCAGGCAGGCAGCTCCTTGGGCGCAGCTTGATGATGCTGCTGTGTCCATAATGGTATCTGCTAGTTCACCATGTTCACTAAAACCACTCTCACAATCAGCAGCTCAACTGTAAAGAAGCTCAGGATTCAAGGTCAGACAATCCAGCTTGTTTAGTTCATGATTCACTAGTGTCACAAGTAGGCTGACATTAACACTGCAATGAAGAAGGGTGGTCAACACTGCACATGTTTCAATCAGGTCACCTCTCCTCCTGCTGGACTCTTAAGGAGTGCAGACCCAACACACACACAGTGGTCAGCACTGCTGCCTCTTGGGCCAGGGACCCGGGTTCAATTCCTGGCTTGGGTCACTGTAAGGAGTCTCCCAACACCAGGTCAAAGTCCAACAGGTTTATTTGGTAGCAAAAGCCACTAGCTTTTGGAGCGCTGTCCTTTCGTCAGGTGAGTGGAGAGTTCTGATGGCAAACAGAGGATGTAAAGACACACACTCAAGTTTATAGTCTGTGTGTTTACTATCTGTGTGGAGTCTGCACACTCTCCCCGTGTCTGTGTGGGTTCTCTCTGGGTGCTGCAGTTTCATCCCACAATCCAAAAATGTGCAGGATAGGTTGATTGACCATGCTAAATTGACCCTAGTATTAGGGGAATTAGCAGGGTGGGGTTATGGGCATAGGGACTCAGTGGTCAGTACAGACTCGATGGGCTGAATGGCCTCCTTCTGTATGGTAGCTATTCTATGAAACCCGTTTAATCTTGGGTAAACGCAGTAAGAAGTCTCTCAACACCAGGTTAAAGTCCAACAGGTTTATTTGGAGTCACAAGCTTTCAGAGGACTGCTCCTTCCTTTGGAGCACACTCCGAAAGCTAGTGGCTTGGGCTACCAAATAAACCTGTTGGACTTTAACCTGGTGTTGTGTGACTTCTTACTGTGTTTATAATCCCAGTCAAATGCCGGCATCTCCATATCATAATCCTGAGTGGCACAGCGCCAGGGACCCAGGTTCAATTCCTGGCTTGGGTCACTGTCTGTGTGTTCCCCCAGTGTCTGCGTGGGTTTCCTCCGGGTGTTCTAGTTTCAAGAACTTCCATAGGAGTAGGCCATCTGGCCCCTCGAGCCTGCTCCGCCATTCAATAAGAACACTGCTGATGTTTTTGTGGACTTAGTGCCACTTACCCACCTGCTCACCATTACTCTTAGTTTTCTCCCGCAGTCTGAAAGACGTGCTGGTTAGCTGCATTGGCCGTGCTAAATTCTCCCTCAGTGTACCCGATCAGGTGCCGGAGTGTGGCGACTAGGAGATTTTCACAGTAACTTCATTGCAGTGTTAATGTCAGCCTTACTTGTGGCACTGATAAAAAAGTGAAGAGGAATCGGGGCGGGAGAGTGCTGGTCACCATTACAAAGACTCTTCCAATGCAATATCTGTGGAGCTACTGGATTAAGAATTTTTGAACTCCAGGTAGAGTGGGGGAGAGGGGGAATTTAGCACGGCCAATACACCCAACCAATATGTCGAAAAAAATAGTTTGTTTATTTATCAGCAGTAGGCTTACAGTAACACTGCAATGAAGTTACTGTGAAAATCCCCCCAGTCACCACACTCCGGCGCCTGTTCGGGTTACACTGAGGGAGAATTCACCTAACTGCACATCTTTTGAATGTGGGAGGAAGCCATAGCACCTGGAGGAAACCCACGCAGACATGGGGAGAACGTGCAGACTCCACACAGACAGTGACCCAAGCCAGGAATCGAACCCTGGCCTCTGGCGCTGTGAGGTAGCAGTGCTAACCACCTTGCAGGAAACCACAGGACCTGGAGGAAAGCCACACAGACACAGGGAGAACGTGCAGACTCCACACACATAGTGAGCGAAGCCAGGAATTGGGCTGGGAGATACGCTGGCCGCCGTCACAAAGACGCTTCCAATGTCATGTCTTGGAAGTTTTTGTCCCCCAACCCTGCAAATAGGGGGTGAGAACAGGGATTCAACAGGAATTAAAACCGGAGAGGAGAAAGATTTACAAGGTGCCACAGTGGTTAGCCACAGCTACCTCACAGCGCCAGGGGCTCTGGTTCCATTCCCACTCTAGGTAACTGGGTGGTAGAGGTTGGGATAATTACTACATTTGGACAGGAACATGGATAGGAGGGATATGGGCCAAACACAGGCAAATGGGACTGGTTCAAACCTGTTCAGCATGAATGAGTTGGGCCGAAGGGCCTGTTCCCGTGCTGTATATCTCTGACTCTAAAATCCTAGGAAATCCCAGAAGGTCTGGCAGCATCTACGCAAAGAGGAAGTTAATGTTTCGGGTCCACCTTCTTCGAGAAAGTGCATAGGAGATTTATGAGCATTGAAAGAAACTATATTTGGCCTTTAGCGTCTCTCTCTTGGGTTCACCTCTGCCAGGCAACTGAAGAAGCTCCTTTTGTAAAAGGACAGAAAATGTTGGAGATAATTAGTATCTGCAACACGGGAATAGTAGTTAATGTTTCAGATTGACAGTTCTTTGTCAGGCCAAGGGATCGTTTGGACTTGGGTTTGTGATTGTGAGCATCAGATCTTCTCTCTGGCTTCACCATCACCGGAGATTCACTTTATTATTCGCTCCAGGGTCCTATATATAAAAAAAATCTAGCACAGAACAATCGTGTTTTTTTTTTCATTCACCATTCTGTCACGGGATGTGAGTGCCGCTGACCTGGCCAACGTTTGTCACCCAGCACTAATGACCCTTGAACTGAGTGTCTCTCTCGGCCATTTCAGAAGTCCATAAAGAGGCAGCCAGATTGCTGTGGGTCACGTGTAGGCCAGGCCGGGTAAGGACAGCGGATTTCCTTCCCTAAAGGGCTTTGGGACAGTGGAGCTGTTGGGAGTTCTTGTTCGAAAATGGCAGCTCGACGACGAGAGAGGCCAAATGGCCGTACACAGGGGTTGCTGCAGCCTCAACGTTCTGTAGAATCCAGAGTCTTGAGTGAAATAGCAGCAGATTTCTTATAAAGCATCACCTGCTGGAATGCCACAGTGACGTTGCTGCCTCACAGCGCCAGGGGCAAGGGTTCGATTCCGGCCTCGGGTCACTGTCCGTGAGGAGTTTGCACGTTCTCCCCATGTCTGCGTGGGTTCCCTCTGGGTGCTCCAATTTCCTCCCACGTACCAAAGATGTGCAGGTTGGATGGATTGGCCGTGCTAAATTGCCTCTTAGTATCAGATAGATTAACAATCTTTTTTAAGTTTATTTCTTCATGTCACAAGTAAGGTTTACATTAACACTGCAGTGACGTCATTGTGAAAATCTCCTAGTCGCCGCACTCTGGTGCCTGTTCGGGTACACTGAGGGAGAATTTAGCGCAGCCAGTGCACCCTAACCAGCATGTGGGTAAATATGTGGGGCAATAGGTCGGGGGCCTGGGTGGGATAGTTTTCGGTGCAGGCTGGATCGGCCAAATGGCACTGTAAGGATTCTCTGATCTGGTTCTTGTATGAAAAGTTCTTAGGATAAATTGTTGGGAGGTGATTAGCTGGCAAGTGCCAAAAGTACAGTGCCACTGATCAATTTCAACTACAGTATCTGGTGATTATTGCGTATTCCTCATTCCCAGTTACTGCTGCACCCCACGTGGTACAGGTAGTCCCACAATATTGTTAAGGAGGGAGTTCAGGGATTGTGTCCCAGTGACGACGCTGGTATATTCCGAGATATTCAATGGTGATTGCCACGGTGGCACTCTGTATGTGTCACTTGGAGGTTTTGGAAGTGCAGATTGAATCAGCATTTTCTGGGGGCGTGCCAGCCGCAAGGGGAAGATTTCCCGAACGTTCCGTAAAGAGATCCGTGGCTTAAAAAGGAAGTGCTGGAAAAACTCGGCGGGTCTGGCAGCATCAGTGGAGAGAGAATCAGAGTTAACGTTTCAAGTCCAATACGACTGTTCTCCGGCACTAGATACTGAAATTGATCAGTGGCACTGTACTTTTGGCACTCTCCTTTTGGGGCAGGTCAGTAACCTCTGCTTTTATTAGATTTGATGTGGAGATGCCGGTGTTGGACTGGGTGGGGTGGACGCAGTAAGAAGCCTCTCAACGCCAGGTTAAAGTCCAACAGGTTTATTTGGTAGCACGAGCTTTTGGAGTGCTGCTGCTGCGTCAGCTTCACTTTCAGGTGTAACCTGGTGTTCTGAGACTACTTACTGTATTAGATTTGGATAATATATCATTACCAGTTCCTTCACTGCTGTATATTGTTGTTGAACCAAAAACATTAAGGAGGTTTTAAAGGATTACAGACAGGTTTAACCGTTAATCTGTTCACAAAAGGCGTGGAAATAGAATTGTTAAGCTTTTCATTGTTTTAATTCTGCCTTATGTCAGCGCAGTGGAGGGCGGCTCAGTGGTTAGCACTGCTGCTTCACAGCGCCAGGGACCTGGGTTCGATTCCCAGCTTCGGCCACTGTCTGTGGAGTTTGCACATTCTCCTCGTGTCTGCATGGGTTTCCTCCGGCTTCCTCCCACAGTCTGAAAGACGTGCTGGTTAGGTGAATTGACCCGAACAGGCGCCGGAGTGTGGCGACTAGGGGAATTTCACAGTAACTTCATTGCGGTGTTAATGAAATATTACTTGTGACTAAGAAGTATTAATAAATGTGTCCTCTGGTGGCGGTGGAATTAATGCTCCTCTGTACTTTCCATTCTTCAGGATATGCAAACCACTTCCACAAGAAATTTTCCATAATATCTTCTGGGCAGAAGGATGTGCCGCCTCGCTACCTCGGGCAGCCAAGCCCCTTCACACACCCCCACCTCCTTAAAACAGGTATGGAGTTACATGAATGTGTACTTGTCTTGACTGGCAGGCTCCAAATCTCAGCAACCCAGTTCAGAATGTTTTTGAGAGAGTTGCCCCTTTGAGTGATCGTGGGTGGCACAGTGGTTAGCACTGCTGCCTCACAGCGTCAGGGACCTGGGTTCGATTCCCGGCTTGGGTCATTGTCTGTGCAGATGCTGCACGTTCTCCCCGTGTCTGTGTGGGTTTCCTCCCACACTCCAAAGATGTGCAGGTTAGGCGGATTAGTCATGCTAAATTAACCATAGTTTCAGGGGGATTAGCAGGGTTAAAATGAGGGGTTGCGGGAGTAGGGCCTGGGTGGGACTGTGGTCAGTGCAGACTCGATGGGTCGAGTGTACCCCTTCTGCACTGCGGGGATTCTATGATGTATAAGTTATTAAATGCAGCAGTGTTATTCATCTCAACTACACCTTGTTTATATCGGGTTTGGATCAGTCAGAACATCTGCTCAGTGGAATGAAACGTGATTAAATCCAGGAATGCGGAATGACACTGGAAAGCCAGCACGTGGGAGAAAAGTGGTCAAACTTTCTTCCGTCTCTCACCACCTTGGCAATTCCCCAATGCTGTGCTTTTTAAAAATTCATTTGTGGGGCAGCATTTGTTATCCATCCCTCATTGCCCCTTGAACTGAGGGTCTCGCTCGGCCAGTTCAGAGGGCATTTGAGAGTCAACCACATTGCTGTGGCTCTGGGGTCACATGTAGGCCAGACCGGGTAATGACGGCAGATTTCCCTCCCTAAAGGGACATTACAGACCCAGATGGGTTTTTCCGACAATCGATATCAGTAGATTCTTAATTCCAAATATTTTTTATTGAATTCAAATTCCAGCAGCTGCCGTGGCAGGATTCGAACCCGGGTCCCCAGAACATTAGCTGAGTTTCTGGATTAATAGTCTAGCAATAATATCACGAGGCCATCGCCTCCCCTTGCTGAGCGCACCAAGGAGCTGTGATATTTGCGTAAGATGTGCATGTTATTGATGTTTTTCTCTTCTAATCCACAGGTGATTCGGTCCGCCTTGTTGTCCAACAAGGGGCGTACACGCGGTGAATCGTACGAGGGCTGCTCTTGGATGTTTCGAGAGTAGCCTAGTGCTTCACATCATTAGTGTACGCTTAAACTGGACCAGATGCTGGGCAACACGACAGCTCAGTGACTATCACTGTTTGCTGTGCAGACACATGGATTTGGGCCGGTGTCTGTGGGAGTTTGCGCATTCTCCCCGTGCTTGCGTGGGTTTTCTCCGGGTTCTCCGGTTTCCTCCCACACCCCAAAGATGTGCTCTTAGGCTGATTGGTGTAACAAGTTGTCCCTAAATTAGTCTCCCCTCAATCTGGATTCCAATGTGGAGTGCCATAGGCGTAGACAAGGGTCACGGGTGGAAGAGGGGACTCACAATGTTGAAATGGCGGCGCGGGATTGTTGGGCCGAAGGGCCTGTTTCCCGGGCTGTGTTGTTCTTTGTTCTTTATTTCGGAGAGGGTGACTGTATTTCTGCATCATTTACAGGCGAGGTGACCCCCAGGCTGTCACAGGTGGAATACGCCTTGCGTCGACACAAGCTGATGAGTCTGATCCACAAAGAAGCCGGGATGCTGGGGGCCTCGGACCACGCCGTCGTCCTGCTCTCCCACCCCACTTACTACATGACCAACGATATCCCCTTTCCCTTCCACCAGAACACCAACTTCCTTTACCTGTGCGGCTTCCAGGAGCCCGACAGCGTCCTGCTGCTCCACAGTATTCCCGGGGAGCGGCTGCCTTCTCACAAGGCTGTCTTGTTTGTGCCCAGGAGGAACCAGAAGCGAGAGCTGTGGGATGGCCCGTGCTCGGGGGTGGACGGCGCAGTTGCCCTGACGGGGGTGGACGAGGCCTACGCAACCGCAGAGTTTGGGCAGTACTTGCGGAGGTTTAAAGGTCAGTGGCGTCTGATGTCCCTTGGTGTGGGGACAGGGGTGGCGTCTCAGCACGGTCTCAGAATTGTTCCCACAGAGGGGTTGGAAAGGCCAGACCAGGGTCTTCACTCAGAGGCGTTACTTCACTCGGGGAGGCACAGTGGTCAGTGCTGCTGCCTTACCGTGCCAGGGACCCGGGTTCGATCCCCAGCTTGGGTCATAGAATGAAGAATGAGGCCATTTGGCCCATCGAGCCTGCACCAACAGCAATCCCACCCAGGCCCTATCCCCTTAACACCACATATTTACCCTGCTAGCCCTCCTGACACTCGGGCAATTTAGCATGGCCAATCAACCTAACCTGCATACCTTTGGACTGTGGGAGGAAACCGGAGGAAACCCACGCAGACATGGGGAGAATGTGCAGACTCCGCACAGGCAGTGATCCAAAGTCAGAATTGAACTAACACTGCAATGAAGTTACTGTGAAAACCCCCTAATAGCCACACTCCGGCACCTTTTTGGCTCAATCCATCCTAACCACGTCTTTCGGACTGTGGGAGGAAACTGGAGCACCCAGAGGAAACCCACGCAGACACGGGGAGAATGTGCAAACTCCACACAGACACTGAGCCGAGGCTGGGAACTGAACCCAGGTCCCTCAGTGCTCTGGCCGATGAAGGCAAGTGTGCCAAACGCTAAGTTACCCCTTAGTGTCAGGGGGATTAGCATGGTAAAGACGTGCAATTACAGGGTAGGGCCTGGGTGGGATTGTCGTTGGTGCAGACGCGATGGGCTGAATGGTCTCCTTCTGCACTGTAGTGATTCTATAATTCTATGAAACCTTTCTAAATCAATGGTTAGACCCCAGCTGGGGGATTTGTCCAATTCTGGGATATCAGGTGCGTTGGTCATGCTAAATTCTCCCTCAGTGTACCTGGTGAGGCGCCAGAGTGTGGCAAATAGAGGAGTTTCACAGTAACTTCATTGAGGTGTTAATATAAACCTAGTTGTGACTAATAAATAAATAAAGTTAAGCGGAAATTTGATGGAACTATCCAAAGTTATATGGGATTTCGCTAGAATAGAGAGGGAGAGGGGCTTTGAGGGAGCAGGGAGGGAGAGGGGCTTTGAGGGAGCAGGGAGGGAGAGGGGCTTTGACAGGAGAGAGAGGGAGAGGGGCTTTGACAGGAGAGAGAGGGAGAGGGGCTTTGACAGGAGAGAGAGGGAGAGGGGCTTTGACAGGAGAGAGAGGGAGAGGGGCTTTGAGGGAGCAGGGAGGGAGAGGGGCTTTGACAGGAGAGAGAGGGAGAGGGGCTTTGAGGGAGTAGGGAGGGAGAGGGGCTTTGAGGGAGCAGGGAGGGAGAGGGGCTTTGACAGGAGAGAGAGGGAGAGGGGCTTTGACAGGAGAGAGAGGGAGAGGGGCTTTGAGGGAGCAGGGAGGGAGAGGGGCTTTGACAGGAGAGAGAGGGAGAGGGGCTTTGACAGGAGAGAGAGGGAGAGGGGCTTTGACAGGAGAGAGAGGGAGAGGGGCTTTGACAGGAGAGAGAGGGAGAGGGGCTTTGAGGGAGCAGGGAGGGAGAGGGGCTTTGACAGGAGAGAGAGGGAGAGGGGCTTTGAGGGAGTAGGGAGGGAGAGGGGCTTTGAGGGAGCAGGGAGGGAGAGGGGCTTTGACAGGAGAGAGAGGGAGAGGGGCTTTGACAGGAGAGAGAGGGAGAGGGGCTTTGAGGGAGCAGGGAGGGAGAGGGGCTTTGACAGGAGAGAGAGGGAGAGGGGCTTTGACAGGAGAGAGAGGGAGAGGGGCTTTGAGGGAGCAGGGAGGGAGAGGGGCTTTGACAGGAGAGAGAGGGAGAGGGGCTTTGAGGGAGCAGGGAGGGAGAGGGGCTTTGACAGGAGAGAGAGGGAGAGGGGCTTTGAGGGAGTAGGGAGGGAGAAGCTGATTCCATTAGCAAGTGAGTTAATTCCTGAAGCAGGAAGCTTTCAGATAGTTGACCTAGATTGCCGTGGGCAAAGCGGGGATACACCGACTGTGCTGCCCTAAAAGGGTGCGGGAAGCGGATTCAATAGTGACAAGGGAATTGGATAAATACTTAATGGGAAACAGTTATGGGGAAAGAGCAGGTTAGCCAGACTAGTTGCCTCGCTGTTTCATTGAGCCAACACAGCCACGATGGGCCGAATGGCCTTTACTCGGTTCTGTTTGATTGTGTTCCACCTGTATCCCCGTGCACCACTGAGAGAGAGCATTCGGATGTACCGCATCCCCCTCAACAAGGCGAGAATGGGGCCTCCGGAGTTGAGGGGGTTGAGCTATGAGGAGAGGCTGAAGAAACTAGGCTTGTACTCGTTAGAGTTTAGAAGAATGAGGGGAGATCTCATTGAGACGTATAAGATGATGAATGGGATGGATAGGATAGAGGTGGAGAGACTCTTCCCGCTCAAAAAAGACAGTAGGACTAGGGGGCACAGCCTCAAGATAAAGGGGGGGCGGTTTAGAACGGAGTTGAGGAGGAACTTCTTCACTCAAAGGGTGGTGAATCTCTGGAATTCTCTGCCCGTTGAAGTGGTGGAGGCTGCCTCGCTAAATATTTTTAAGACGCGGGTTGATGGGTTCTTGATAAGAGAGGGGATTAAGGGTTATGGGGAGAGGGCGGGAATGTGGAACTGAGCCACGACAGATCAGCCATGATCTTATTGAATGGCGGGGCAGGCTCGAAGGGCTGGATGGCCTACTCCTGCTCCTATTTCTTATGTTCTTACATTCTTACTCCCCCTGCAGCAGAGGAGATAAGCAGCTGCAATCCTGCATGGAGAGGGTTCAATCCCTGTGTGGTAGGGTGACTGTGGGAAGATTACAGGGAAATGTACAAATATACACTGAACTGACCAACAGGGTAGCAACTCCAGGCAGAGGTAAGATGCACTGCCTAATGCCCCAGATTGCAGTCATGTTTCTTTTTGAGTTGAAGAAATCCTTCCTCTGATCAAGCTTTGGTTCTAATATCCCAGTAATGGAGGTATTAACTCAGTGCCACATGTTGTTTTGATAATGCTCGTGTCTCGGGCGTTATTTAGATGAAAGTTTCTGTAGAGTATTGACCGAGGAATTGCCCCTGCCTCTCCTTTCTGTTTCTCAACTAGATGAAGGGTGCACTTTGTGGTACGACACTGGGCCAGTGGTTCACCCAGGGTTACACGCAGAATACATGCAGCCCCTCGTAGATATCAAAGCCCAGAGCAGCAACACCGTCCAGCCAGTTCGCAGACACATCCACCATCTACGACTCATCAAGTCGGACGCGGAGATTGGGCTTATAAAGACAGCTGCAAAGATCACCTCGGAGGTAGGTTATAACGGTGGGGAGCGAGAGTTACAGGAATGGCATTCCTGTTGATGAGAGGGTTCACTGTTCCCACTTGGAGAGGACTCCAGAATTACAGCCACAAATATAAGGTCATACAGTGGTCACAGCACAGGAGGAGGCCATTGGTCTGTTGTGTCCATACTGGACAAGAGCAACTCACCCAGTCTCACTCATCCATCTTATCTCCCGTATTCTTGCAAATGTTTATCTTCTGTTAGTTACCCGATTGTCTTTTGAAGGTTTCTATTGAACCTGCCTCCTCTGGCGATGCCAGATCCTAACCCCTCACCGTGCGAGAAAGTTCTCCTCGTGCTGCTTTTGCCAGTTGCAGTAAATCTCTGTCCTCTGCTACCTAATCAAAGGACAAAGAACAGCACAGGAAACAGGCCCTTCGGCCCTCCAAGTCTGTGCCACTCAGTGGTCCAACCAGACCACTCGTTTGTATCCCTCCATTCCCAGTCTGCTCGTGTGACTATCCAGGTAAGTCTTAAACGATCCCGGCGGAGATTGGGCTTATGAAGACGGCTGCAACGATTACAATCCTCCTGCGAATGGGAGCAGGGTCTCCTTATCTACTCTTGTCCAGACCCCTCATAATCTTGAACACTGATACCAAACCTCCTCTCCACCTTTCCCTAAATTATAGGATGCTGGCTGAGACAAGACCTCTTGCTCATTCCTAACTGCCTTCCATTTCAGAGGGGCACTTGAGAATCAGCCATATAGAGTCACAGAGGTTTACAGCGTGGAAAGAGGCCCTTCGGCCCAACTTGTCCATGCTGTCCTTTTTTTAAACCTCTAAACTAGTCCCACTTGCGTGCATTTGGCCCATATCCTTCTATACCCATCCTACCCATGTAACTGTAATTGCTATGGTTCTGGAGTCACACATGGGCCAGACCAGGTAAGGATGGCAGATTAAGATGTTAGTGAACCAGATGGGCTTTTACGCCAATCATCAATAGGGGTTAGTAAAGACCATTAGAGTACGTGAGACTGGAGGCAATATACTGACATTATTTAAGCATTGGTTAACAGGCATGTCAGAGGTGTTGTTGACTTTAGGGTTTTCCAAACAACAATCCTACTCAGACATAAAAGCAAAATGCTGAGGATGCTGGGGAATCTGAAACAAAACCAGAAAATGCATGTCTGACAGCATCTGTGGAGAGCGAATAGAACCAACATATCGAATCTCGATGACCCTTCACACGGTGGCACGGTGGTTGGCGCTGCTGCCTCACAGCGCCAGGGACTAGAGTTCGATTCCTGGCTTGGGTCACTATCTATGTGGAGTTTGCACGTTCTCCCCGTGTCTGAGTGGGTTTCCCCCGGGTGCTCTGGTTCCCTCCCACAGTCTGAAAGACATGCTGGTGAAGTGCGTTGGCCGTGCTAAATTCTGCCTCGGTGTACCCGAACAGGTGCCGGAGTGTGGCGATTAGGGGATTTTCACAGTGACTTCATTGCAGTGTTAATGTAAGCCTACTTGTGACTAATAAATAAACTTTAAACTTCTACTTTTTCTTTAACTTGTTCAGTTATTGCTGCTGTGTATTTTGCAAAGTTTCCAAGTTGCCATGGTGCCGGTCCAAGCTTTGTTGTTTACTTTCAGGCATTCATCAGCACGATGCTTTCGTCCAAGGCTCCAGTTGATGAGTCCTATATTTATGCAAAGGTAAGCAGCAAAACTTTTAGTATCATGGTAGCAACCAGGTGTATATGGAACAAATAATTAAGTATTAGCTTACAAGTAAAGCTCATCAAATGTATCACAATGCTTGGCAGTTAACTGGATTAAGAGCTTGGCAGTTAACTGTCAGTCCCCATCACCTGGTGCATTCTACATGACCGAACCTCTACCAATCAGAGTCCACTTGCCAACTGGTCAATACTCTCTTCACTTACAGTACAAATTGTTGTTTTCTGTACATATTTTATTAATCTGGCAAATGAGTGCAAGATGAGAAGCTTCAACATGCCTCTTTTCTCAGTGGTAATCAAACCCTAAATTATTGTAATGTTTTCACAAGTATAAAAAGTTAATAAACCCGTCACATTGCATAGTCTGTGTGAATAAACCTCAAAATTGTGTTAACTAGTTCACCTGTTTTTTACCAATGCTGGACCCAGATATGAAAACAAAGCCTAAATTAATTGACTGCAATTTTCAACTGGTACGAGACTAACCAGTGATTGCACATGGAGGGTTGTATTTTGACTGCCAATGGTTTTTTGTAATCCTACCCTTGGCCCCGTGATATTCCGATCCAAACAAGAGGAAGTGAACCCGGAGTGTTGGTCACCCATATCTCCAGCGTTGAGACATCCCACCAACCTTTCAATCCCCCAACATACTGTGATCACTATGAGTGAGGCCACGCTGACTGGCAGAGTTGGTGCTTGGTAAGGTGCCAACTGAAGGGCCACCATCGAACTTACTTTATCAAATATGTTTCAGGGTAAATGCTTGTCACACTTCAGCCCTGGGTTAATATCCTGATATGAGGTTACAGAGGAGGTTCCCCAGGATGCTGCCTGGGATGGAGTGTTTGAGCGATAAGGAGAGGCTGGTTAGGCTTGGATTTTCTCTGGAGCAGAGAAGGCTGAGGGGGGGCAGGATTGAGGTGTGTAAGATTATGCTGGGTCTAGACAGGGTGAGTAGTTCCCCTTAGTTGAAGGGTAAGTAATGAGCCAGCATCACGGTAGCACAGTGGTTAACACTGCTGCCTCACAGCACCAGGGACCTGGGTTTGCTTCCCGGCTCGGGTCGCTGTCTGTGTGGAGTTTGCACGTTCTCCCCATGTCTGCGTGGGTTTCCTCCGGGTGCTCTGGTTTCCTCCCACAGTCCAAAGATGTACTGGTTAGGTGGATTGGCCATGCTAAATTGCCCCATAGTGTACTGGGATGTGTAGATTAGTGGGATTAGGAACATAAGAACTAGGAGCAGGAGTAGGCCATCTGGCCCCTCGAGCCTGCTCCGCCATTCAGTAAGATCATGGCTGATCTTTTCATGGACTCAGCTCCTCTTACCCGCCTGCTCACCGTAACCCTTAATTCCTTTACTGTTCAAAAATGTATCTATCCTTGCAATAAAAGATAGATTAATGGGGTAAATACATGGGGTTGTGGGATAGGACCTGGGGTGGGATTGTTGTTGGTGCAGATGGGCTGAATGGCCCCCTTTTGCACTGTAGGGATTCTATGATTCCACAAGGGGGCATAGCTTTAGGGCGAGGGGTAGGATATTCAGAGGGGATTTGAGAAGAAGAAATTTCACTCAGAGGGTGGTGGGAATCTGGAATGCGCTGCCTGGGAAGGTAGTGGAGACTGGAAACCTTACAACCCTTTAAGTAATATTTGGATGAGCACTTGAAGCATCAGAACATTCAAGGCTATGGTACAAGTACAGGAAAATGGGATTAGTGTGCCTTTAGTGGTAGCTATTCAGTGCAGACTCAATGGGCTGAAGGGCCTTTTCTGCACTGTATGACTCTATATTTAGTTTTGTGTGAGATGGATGAAATGCATTGGAGGATGATTCTCCGTAACCTGCGACTCCAAATTATTTCTCCGTTGCAGTTTGACTTTGAGTGTCGAGCTCGAGGGGCAGATCTCCTGGCATACCCTCCAGTCGTAGCTGGTGGCAATCGCTCCAATATCCTGCATTATGTGAAAAATAACCAGATGATTAAGGTAAGGGTGTATTCTAGTCAATGTCTTTATCTATTAGATTGCTAAGATTTGTTAATGTTAATTACATTGTTAGGGATTGTTACTGCATCACTAAGGGAAGCAGGTCATGGATGTTTGAATACATAAATACTTAAAGTTTATTTATTAGTCACAAGTTACATTAACACTGCAATGAAATTACTGTGAAAATCCCCTAGTCGCCACAGTCCGGCACCTGTTTGGGTACACTGAGGGAGAATTTAGCACAGCCAATGCACCCTAACCAGCACATCTTTCAGACTGTGCGAGGAAAGATTATTTATTAGTCACAAGTAGGCTTACATTAACACTGCAATGAAGTTACTATGAAATTCCCCTAGTCGCCACTGTCCAGGTCAATGCATCTAACCATCACGTCTTTCAGACTGTGGGAGGAAACCGGAGCACCCGGAGGAATCCTGTGCAGACTCCCCATAGACAGTGAAAGCTGGGAATCGAGTGCAGGTCCCTGATGCTCTGAAGCAGCAGGGATCTGGAAGCTAACCACTGTGCCACTGTGTCGCCCCAGAGCACCCGGAGGAAACGCACGCAGACACGGGGAGAACGTGCAAATTCTACACAGACAGTGACCCAAGCCAGGAATCGAACCCAGGCCCCTGACACTGTGAAGCAGCAGTGCCAACCACTGTGCCACCGTGTCGCCCCAGAGCACCTGGAGGAAACCCACGCAGACACGGGGAGAACGTGCAAACTCCACACAGACAGTGACCCAAACTGGGAATCGAACCTGGGTCCCTGACACTGTGAAGCAGCAGTGCTAACCACTGTGCCACCATGTTACCCCTGAGTACCCGGAGGAAACCCATGCAGAGACAGGAGAGAATGTGCAAACTCCACACAGATAGTGACCCAAAGGCCATCCATTGGCACACTTCTGGCCTTCCATGACCTGTGGGCACTGCGGGAGCTGAGGTCACCCCACCCAGGAATGATAGTCTGGTTTAGCTGGTTAAGTTTCCTTTGACATTTTATACTAGTTGCAGTGGCCCTACCTGGGGCTGTGATGCCTGCCGTTTTTGTTTTAATTTATTGACCATTGCTTTTATTGAACAAGTATCGATAGGGGATAGCTGGGACACTGGGTGTGAGTGACACTGAGCAAAGCCAATAACCTCTCGCGACAAGGAAAGGCTGTTAGGTTTGACATCACCAACCGGTGTGGATCCTGTATTTTATTACACAACACGTGCTGGAAATGATTGATCAGTGGTTACATACTGAAGAACTTGTAGTGATATCTGTACGATAAGGTTTTGATTAGGCTGGCAGCTCCCCCCTTTTACTCCGGGACTCTGTCCTTTGATGCAATTTGCATTTCCCTGCGTCCATGCGCACAGGAACTCCAATCGCTGATCCGAAGCTTCCTCCTCCCTTTTCTCCGTGTTCCTTAAAGCCCATGTCTTTGACCCAAGCTTTTGGTCAACACTCTCCTCATGAGGCTCCGTGTCGGAATGTCTGATAACACTCCCGGGAAACAGCTTGGGATGCTAAAGGTCCAATGGAAATAAAAATTGCTCTGTTACGGTAACAGAACACATTGCGTAAATTAGGCTCAAGGATAGCACAGTGGTTAGCTCTGCTGCTTCACAGCTCCAGGGTCCTGGGTTCGATTCCCGGCTCGGGTCACTGTCTGTGTGGAGTTTGCACATTCTCCTCGTGTCTGCGTGGGTTTCCTCCGGGTGCTCTGGTTTCCTCCCACCGTCCAGAGATGTGTGGGTTAGGTTGATTGGCCATGCTAAAATTGACAGTAGATGTGTAGGTTAGAGAGGATTAGTGGGTAAAATATGTACGGATTGGGGGTAGGGCCTGGGTGGGATTGTGGTCGGTGCAGACTCGATGGGCCGAAGGGCCTCTTTCTATACTGTAGGAATCTATGATTCCTACAGTACAGAAGGAAGCCCATCCTGCCTGAACGGACAACAATCCCACTCAGGACCTATCCCACGTATTTACCCGACTAATCCCCCTGTCCTCATATCTGAAAACAACCATTACACTTTGTTGTAAATTGGGGCTATGCGGAGATGATACTGGTCTCGAGGTGTGTAACCGATCTAATTCACAGTGCTTTAGAATGCCTGCTCACGCTTGAAATTTGGTTCTCCAGCTCTTTCCACAGTTGGTTTACTTTCCCCAGAGTTCACGGCAATGGGGCTATGCAGAGATGATACTGGTCTCGAGGTGTGTAACCGATCTAATTCACAGTGGGTTAGCACTGCTGCTTCACAGCTCCGGGGTCCTGGGTTCGATTCCCGGCTCGGGTCACTGTCTGTGTGGAGTTTGCACATTCTCCTCGTGTCTGCGTGGGTTTCCTCCGGGTGCTCCGGTTTCCTCCCACAGTCCAAAGATGTGTGGGTTAGGTTGATTGGCCGTGCTAAGAAATTGCCCCTTAGTGTCCAGGGATGTGTAGGTTAGAGGGATTAGCGGATAAAGTATTATGTAGAGATATGGGGATAGGGCCTGGGTGGGATTGTGGTCAGTGCAGACTTGATGGGCCGAAGGGCCTGTTTCTGTACTGTAGGGTTTCTATGTTCATGACAGTGTAAAAGGGCTGACTGAATTGAAGCATTTAAAATGATTAAAAGGAATTGTGTTGGAGTTCACTGGGGTGGCCCAGCTAGCTGCGATTGCCTGCACGTTACCCGTATGCCCCATCAGATGTCTGACCAGGGATTTCCGCTCTCACCCCCTGCCACTGGTTTCCCAAGTTGAGACTCAACCCGTTTAGAGGTTTACCAGGATGTTGCCTGGGTCTGGAGGGTATGAGCAATGAGGAGGGGTTGGAGAAACTCGGTTTGTCCTCACTGGAACGACGCAGGTTGAGATAGGGGTTTACAAGGTTATGAGCGACACGGACAGAGTGGATAGTCAGATGCTAGGGTAGAAAAGTCAAATACTAGGGGACAGGGGTTTAAGGTGAGTGGGGAAAAGTTTAGAGGAGATGTGCGAGATAAGTTTTTTTACACAGAGGGTGGTGAGTGTCTGGAACGGGCTGACCAGGGAGGGGGTGGGAGCAGGTACAATAACGGCATTTAAGGGGCAATTAGACAAATACATGAATAGGATGGGACTGGAAGGATACAGACTCTGTAAGCACATACGGTTTTAGTTTAGGCAGGCAGCATTGTTGGCACAGGCTTGTAGGGCCGAAGGGCCTGTTCCTGTCCTGTACTGTTCTTTGTTCTTTCTTTGTCCATGTTACGAGCACACCTTCCTTGGACACCAATTCCTAGGCTGGGACTCGAACCCGGAGCTTCTGGCTGAGAGGCAGGGACACTAACCCACTGCCACAGAACCACCTCGAAACGAAATGTAATAAAGCTGATATGGTGGAAGTATTTCTCTGATGGGAGAGTTTACAACAAGTGGGTCAACTGAAAAACCCAGGCTGTACAGAAATGCCACATTTCCTCGCACAGCGGGTCGAGGGAATCTGCAGCTCTGTTCCCCAAAAGTTGTAGAGGCTGTGGGTGAACTGAAAATCGAACACTGTTAGATTCTATTGGGTGTTGGGGTTACAGAACGAAGGTGGATAAGTGGAGATCGGTTATTGATCAGTTATGCTGTAGTTGGACAGTGAAAGGAGCTGGAGGTGCTGACTGGCCTCCGTGTGTTGCTTTATTAACCCCCTGAACTGCACTCTCTCACCAGGATGGGGAGCTGGTCCTACTGGATGGAGGCTGCGAGTATTCCGGCTATGTCAGTGATGTCACACGGGTCTGGCCTGTCAATGGAAGGTGAGGATTCACCCGTCACCCGTACCCTCCCCGGCCCCTCACCCAGGGTCCGTACCCTCCCCGGCCCCTCACCCAGGGGGTCCGTACCCTCCCCAGCCCCTCACCCGTCACCCATACCCTCCCCGGCCCCTCACCCAGGGTCCGTACCCTCCCCAGCCCCTCACCCAGGGGGTCCGTACCCTCCCCAGCCCCTCACCCGTCACCCATACCCTCCCCGGCCCCTCACCCAGGGTCCATACCCTCCCCAGCCCCTCACCCAGGGTCCGTACCCTCCACGGCCCCTCACCCGTACCCTCCCCGGCCCCTCACCCAGGGTCCGTACCCTCCCCGGCCCCTCACCCAGGGTCCGTACCCTCCCCGGCCCCTCACCCAGGGTCCGTACCCTCCCCGGCCCCTCACCCATACCCTCCCCGGCCCCTCACCCAGGGTCCGTACCCTCCCCGGCCCCTCACCCATACCCTCCCCGGCCCCTCACCCAGGGTCCGTACCCTCCCCGGCCCCTCACCCGTCACCCATACCCTCCCCGGCCCCTCACCCAGGGTCCGTACCCTCCCCGGCCCCTCACCCAGGGTCCGTACCCTCCCCGGCCCCTCACCCAGGGTCCGTACCCTCCCCGGCCCCTCACCCAGGGTCCGTACCCTCCCCGGCCCCTCACCCAGGGTCCGTACCCTCCCCGGCCCCTCACCCAGGGTCCGTACCCTCCCCGGCCCCTCACCCAGGGTCCGTACCCTCCCCGGCCCCTCACCCAGGGTCCGTACCCTCCCCGGCCCCTCACCCAGGGTCCGTACCCTCCCCGGCCCCTCACCCGTACCCTCCCCGGCCCCTCACCCGTACCCTCCCCGGCCCCTCACCCAGGGTCCGTACCCTCCCCGGCCCCTCACCCGTACCCTCCCCGGCCCCTCACCCAGGGTCCGTACCCTCCCCGGCCCCTCACCCAGGGTCCGTACCCTCCCCGGCCCCTCACCCAGGGTCCGTACCCTCCCCGGCCCCTCACCCAGGGGGGTCCGTACCCTCCCCAGCCCCTCACCCATTACCCTCCCCAGCCCCTCACCCAGGGTCCGTACCCTCCCCAGCCCCTCACCCATACCCTCCCCGGCCCCTCACCCAGGGGGTCCGTACCCTCCCCGGCCCCTCACCCAGGGTCCGTACCCTCCCCGGCCCCTCACCCAGGGTCCGTACCCTCCCCGGCCCCTCACCCAGGGGGTCCGTACCCTCCCAGCCCCTCACCCATACCCTCCCCGGCCCCTCACCCAGGGTCCGTACCCTCCCCAGCCCCTCACCCATACCCTCCCCGGCCCCTCACCCAGGGGGTCCGTACCCTCCCAGCCCCTCACCGGTAACCTGTATCTCCCCAGCCCATCACTCAGGGTCTGTACTCTCCCAGCTCCTCACCGGTGGCCTGTACCTCCCCAGCCTCTCACCTGCAGCCCATACCCTCCATAGCCCCTCACCAGTGGCCCACACTCTCCCCAGTCCCTCAGCCATCAGCCATTCCCTCACCGGCCCCTCACCCAAGGTCCGTACCCTCCCCAGCCCTTCATCCAGGTCCCGTACCCTCCTCAGTCCCTCACTCAGGGCCCTCACTCCAGGGCCTGTAGTGTCCCAGCCCCTCACCCATGGTCTGTACCCTCTCCAGCCCCTCACCCATGGCCCAGCCCCTCACCCAGGGCCCATACCCTCCCAGCACCTCATCCATACCTTCCCAGCCCCTCACCCGCGGTCTGTATCCTCCCAGCCCCTCACCCATGGTGTGTGTGCATGCATGTGTGTGTGTGAGTGCACTTTGCCTCTACGCGGTCCATTTCCACCTTTTCTCGGCCTATTCATGTATCTGTCCAGATGCCACTTAAACGTCACTATTGTATCTGCTTCTACCGCCTCCTCTGGCACCGCATTCCAGGCACTTACCACCCACTGTGTATGAAAAACCTGTGTGTCTTGCATCTTCTTCAAACTTTCCCCATTTGACCTTAAACCCATGCCCCCTAGTAATTGACATTTCTACCCTGGGAAAAAGACTCTGACTATCCGCTCTGTCCCTGCCCCTCATCATTTTGTAAACTTCTTATCAGGCCGTCACTCAGCCTCTGTCATTCCAGTGAGAACAAACTGAGTTTCTTCTACCTCTCCTCATAGCTAATACCCTCCAGACCCAGGGAACATCCTGGTAAACCTTTTCTGTACCCTCTCCAAAGCCTCCACATCCTTCAGTACGAGCTCTCGGCCCTTAAGCATTGGAGCCCCTCACACCCCTCACTGACAATTGGCAATGGAGAGAGAGTCAGGCCAGGATTCGCGTTCCATAACCAGTGACTTCCTCGGTTCAGGAGTGCAGGCGTGTCGATAGGATCGGACCATTGTCGAGATTCAGAAGCACACACACGCGTACGCACACACACCCCCTGGGTGAGTTTGCTGTGTGGGAGAGAACAGGAGGAATACTGAGGTACTGATGGCTGCTAGTGTCTTTAGGATTAAACAGGATTTATTCACACTTGGAAACAAATGGACTTATTCGTGAAGGACAGGTCGTGTCTCACTAACTTGATCGCGTTTTTCGAGGAAGTGACAAAGATGATAGATGAGAGAAAGGCAGAGAATGTTGTCTACATGGACTTCAGTAAGGCCTTTGACAAGGTCCCTCATGGTAAACTGATATGAAAGGTGAAGTCACATAGGATCAGAAGAGAGCTGGGAAGGTGGACACACAACTGGCTTGGCCATAGAAGACAGAGGGTAGCAGTAGAGGGGTTCCACAGGGATCAGTTCTGGAACCTTTGTGGTTCATAGTAGATAGAAATGATTTGTTTAAGTTTTAAGTTTTTATTTATTAGTCACAAGTAGTGTTAACATTAGCACTGCAATGAAGTTACTGTGAAATTCCCCTATTCGCCCGGCGCCTGTTCGGGTCACTGCACCTGACCAGCACATCTTTCAGGTTTGGAGGAAAATGCAGCTAGTCTGATTAGTAAGTTTGCACCAAAAAATTGGTGGAGTTGTGGACAGTGAAGAGGATGCAGCAAGATATAGACTGGTTGGACACTTGGGCAGAGAAATGGCAGATGGAGTTTAATCTGGACAAATGTGAGATAATGCATTTTGGAAGGTCCAATGCATGTAGGAATTATACAGTAAATGGTAGAACCCTTAGGGGTATTGACCAGCCAAGAGATCTGGGTGTACATGTCCACCGATCACTGAAAGGGGCAACACAGGTGGACATTACAATCGTGGCCGATCGTCCAACTCAATAGCCTAATCCTGCTTTCTCCCCATAACCTTTCATCCCATTCGCCCCAAGTGCTATATCCAGCCACCTCTTGAATACATTCAATGTTTTGGCCTCAGCTGCTTCCTGTGGTAATGAATTCCACAGACTCACCACTCTTTGGGTGAAGAAATGTCTCCTCACCTCCGTCCTAAATGGTCTACCCTGAATCCTCAGACTGTGAGCCCTGGTTCTGGGCTCCCCCCACCATTGGGAACATCCTCCCTGCACCTACCCTGTCTAGTCCTGTTAGAATTTTATGTCTCTATGAGATCCCCCGTCATTCATCTGAACTCCAGCAAAAACAATCCTAACCTAGTCAATCTCTCCTCATCTATTAGTCCCACCATCCCCGGAATCAGCCTGGTAAACCTCCGCTGCACTCCCTCGAGAGCAAGAACATCCTTCCTTATATTTACAATCTTCAGTCTTGGACTCCCCGCACTCCCCCCTTCTCTTACATCTACCTGCTTAAACCCCTTCACATCGAAAGATCTCTTTCAGGTCAACCTTTACGGATAATATAACCTTTTCGTTCTGAAAGCATGCTTGTGAAAATTCTTTTTGCACCTTCTCCAGTTCTCATTTATCCTTTTAGTAACATGGAGACTAGAGCTGTGTCTAATGAACTTCTACACGGGTTTAACAGGGCGGCACGGTGGTTAGCACTGCTGTCACACCGTGCCAGAGACCCGAGTTCAATTCCAGACTTGGGTGCCTGTCTGTGTGGAGTTTGCACATTCTCCCTGTATCCGCGTGGGTTTGCTTCCACAGTCCAAAAGATGTGTAGGTTAGGGGGATTGGCCATGCTAAATTGCCCCTTAGTGTCCAAAGATGTGTAGGTTAGGGGGATTGGGCATGCTAAATTGCCCCTTAGCGTCCAAAGATGTGTAGGTTAGGGGGATTGGCCGTGCTAAATTGCCCCTTAGTGTCCAAAGATGTGCGGGTTAGGTTGATTGGCCATGCTGAATTCACCCCTTAGCGTTATAGGGATCAGCAGGGTAATGGGGTTAAGGGGGTAGGGCCTGGGTGAAATTGTGGTTAGTGCAGATTCGATGGGCCAAATGGCCTCCTCCTGCACTGTAGGGATTCTATGGAACGATGGTTTTAATTCCAGATGTTTTAATTGGATTTCAATTCCACCATCTGCCATGGGTTGGGATTCAAACCCAGGTCCCCAGCACAGGGTCTCTGGATCACTCGTCCAGTGACAATCTAACCATGCCACTGCGTCCCCCGCCTTCTCATGAACACAGCGATTGACCAGCTAGGACCTGTTTCTGTGCATCCAGTTCAAACCCGCCTCCTGTGTGGCTTGTAAACCCTTGCTGGTGTCCTGCTGGAAAAGGCTAACCATTATTTGATCTGTTACAGATTCTCGGGGCCTCAGGCTGAGCTCTACCAGGTTGTTCTTGATGTTCAGAAGTCTTGCCTATCGCTGTGCACTCCTGGGATCAGTCTGGAGAACATCTACACGTTTATGCTGGCTGCACTCAAACAGAAGCTGAAGGAGATGGGGGTCCTGCAGGAGACAGCAACCCAGCGTATTGGCCACAAGGTCCGACCCGTTCGTAAACGCATTGCTTCAGCTCACTCTGATCAGTCATGGTTAAGTTGGTAAACTATTGGGAAGCAAAGGGTTTGCGTGTTAGCACTAACCAGTGGGGTATCAGTCCTGTACCTGGGATTGCCATTCAGCTGTTTTGCGGCTCTCTTTGGCACAGGGGGCTGAATCTGGTTTGGGATTTGGGATGGCAATGCCTCCTTGACTGCCACAACCCTTCAGAAGCTCACCCAAGTTCACCATCGATTGACTTACAGGAGGCCATTTGGCCCATCGGCTCTGCACCGACCCCAATTCCACCCCTATTCCCCGTAACCACACGAATTTACCCTGTTAATCCCCCAATACTAAGGGGCGGTTTAGCACGGCCAATCAACCTAACCTGCACAGCTTTGGACTGTGGGAGGAAACCGGAGCACCCGGAGGAAACCCACAGAGACACGGGGAGAACGTGCAGACTCCACATAGACAGTGACCCGAGAATCGAACCCGGGTCCCTGGCGCAGTGAGGCAGCAGTGCTAACCACTGTGCCACCGTGCTGCCCAATGACTAATCTGGGGCTTCGATTCCATTTTCCCACCCACTCCCCATATGGAATCATAGAGGTTTACAGTATGGAAAGAGGCCATTAGGCCCAACTTGTCCATGCTGTCCTTTTTTTTAAACTCCTAAGCTAGTCCCAATTGCCTGCATTTGGCCCATATCCCTCTATACCCATCTTACCCATGTAACTGTCTAAACGCTTTTTATAAAATTGTACCCATCTCTGCTACTGCCTCTGGCAGCCTGTTCCATACACGCACCACCGTCTGTGAAAAATTGCCCCTCTGGACACTTTTGTATCTCTCCCCTCTCACCTTAAACCTATGCCCTCTAGTTTTAGACTCCCCTACCTTTGGGAAAAGATATTGACTACCTAGCTGATCTGTGCCCCTCATTATTTTATAGACCCCTATAAGATCACCCCTCAGCCTCCTACGCTCCAGGGAAAAAAGTCCCAATCTATTCAGCCTCTCCTTATAACTCAAGCCATCAAATCCCAGTAGCATCCTAGTAAAACTTCTCTGCACTCTTTCTAGTTTAATAATATCCTTTTTGTAATAGGGTGACCAGAACTGTACGCAGTATTCCAAGTGTGGCTTTAACTCTTTTAATATCTTCTAATTCCCTGAGAAACCAAAAATCTGTCTATCCCAGCCTTAAACATGTTCTATGATGGAGCACCCTTAACCCTCTGGGGCAGAGAATTCCCAAGATTCACAAACTCCAAGTGAGGTAACTTCTCAATCCTAAACGATCGGTCCCCTTACCCCGAGACTGTGCCCCCGTGTTCTAGATTCCCTGACCAGCAGAACGATCTCTGTCGGTAATCATGTCAAACCCCCTCAGAATCTTGTCTCAGTGGGATAACAAACACTGGGCAATATAAGGCCAGGTTCCTGCAATGAGAGTTGTGTTCTGTCCCTGCAGGCTGTTGGGGATTACTGCCCACACCACGTAGGACATTACCTGGGCATGGACGTCCACGACGCACAGGAAATCTCACGGTGCATCGCCCTCCAGCCTGGCATGGTGGTGACTATCGAACCTGGTGAGTAAATCAAAACCAGCGGTAAGTTAGAAAGCTGAGCTCTGGACACTTAGTTATTGCCTCAAACCAAATTCTAATAAAATGTTCGGACAATCATAACCAAGAATATATAGATCTGACCCTCTGCCTCATTTCAGCTGACAATCTTGCTGCAGTACAGTGGTTAGCACCACTGCCTCTCAGAGCCAGGGACCCAGGTTCGATTCCCAGCTTGGGTCACTGTCTGTGTTGAGTTTGCAAAGTCTCCCCGTGTCTGCGTGGGTTTCCTCTGGGTGCTCCGGTTTCCTCCCACAGTCCAAAGATGTGTAGGACAGGTGGATTGACCATGCTAAATGTGTGGAGATACAGGGTAAGAGAGGGGGAGAGGGCTGGGTAGGATACTGTGTCAAATTCAGTGCAGACTCAATGGACTGAATAGCCTCTTCTGCACTGTAGTAATTCCATGATTGCACCATCGCGTGCCACCTGATTGATTCCAGAATGTATGGCAGCACAGTGGTTGGCACTGCTGCCTCACAGCACCAGGGATCCGAGTTCGATTCTGACCTTGGGTCACTGTCTGTGTGAAGTTTGTACATTCTCCCTGTCTCTGTGTGGGTTTCCTCCCACAACAAGACCATAAGACATAGGGGCAGAATTAGGCCACTCGGCCCATCGAGTCTGCTTCACCATTCAGTCATGGCTGATATTTTTCTCATCCTCATTCTCCTGCCTTTTCCCCATAACCCCGATCCCCCTTATTAATCGAGAACCTATCTATCTCTGACCTAAAGATACTCAATGACCCGGCCTCCACAGCCCACTCTCTGGCTGAAGAAATTCCTCCTCATCTCTGTTTTAAAGGATTGTCCCTTTACCCTGAGGTTGTGCCCTCTGGTTCTAGTTTTTCCTACTAGTGGAAACATCCTCTCCACGTTCACCCTATCCAGGCCTTGCAGTATCCTGTGAGTTTCAATAAGATCCCCCTCTTCCTTCTAAACTCCAGTGAGTACAGCCCCAGAATCCTCAACCGTTCCTCATACGACAAGCTCTTAATTCCAGGGATCATTCTTGTGAACCTCCTCTGGACCCTTTCCAAGGCCAGCACATCCTTCCTTAGATACAGGGCCCCAAAACTGCTCACAATACTCCACAATACTCTGAGGCCTTATACAGCCTCAGAAGTACATCCCTGCTCTTGTATTCTAGCCCTCTCAACATGAACGCTAACATTTGCCTTGCTAACTGTCGACTGAACCTGCATGTTAACCTTAAGAGAATCTTGAACAATGACTCCCAAGTCCCTTTGTGTTTCTGATTTCCTAAGCATTTCCCCTTTAGGAAATAGTCTGTGCCTCTATTGCTCCTCCCAAAATGCATAACCTCACACGTTTCCACACTGTATTCCATCTGCCACTTCTTAGCCCACTCTCCTAACCTGTCCAAGTCCTTCTGTAGCCCCCCTGCTTCCTCAATACTACCTGTCCCTCTACATATCTTTGTATCTCCTGTAAACTTAGCAACAGTGCCTTCAGTTCCTTCCTCCAAATTCGTTAATGTTATCTGAAAGATGTGCTGGTTAGGGTGCATTGGCTGTGCTAAGTTCTCTCTGTGTACCCGAACAGGTGTCGGAGTGTGGCGACTAGGGGATTTTCACAGTAACTTCATTGCGGTGTTAATGTAAGCCTACTTATGCCGCCGATAAATTAAAAAAAACCCTCCTGCCGCTATGTCAGTCACCTCTTAAACTTTATAAGGGCCTCCACTTCCCCGGCCTCCACTTCCCCAGCCTCCCTGTTTACATCTCCGCTGTAAGAGGTTTTATCTTAAGTAGGTTCTTTAAAAGTAAAACTCAGCACCTTTCCGCATCCATAGGCGCCCCAGCCCCTTGCCCCTTCTCCTGAGGCTCCGTCTCCTAACAGTAGGTATTACTTGATTGATTTGTGAAAGGACAGTCAGTGTGTCATTCCCTTTCTGTTTGCTTATTTTTATGGGTGACACCAGCAGCTATTGCCCATTCTTAATTACCCCTTGGACTGAGAGTCTCGCTCGGCCATTTCAGAGTGCAGTTGAGAGTCAACCACATTGCTGTGGCTCTGGAGTCACATAGAACAGTACAGCACAGTACAGGTCCTTCGGCCCTCAATGTTGTGCCGAGCTATGTCCAAACCCAAGATCAAGCTATCCCACTCCCTATCATTCCGGTGTGCTCCATGTGCCTATCCAATAACCGCTTGAAGCTTCCTAAAGTGTCTGACTCCACTATCACAGCAGGCAGTGCATCCTACGCCCCAACCACTCTCTGAGCAAAGAATCTACCTCGGACATCCCTCCTACATCTCCCACCATGAACCTTATAGTTATGCCCCCTAATAACAGCTACATCCACCCGAGGAAATAGTCTCTGCACGTCCACTCTATCTATCCCCCTCATCATCTTATAAACCTCTATTAAGTCACATATAAGCCAAACCGGGGAAGGACAGCAGATTTCCCTCCCTAAAGGACATTAGTGAACCAGATGAGTTTTTCCGACAATCGACAATGGTTTCACGGCCATCAGTAGATTCTTAATTCCGGATTTTGATCAAATTCAAATGTCACCATCTACCACGGTGGGATTTGAACTCGGGTTACCAAGAGCAAGGTGGATTGGAAGCACACTAATGTGACGCCCCTATTCAAAAAGGGAGGGAGGCAGAAAGTAGGAAACTATAGACTAGTTAGCTTGACCTTTGTGTGTGGCTAAGTTGCTGGAATCAATCATTAAGGAGATGAGTGAGCTTTTGGAAAGACACCACTCATTGTCAGCACGGTTTTATGAAGGGTAAGTCATGCTTGACAAAGTTGCTTGAGCTTTTTGAGACATAACCAGCAAGGTGGATAATGGGGAATCTGTGGGTACGGTGTATCTAGACTTCCAGAAGGCATTTGACAAGATGCCGCATAATAGACTGATCCAGAAGGTGAGATCGCAGGGGACTGGGGGTAGAGTACTAGATTGGATTGAGTATTGCTGACGGACAGAAAGGAGAGGTTTGGGATAAATGGGCCCTTCTCTGGCTGGCAAACTGTAAGTAGCGGGGTATCACGGGGGTCAGTCCTCGGGCCTCAACAGTTTCCGATCTGTATAAATGATCTGTTGTGGAGAGTCTGCAGAAGGATCTAGATAGGCTGGGCGAATGGGCCAGGAAATGGCAAATGGAATTTATGGCAAGTGTGAGGTGGTCCACTTTGGTAGGAAGAATGGTAGGAAGGACTATTACTTACGGGGCGAAAAACTGCAGCAGGCGACGGTGCAGAGGGACCTCGGGGTCCTTGTGCATGAGTCGCAAAAACCCAGCTTGCAGGTGCAGCAGGTGGTCAGGAAGGCGAATGGGATGCTGGCCTTCATAGCGAGGGGGGGGTCTTGCTGCAGCTGTATAGGGCATTGGTGAGGCCGCAGCTGGAGTACTGTGTGCAGTTTTGGGCGCCGCACCTGCGCAAAGATATTTTGGCCTTGGAGGGAGTGCAGAGGAGGTTTACTAGGCTGATACCGGAGTTGAGGGGGTTGAGCTATGAGGAGAGGCTGAATAAACTGGGCTTGTACTCGTTAGAGTTTAGAAGAATGAGGGGAGATCTCATTGAGACGTATAAGATGATGAATGGGATGGATAGGATAGAGGTGGAGAGACTCTTCCCGCTCAAAAAAGACAGTAGGACTAGGGGGCACAGCCTCAAGATAAAAAGGGGGCGGTTTAGAACGGAGTTGAGGAGGAACTTCTTCACTCAAAGGGTGGTGAATCTCTGGAATTCTCTGCCCGTTGAAGTGGTGGAGGCTGCCTCGCTAAATATTTTTAAGACGCGGGTTGATGGGTTTTTGATAAGAGAGGGGATTAAGGGTTATGGGGAGAGGGCGGGAAAGTGGAACTGAGCCACGACAGATCAGCCATGATCTTATTGAATGGCGGGGCAGGCTCGAAGGGCTAGATGGCCTACTCCTGCTCCTATTTCTTATGTTCTTATATTATGTAAGCAGGGACAGAATGTAACATTGTAAAATTTGCAGGTGAGACTAAAATAGGTGGGAGAGCAGCCAGTGAACAGGAGATAAAGATTGTACAGAAAGGTATAGATAGGCTAGGAGAATGGGCCAAAATTTGGCAGATGGAGTTTAATGTGGATAAGCGTGAGGTTATTCATTTTGGCAGGAAAAAAAGGCAAATTATTATCCAAATGGAAAGGGGATTCAAAATGCAGAGGGATCTGGGTGTCATGGATCACAGAATGTGGGTATGCAGGTGCAGCGCTTAATAAAGAAGGCAAATGGAATGTTGCCATTTATTGCAAAAGGACTGGAGTGTAAAAGTAGGGAAGTGTTTTTGCAATTGTATCGGGAGTTGGTGAGACCATGGCTGGAGTCGTGTCCTTATTTGAGGAAGGATGTGTGACATTGGAGGCAGTTCAGAGGAGGTTCACCAGATTGATCCCGGGAATGACGTGTGAGGAGAGATTAAACAGTTTGGGCTTGTCCTCGCTGGAGTTTACAAGGGCGAGAGGCGATCTGATGGAGGGATGTAAAATTTTATAAGGGATTGATAGAGTAAATGTAGACCAAATGTTTCCCCTTGTGGGGCAATCTGGAACAAGAGGTCACGGAGCATAGTTTGAGAGACAGCAGATTTAAAACTGAGACAAACGTAAGAACACAAGAAATAGGAGCAGGAGTAGGCCATCCAGCCCTTCGAGCCTGCCCCGCCATTCAACAAGATCATGGCTGACCTGAAGTGGATCAGTTCCACTTTCCTGCTTTCTCCCCATAACCCTTAATTCCCTTGTCTATCAGAAACCTATCTACCCGTGACTTAAATATATTCAGCGAGGCAGCCTCCACCACTTCAACGGGCAGAGAATTCCAGAGATTCACCACCCTTTGAGTGAAGAAGTTCCTCCTCAACTCTGATCTAAACTGCTCCCCCCCTTATCTTGAGGCTGTGCCCTCTAGTCCTGTTGTCCTTTCTAAGCGGGAAGAATCTCTCTACCTCTACCCTATCCATCCCCTTCATTTCTTCTACGTCTCTGTAAGATCCCCCCTCATCCTTCTAAACAAGGAGGAGCTACTTCTCGCAGAGGGGGGGTGAATTTGTGGAACTCGCTGTCCCAGAGCGCAGTGGAGACTGAATCAGTGAACGGTTTCAAGAAGGAGATGGATATATTTCTAATAAGAAAGGGATAAAGGTGGATTTGGGGAACAGGTGGGGAAGGTGGATTTGGGACCAGGGAGAGATCAGTAATGATCTGATTGAATGGCGGAGCAGGCTGGAAGGGCTAAATGTCCGACTTCTGCTCCTAATTCCTTTTTCCTCCGTTCCCATTACCCTGGGATTCTGGATTACTAATCCAGTGACAACTCCACCACCACCTCCCCTTTTCTCTCCTCCTATTCCCTCATTCCCCACTTCCCTCATTTCCTCAACTGGGGAGGCGGTGGCCTAGTGGTATTACCATTGGACTATTATTCCGGAAGCTCAGCTAACATTCTGGTTCGAATCCCGCCACAGCAGATGGTGGAATTTGAATTCAATAAAAAATATCTGGAATTAAGAATCTACTGATGACCATGAAACCATTGTCAATTGTCATAAAAACCCATCTGGTTCACTACTGTCCTTTAGGGAAGGAAATCTGCCGTCCTTACCCGGTCTGGCCTACATGTGATTCCAGAGCCACAGCAATGTGGTTGACTCTAAACTGCCCTCTGAAATGGCCGAGCGAGACCCTCAGATTAAGGGCAACTCGGGATGGGTAATAAATGCTGGCCCAGCCAGTGACGCCCATAATCCCATGAATTAATTTGAAAAAACAATCACTTTGAAATCGGGGATTGTTTCTGTTTGATGCTAACCCACAGGTACCTACCCCGACTCTCACACCGACCCCTTCCCTCTAACCCAGACACACACACACCAGCTCACACACCGACCCCTTCCCTCTAACCCAGACACACACACACCCCTTCCAGCTAACCCAGACTCTCTCTCTCTCTCTCACACACACACACACACACACACACACACACACACTCTCTCTCACACACACCGACCCCTTCCAGCTAACCCAGACACACTCACTCACACAGACCTCTCAGCTAACCCACACACACCAGCTCACACCAACCCGTCCCAGCTAACGCGCTCGCGCACACACACACACACGCATACACACCGACCATTCCCCGCTAACCGTGACTATTTTATTCTGGTTCTGACCTCGGGTAAACTTGCTGTGGGAATCATTCTTTCCACTGCAGGGATCTACATCCCGGAAGATGACGTGTTAGCTCCGCCGAGATTCCGTGGAATAGGAATTCGGATTGAGGATGACGTTTTGATCACGGAAGAGGAGCCGGTCATTCTTTCGGCCGACTGTCCCAAGGAGTTGTTTGAATTGGAGCAGCTGTGGGCCCACCATTAACAGACTGTGTACCTCAGGAACATGCAGTGAAACACTAACCACGACAGATACAACCACAAGTGGATCCAGCATCTCCGCTCCACGGTCCCTGTGTGTGGCAGCTTCTGATGAGACAACGTTACAGTAAGTCAGCCTGTCCAGACGTGTAAAAGCTGTGGTAGCGTTTGCCCATTTCTCCGGTACAGGAGGCAGACAGCAAGACACAGGAACAACACACGAAAGTGTCTATAAAACTAAAATGACCTACATAGTGTTTCATGTCCCCCACGGTCATGGGATAACAGCACACTGTTATCCCCAAAAACCACTAGCCACGTGGCAGAAAACCCTGAGGAAATAAATGATTTCTGAGCTTAATTGAAATGGATTCTAGACTACCATGGTTCCTCGGAATGGGAATTCTCACTTCTTATCCTTATCCATTTATCCAGCCAGTGTCTGACCTCGCCAGTTAAACCCCACCCGGGGCAATAGGTGCGCGTAAAACATTAGGTGTTGGCGCTGAACTGTACCAGCTGGAAGTATCCGTTTAGGTATAGCTGCATTATATCACAGAGCTAGTGTGAGGTTTGGCAGCAATGGGTGGAGGAGAAAAACCCCGGTTGGGATTCCTACTCTGGAGTAATGTTCCCTCCTGCTTCCGTTAGAGGTGTGCGGCTGCCGTTTTGCACTGACCGCTGTCTTTAAGATTAGCGCACATCTCGGAAGGAGTGTTGCTTGTGTGCAGACTGTTTTGTTCCAGGCACTGCGTATTCCGGCACACCCGGGCAGCTTAGAGGGACCATTGCTTGCATGCCTCTGAATGAGGTTAGGATCGGACAGGGCTGTGATGCCTTCCTAAACGAATAGCCCCGCAGAACTTGCTATCTGTGGAGAAAGGCCAACTTGTTTGGAAAGCCACTACCAGAGGATTGATATGAATCACCCCTTCGTTTGATTTGATCTGATTACTTCTCACTCTATGTGATAGTATTGTTTCTTGCGCACTACATAGACAAAGCATACTGTTCATAGAGAGAGAGAGTGCAGACTTGTAGTGTTACAATCACAGCGAGGGTGTAGAGAAAGATCAACTTAATGTGAGGTAGGTCCATTCAAAAGCCTGACAGCAGCAGGGAAGGAGCTGTTCTTGAGATACGTGATGTCAGACTTTTGTATCTTTTTCCCGATGGAGGAAAGTGGAAGAGAGAATGTCCGGGGTTGCGTGGGGTCCTGGAATCTCACTGGCAAGTGGGATTAGATGGGCAATTCAGGACCTTTCATGTGTCAGTGCAGACTCGATGGGCCAAAGGGCCTTTTCTGCACTCTAGGATTCTGTAATTATGCCGGCTGCTTTTCCCGAGGCAGCGGGAAGTGTAGACAGAGTCAGTGGATGGGAGGCTGGTTTGCGTGATGGACTAGGCTACATTCACAACCATTTGTAATTTCCTGCGGTCTTGGGCAGAGCAGGAGCCCACACCAGGCTGTGATATTTTCTATGATGCAACTGTAAAAGTTAACACGGTTTTCAACGAATAGTTGCGTGTTATGCACATTTCATTCCAGTAAATTATTGATCAAGATTTGGGATTCTTATGCACAGGAACCGCATTACCAATCTATACTCAGTTGTTATTGTCAATACATATACTGCATTGACAGTTTATTTGAACAATGGTACAAGACATTAAATTCTGCTGATTATTTTTTGAGCTCCATTTGTTGCCTTCTTTTTGTGAATTGGAGGGAAAGTCCCAACATCTTAACCTAAATGTGACCTCTCCCCCTTCTCGCTTTCCCTCTGTGTGTTGGCTGGAGAGTGGAGCAGAGACAGGCGCTTTTAGCAGGGAATCATAGAATCGCTACCGTGCGGAAGGAGGCCATTCGGCCCATCGAGCCTGTACCGACCATAATCCCACCCAGACCCTATCCCCACAACCCCATGCATTTACCCTAGCTAATCCCACTGTCACTAAGGGGCAATTTAGCACGGCCAATCCACCTAACCTGCACATTTTTGGAGTGTGGGAGGAAACCCACGTAGGCACGCAGAGACTCCGCACACACAGTGACCCAAGCCAGGAATCGAACCCGGGTCACTGGCGCTGTGAGGCAGCAGTGCTAACCACTGTGCCACTGTGCTGCCCAATGGCTAATCTTGGGCTCCGACTCCATTTTCCCACACATACAGCACGGACAAGTTTACAGATTTGTCCACGTGCCCTTTCTTTCAACCCCTAAGCTAATCCCAATTGCCCGTGTTCAGCCCATACCCCTCTATACCCATCTTACCCATGTAACTGTCCAAATGCTTTTTAAAAGACAAAATTGTACCCGCCTCTACTACTACCTCTGGCAGCTTGTTCCAGACACTCTCCACCCTCTGTGTGAAAGAATTGCCCCTCTGGACCCTTTTGTATCTCTCCCCTCTCACCTTAAACCTATGCCTTCTAGTTTTAGACTCCTCTACTTTTAGGAAAAGATTCTGACTATCTAGCTGATCCACGCAGACAGTGACCCGAGGCCGGGATTGAACCCGGGTCTCTGGCGATGTAAGACAGCAGTGCTAACCGCTGTACCGCCCTATCCCTGTGGGACGGTGGAGTTGAGGTAACTGTACTGATCCCCACCCTCCTCACTGGGATGTGTGTAGAGTTGTGCTGTCTTAACCACCCCCTCCTGGCCATCTCTTTGGCCTTTGGGGCTTGGATTAAACATTCTCTTCAGAGCACCATCCCTCCTCTTCCTCCTTACTCCTTTTCTCTTTCCGATTTTCAGTCTGAAATTCTATTCATCCTCCACAGAGAATGTGGAAATCCTGAAAGAGAGAATGTGTTCCAGGATCTGACACATCCAAACAATGCCTCATCCAAAAGACAGGGCCTCCAAAACTGTGCAGCTTGCGATCAGTACAGCATTGAAATGTTAGGCTAGATAATGTGTGGCTGCAAGCCTACAGAGTCTTCAGAAAACCAACCCAAAGGGATCTAGACACTGAAAAACAAGACAGTAGGTAAGAGTTTCATTGAGGTGGGGTGGCACAGTGGGTTAGCACTGCTGCCTCACAGCGCCAGGGACCCGGGTTCGATTCCCGGCTCAGCACACAGTGGGTTAACACTGCTGCCTCACAGCGCCAGGGACCCGGGTTCGATTCCCAGCTCAGCACACAGTGGGTTAACACTGCTGCCTCACAGCGCCAGGGACCCGGGTTCGATTCCCGGCTCAGCACACAGTGGGTTAACACTGCTGCCTCACAGCGCCAGGGACCCGGGTTCGATTCCCGGCTCAGCACACAGTGGGTTAACACTGCTGCCTCACAGCGCCAGGGACCCGGGTTCGATTCCCAGCTCAGCACACAGTGGGTTAACACTGCTGCCTCACAGCGCCAGGGACCTGGGTTCGATTCCCGGCTCAGCACACAGTGGGTTAACACTGCTGCCTCACAGCGCCAGGGACCCGGGTTCGATTCCCAGCTCAGCGCACAGTGGGTTAACACTGCTGCCTCACAGCGCCAGGGACCCGGGTTCGATTCCCAGCTCAGCACACAGTGGGTTAACACTGCTGCCTCACAGCGCCAGGGACCCGGGTTCGATTCCCGGCTCAGCACACAGTGGGTTAGCACTGCTGCCTCACAGCGCCAGGGACCCGGGTTCGATTCCCAGCTCAGCACACAGTGGGTTAACACTGCTGCCTCACAGCGCCAGGGACCCGGGTTCGATTCCCAGCTCAGCACACAGTGGGTTAACACTGCTGCCTCACAGCGCCAGGGACCCGGGTTCGATTCCCGGCTCAGCACACAGTGGGTTAACACTGCTGCCTCACAGCGCCAGGGACCTGGGTTCGATTCCCGGCTCAGCACACAGTGGGTTAACACTGCTGCCTCACAGCGCCAGGGACCCGGCTTCGATTCCCGGCTCAGCACACAGTGGGTTAGCACTGCTGCCTCACAGCGCCAGGGACCCGGGTTCGATTCCCGGCTCAGCGCACAGTGAGTTAACACTGCTGCCTCACTGTGCCAGGGACCCGGGTTCGATTCTGTCCACGGTGGCTGTCTGTGTGGAGTCTGCACGCTCTCCCCGTGTCTGCGTGGGTTTCCTCTGGGTGCTCTGGTTTCCTCCCACACTGTAGAAATGCCAGCGTTGGACTGGGGTAAACACAGTAAGAAGTCACACAACACCTGGTGGTGAGACTTCTGACTGTGTTTACCCCAGTCCAACGCCAGCATCTCTACATCATGACTACCATCGACACTGCAAACTGCCGGATCCAAGTGGAGAGGATCTCCAAGAAGATTGCGCAGATCGACACAAACATCCGGTTTTTAGAACGATGCAAGAAAGCAGACACTTAAAGCTGGCGTTGTGAGACTTCATACTGTGTTCCTCTGGAGATGTACGGGTTAGGTTGATTGGCCATGCTAAATTGACTCGAGTGCTGGGGGTTAGCAGGGTAAACACGTGGGGTTACGGGGTTAGTGCCTGGATGGGATTATGGTTGGTGCAGACTCGATGGGCCAAATGGCCTCTTCCTGCACTGTAGGGACTCTGAGGTTATGGCCTGTGTCCTGCTAGAATGACACTGTTGTAGGTAAAAGACACCTCTGAGACGGAGTCAAAATACAGTGGGTTTTATTTCAAAAGCTTTTGGGAGAAACCTGGCCCCTAACAGTGGTTTACCAGGCCTCTCACTGAAGTGTGGGTATTTATACATCATGATTCTCAGCACCAGCCACTGGTATCTGTCAGGACTCGCAACGTTTCCACTTCCAGCCAGGATGCAACCCCTGGCTTCAACCAGGACTCGCATCGTTGTAAAAATCTGATGTTTGTGTCGATCTGCGCAATCTTCTCGGAGATCCTCTCCGCTTGGATCCGGCAGTTTGCGGTGTCGATGGTAGTCATGATGTGGAGATGCCGGCGTTGGACTGGGGTAAACACAGTCTGGCAGCTTCGATCACCTGCTGAACTTGCATGCCAGCTTTTTGCAATTTATGTACAAGAACCTCATGTTGAAGTTGTACAAGACATTGGTAAGGCCACACTTGGAATACTGTGTACAATTCTGGTCACCCCTTTATAGAAAGGATATTATTACACTAGAAAGAGCGCAGAAAAGATTTACCAGGATGTTACCGGGACTCGATGGTTTGAGTTATAAGGAGAGGCTGGATAGACTGGGACTTTTTTCTCTGGAGTGTAGGAGGCTGAGGGGTGATCTTATAGAGGTCTATAAAATAATGAGGAGCACAGATCAGCTAGATAGTCAATATCTTTTCCCAAAGGTAGGGGAGTCTAAAACTAGAGGGCATAGGTTTAAGGTGAGAGGGGAGAGATACAAAAGGATGCAGAGGGGCAATTGTTTCACACAGAGGGTGGTGAGTGTCTGGAACAAGCTGCCAGAGGTAGTAGTAGAGGCAGGTACAATTTTATCTTTTAAAAAGCATTTAAATAGTTACATGGGTACAATGGGTATAGAGGGATATGGGCCAAACGCGGGCAATTGGGACTAGCTTAGGGGTTTTAAAAAAAAAAAGGGCGACATGGACAAGTTGGGCTGAAGGGCCAGTTTCCATGCTATAAACCTCTATGACTCTGTCCAGGGCAACACAGTGGCACACTGATTAGCACTGCTGCCTCACAGCACCAGGGACCTGGATTTGATTCCCGGCTTGGGTCACTGTGCAGAATCTGCGCGTTCTCCCCGTGTCTGCATGGGTTTCCCCCAGGTCCTCCGGTTTCCACCCACAGTCCAAAAGACATGCTGGTTCGGTGCATTGGCCGTGCTAAATTGCCCCTCAGTGTACCCGAACAGGTGCTGGAGTGTGTCAGCTAGGGGATTTTTCTCAGTGACCTCATTGCAGTGTTAATGTAAGACTACTTGTAACATTAATAAATAAACTTTAGATCCTCCTGTGCTGTAGTTTTCTGCAGCCTTTCTCTTGGAGTACCTGAGAATTGAATTGTTCAAAGCAACTGGAGGTTTAAGCTCTGGAATTCCCTCCCTAAACCCCTCTGCCTCTCTACTTCATTCCATCACTCCTTAAAAACCAAGCTTTGGACAAGTGCCCTGATATCTGTGTGTGTGTGGGGGACTGTGTCAGTTCTCTCGGACAATGTTCCCCTGAAGCATTAAATGCACATTGTTGTAGAGCAGTATGCGCGTGGCGTTCTTGAAAGAATCCTCAGCATTTGCTGTGACCTTCCATTTGTCACGGGAGGTGTTCCAGATACGTTGAAACATGGAAAATAGGAGCAGGAGGAGGCCATTCAGCCCTTCGAGTCTGCTCCACCATTCATTATGATCACGGCCAATCATCCAACTCAATAGCCTAATCCCGCCTTCCCCCCCCCCAAGTATCCTTTGACCCCCCCCATCCCCCCAGGAGCTCTATCCAACTCCTCAAAATGTAGAGAATACCATCTTACAGAATACAGAAAGGCCTGGATAGAGTGGAAGTGGGGGGAGATGTTTCCATTAGTGAGAGAGACTAGGATCCAAGGGCACAGCCTCAGACTAAAGCCAAGTTGAGGAGGAATTTCTTCAGTGGTGAATCTGTGTAACTCATTGCCACAGAAGGCTGTGGAGGCCAGGTCATCGAGTTACTTTAAGACAGAGATAGATAGTAAGAAATCTCACAACACCTGGTTAAAGTCCAACAGGTTTATTTGGAATCCTGAGCTTTCAGAGCACCTCAGACAGCACGGTAGCACAGTGGTTAGCACTGCTGCTTCACAGCTCCAGGGACCTGGGTTCAATTCCCAGCTCGGGTCACTGTCTGTGTGGAGTTTGCACATTCTTCCGGTGTCTGTGTGGGTTTCCTCCGGGTGCTCCAGTTTCCTCCCACAGTCCAAAGATGTGCAGGATAAGGTGATTGGCCATGCCAAAATTGCCCTTAGTGTTCTGAGATGCGTGGGTTAGAGGGATTAGTGGGGGTATGGCCTGGGTGGGATTGTGGTCGGTGTAGACTCAATGGGCCAAATGGCCTCATTCTGTGCTGTAGGGTTTCTATGATTTCAGACAGTACAGTCAGACCCTAACTACTCACTGTGTGAATCTGTCTCCACCACCCTTCAGACAGTGCATTCCAGATCCTAACCACTCGCTGTGTGAATCTGTCTCCACCACACTCTCAGACAGTACATCCCAGATCCTAACCACTCGCTGTGTGAGAAAGTTTCTCCTCGTGTCTCCATCGCTTTATTTGCTAATTATATTAAATGTGTGTCCTCAGGTTCTCGATCCTTCCAAAAATGGGAACAGTTTCTCCCCATCGACTCTGTGCCGACCCCTCAACATTTTGAACATCTCCATCAAACCTCTTGAGCTTTTCGCTAATGAGAACAGTCCCGACTTCTCCAATCTATCATCAGACAGGATGGGTTGGGGACCTCTTTATGTGCCATTAGCATTCTGCAATTCTAACGCCAATTCCTCACCCCTGGAACCATTCTCCTGAATCTTTTCTGCACTCTCTCTAATGCCTTCACAGCCTTCCTAAAGTGTGGTGCCCAGAACAGCGCACACAATTCCAGCTGAGATCACTGTTATTATCTTTTACGGGTTTAACATATGCTCCTTGCTCTGGTACTCTATGCCCCTATTAATCAAGCCTCGGATATGGTAGGCTTTATCAACCACTCTCTCAATTTAGGGGCGGCTCAGTGGGTTGGCACTGCTGCCTCCCAGCGCCAGGGACCCAGGTTCAATTCCTGTGCTTGGGTCACTGTCCGTGTGCACATTCTCCCCGTGTCTGTGTGGGGTTTCCTCCAAAGATGTGCAGGTTAGGTGGATTGGCCATGCTAAGTTGCCCCTTAGTGTCGGGGGGGGAGACTAGCTAGGGTAAATGGATGGGGTTATGAGGATCGGGCCTGTGTAGGATTGTGGTCAGTGCAGACTCAATGGGCTGAATGGCCTCCTTTGCTCTGTAGGATCCTATGATTCAAACTGCCCTGTCAGTTTCAGTGATTTATGTACACGTACACCCTCTGTTCCAGACTCCCCCTTTAGAATTGCATCTTTATATTGTCTCTCTGCATTCTTCCAAGTTCAATAAAGCATTTAGAACATAGAACACTACAGCACAAACATGCCCTTCAGCCCACAAGTTGCGCCGATCATATCCATACCTACCAGGCCATAGAACTATCTGTAACTCCCAATCCCATTAAATCCCATATACTCATCCAGAAGTCTTTTAAAAGACCCCAGTGAGTTCGCCTCTACCACCACCGACAGCAGCTGATTCCATTCACTCACCACCCTCTGAGTGAAAACCTTACCCCTGACATCTCCTCTGTACCTGCCCCCCAGCACCTTAAACCTGTGTCCTCTCGTAGTAACCATTTCAGCCCTGGGAAATAGCCTCCGAGAATCCACCCTATCTATTCCTCTCAACATTTTATAAACCTCTATCAGGTCGCCTCTCAACCTTCGTCTCTCCAGGGAGAAGAGTCCCAGCTCCCTCAACCTATCTTCATAAGGCATGCCTCCCAATCCAGGCAACATCCTTGTAAATCTCCTCTGCACCCTCTCAATAGCTTCCACATCCTTCCTGTAGTAAGGTGACCAGAATTGCACACAGTACGCCAAGTGGGGTCTGACAAGGGTCTTATAAAGTTGCAGCATTACTTCCCGACTCCTAAACTCAATCCCTCGATTAATGAAGGCCAGTACACCATACGCCATCTTGACCACATCTTCCACCTGCGAGGCCAATTTAAGAGTCCTATGGACCCGGACCCCAAGATCCTTCTGCTCCTCAACACAGCTAAGAGTCCTACCCTTGATATTGTATTCCTTCATCCCATTGGTCCTGCCAAAATGGACCACTACACATTTATCCGCGTTGAAGTCCATCTGCCACTTCTCCGCCCACTCTTGCTCTTTGTGTTACCCTACTTTTAAATTTCACCTCCTACTTGTCTGCCCATTCTAACCCTCTGTCTTGTCCTTTTGAAATTCGAAGCTAATCCTCCTTATAGTTTACAGTGTTTCCAAGTTTTGTACTGCCGCATATTTTGAAATTGTGCCCTGTCTGCTAAGGTCCAGGGCATTTATCCACGTCCCAAAGAGCAAGGGCCCCACTGTAAATCTTCGTTCAGTCTGAAAAACAAGCACTAATCACCAATGAGACCATGAGATACAGGAGCAGACTATTCTGCCCATCGAGTCTGCTCCATCATTCAATCATGGCCAAAACATTTCACAGTCCCATTCTCCTGTCTTTTCCCTGTAACCTTTGTTCCCCTTAGCAATCAAGAACCTACAGGGCAGCACAGTGGTTAGCGCTGCTGTCTTACAGTGCCAGGGTTCGATTCCCAGCTTGGGTCACTGTCTGTGAGGAGTCTGCATGTTCTCCCCGTGTCTGCATTGGGTTTCCTCCCACAGTCCGAAATTTAGCATTGGCCGTGCTAAATTCATCCTCAGTGTACCCAAACAGGCGCCAGAGTCTGGTGACCAGGGAAATTTCACAGTAACCTCATTGCTGTGTTATTGTAAGCGCACTTGTGACGCTAACAAATAAACTTTTAAACTCATACATGAAGTTCCTGATCTCCGGAACCTTGTTTTAAATCCGTTCTGCAGTCTCTCCGATATCCTTCCTGAAGTGTGGCACCCAGAACTGTACACGATATTCCAGCTGAGGGCTCTTAATTAACTTCTCATTTGTTTTTTAAGTCTGGTTCTGGCTTGTATTATCCACCTGACACCAACATTTTAAATAAAAATAGCTACATTCCTCACAGTGAAAAGAACATTTGATTTCCCACCATGTACCTGGAATCTATGATGTGGAGATGCTGGCATTGCAGCAAACTACCCAGCCTTCGGGAGAACAGTGACCACGACACCACACAACCCTGCCACAGCAACCTCTGCAAGACATGTCGGATCATCGACACGGATGCCATCATCTCACGTGAGAACACCATCCACCAGGAACACGGTACATATACTTGCAAATCGGCCAACGTCGTCTACCTGATACACTGCAGGAAAGGATGTCCTGAGGCATGGTACACTGGGGAGACCATGCAGACACTACGCCAATGGATGAATGAACACCACTCAACAATCACCAGGCAGGCGTGTTCTCTTCCTGTTGGGGAACACTTCAGTGGTCACGGACATTCGGCCTCTGATCTTCAGGTAAGCGTTCTCCAAGGCGGCCTTCACAACACATGACAGCGCAGAGTTGCTGAGCAGAGACTGATAGCCAAGTTCCGCACACATGAGGACGGCCTCACCCGGGATCTTGGGTTCATGTCGCACTATCTGTAACCCCCATGACTTGCCTGGCCTTGCAAAATCTTACTAACTGTCCTGTCTGGAGACAATACACATCTCTTTAACCTGTGCTTAACCCTCTCTCCACAGACAAAATGTCTGTACCTTCAAGACTTGATTACCTGTAAAGACACGCATTCCAACCATTAGAAGAAGGAGGCTTATGTAAAGATGAGACGTGAAGGCTCAGTTAGGGCACTGGAGAGTTATAAATTAGCCAGGAAGGAGCTAAAGAGAGAGTTAAGAAGAGCTAGAAGAGGACATGAGAAGACTTTGGCGGATAGGATCAAGGAAAATCCTAAAGCTTTCTACAGGTATGTCAAGAATAAAACATTGGTGAGGGCAAGATTAGGGCCAGTCAGAGACAGCAGTGGGAAGTTGTGCGTGGAGCCTGAAGAGAAAGGAGAGGCACTGAGTAAGTATTTTTTGTCAGTATTCAGGCAGGAAAGAGTCAATGTAGTCGAGGAGAATACGGCAATACCAGGTAGTAGACTAGACGGGATTGAGGTACATAAGGACAAGGTGTTGGCAATTCTTGAGAGTGTGAAAATAGATAAGTCCCCTGGGCCGGATGGGATTTACCCTAGCATTCTCTGGGAGGCTAGGGAGGAGATTGCAGAGTCTTTGGCTTTGATCTCCATGTCGTCATTGGCTTCAGGTATAGTGCCGGAAGACTGGAGGATAGCAAATGTTGTCCCCTTGTTCAAGAAGGGGAGTATAGAGACCATCCTGGGAATTATAGACCAGTGAGCCTTACTTCTGTTGTGGGCAAAGTTTTGGAAAGAATTATGAGGGATAGGATTTATAATCATCTAGAGGGAAATAAATTGATTAGGGATAGTCAACATGGTTTTGTGAAGGGTAGGTCGTGCCTCACAAACCTTATCGAGTTTTTTGAAAAGGTGACCAAAGAGGTGGATAAGGGTAAGGCAGTTGACGTGGTGTATATGGATTTTAGCAAAGCGTTTGATAAGGTTCCCCATGGTAGGCTACTGCAGAAAATGCAGATGCATGGGATTGAGGGTGATTTAGCAGTTTGGATCAGGAATTGGCTCGCTGATAGAAGACAGAGGGTGGTGGTTGATGGGAAATATTCAACCTGGAGTTCAGTTACAAGTGGTGTACCTCAGGGATCTGTTTTGGGGCCACTGCTGTTTGTCATTTTTATAAATGACCTGGATGAGGGTGTAGAAGGACGGATTAGTAAATTTGCTGACGACACCAAAATCGGAGGAGTTGTAGACAGTGAGGATGGATGTTACAGTTTGCAGAGGGACATAGATAAGCTGCAGAGCTGGGCCAAGAGGTGGCAAATGGAGTTTAATACGGAAAAGTGTGAGGTGATTCACTTTGGTAAGAATAACAGGAGTACAGAATATAGGACTAACGGAAGGACTGTTAGTAGTGTTGACAAGCAGAGAGATCTCGGGGTACGTGTGCATAGCTCCCTGAAAGTTGGCACCCAGGTTGATAAGGTTGTTAAGAAGGCGTACGGTGTGTTAGCTTTTATTGGTAGAGGGATTGAATTTCGGAGCCGTGAGGTCATGTTGCAACTGTACAAAACTCTGGTGCGGCCGCACTTGGAGTATTGCGTACAGTTCTGGTGGCTGCATTTATAAGAAAGATGTGGAGGCATTGGAAAGGGTGCAGAGGAGGTTTACCAGGATGTTGCCTGGTATGGTGGGAAGGTCTTATGAGGAAAGGCTGAGGGACCTGAGGTTGTTTTCGTTAGAGAGAAGGTTGAGAGGTGACCTGATTGAGGCATACAAGATGATCAAAGGATTGGATAGGGTGGACAGTGAGAGCCTTTTTCCTCGGATGGTGATGGCTAACACAAGGGGACATAGCTTTAAATTAAGGGGTGGTAATTATAGGACAGATGTCAGAGGGAGGTTCTTTACTCAGAGGGAATGCCCTGGCTGCAGCAGTTGTGGACTCGCCAACTTTAAGGGCGTTCAAATGGTCAGTGGATAGGCATATGGATAACACTGGAATAGTTTAGGTTAGAGGGTCATTAGATTGGTTCCACTGGTTGGTGCAACATCGAGGGCTGAAGGGCCTGTACTGCGCTGGAATGTTCTATGTTCTATATTATTCTGTAAATTGAGTTTGTGTCTTTAAATGCCCTGTTTGTGAATAGAACTCCCACTCATCTGAGGAAGGATCAAAGCTCCGAAAGCTAGTGGCTTTTGCTACCAAATAAACCTGTTGGACTTTAACCTGATGTGAGACTTCTCACTGGAATCTATAGACAGGGAGGGAGATGATGTAATGGGGCTTCTTGCAATTGCAGCCATTGTCAGCGACCTTCCTGCAGGGGGCGCTGTGACGCGATCGGGGCGGGGTCTCACTGGGGCGTGTCCGTTCAGGGATGGGGCCTGGGGAGGGGGCGGAGTCTCGCTGATGGGGCGAGGGTTTCACTGAGAGGGGCGTGGCTTGATGGGGCGGGGCTTAAAGAGGCGGGGTGTTCCCGGGAAGGGGCGGAGCCTTTATCCCGGCCAGCGTCACAGACGCGCTCGCGCGGATTGCTGTGAGCTGATTGGTTAGCGCCGGGCCGGCTTGACTCCGACAAGATGGCGACAGCGATGGATGTGGACGCACCGAGTTCCACCAACAGCGGCGGCAAGAAGCGCTTCGAGGTTAAAAAGGTACCGCTGGCCCAGCTCGGGCACCCAGGCGGCTCCGGTACCGATGGAACGGCCCGAAAATAATAACCTGTGAAGGCCTTGATGTCGGCGCCGTGATTGACAGCGGGGGGTCGACCAATTAGAATGGAGATCTGAGGCTGCCGGCCAATCGGAGCGGGCCGAGGGGGCGGGACATAAGGGAGGGCCCGAATCCCCGGCCTGACCCGAGAGAGGGGGCCCGGGGATAGGGGGCGAGAGAGAGAGGGGGGGGGGGAGTGGGGACTGGGGATAGGGGGCGAGGCGGTGGGGGGGACTGGGGATAGGGGGCGAGGGGGGGGGGGAGACTGGGGATAGGGGGCGAGGGGGGGGGAGACTGGGGATAGGGGGCGAGGGGGGGGGAGACTGGGGATAGGGGGCGAGGGGGGGGGGAGACTGGGGATAGGGGGCGAGGGGGGGGGGAGACTGGGGATAGGGGGCGAGGGGGGGGGGAGACTGGGGATAGGGGGCGAGGGGGGGGGGGAGACTGGGGATAGGGGGCGAGGGGGGGGGGGAGACTGGGGATAGGGGGCGAGGGGGGGGGGGAGACTGGGGATAGGGGGCGAGGGGGGGGGAGACTGGGGATAGGGGGCGAGGGGGGGGGAGACTGGGGATAGGGGGCGAGGGGGGGGGAGACTGGGGATAGGGGGCGAGGGGGGGGGAGACTGGGGATAGGGGGCGAGGGGGGGGGGAGACTGGGGATAGGGGGCGAGGGGGGGGGAGACTGGGGATAGGGGGCGAGGGGGGGGGAGACTGGGGATAGGGGGCGAGGGGGGGGGGAGACTGGGGATAGGGGGCGAGGGGGGGGGGAGACTGGGGATAGGGGGCGAGGGGGGGGGAGACTGGGGATAGGGGGCGAGGGGGGGGGACTGGGGATAGGAGGGGGTAGAGAGAGGGGGGGAACCGGGGATGGGGGGGGGGGGGAACCGGGGATGGGGGGGGGGAGAGAGAGGGGGGGGAACCGGGGATGGGGGGGGGGAGAGAGAGGGGGGGAACCGGGGATGGGGGGGGGAGAGAGAGGGGGGGAACCGGGGATTGGGGGGGGGGAGAGAGAGGGGGGGAACCGGGGATTGGGGGGGGGGAGAGAGAGGGGGGGGAACCGGGGATGGGGGGGGGGGAGAGAGAGGGGGGGAACCGGGGATGGGGGGGGTGGAGAGAGAGGGACCGGGGATAGGGGGGGTAGAGAGAGAGGGAGGGTCCCTGGGGACAAGGGGCAGGGGGGGTAATAGAGAGGGAGGGTCCCTGGGGACAAGGGCCGGGGGGGGGCGGGTGTAGAGAGTGAGAGAGAGGGGGCCCCCGGGGCCAGGGGGGGGGTGTAGAGAGTGAGAGAGAGGGGGCCCCCGGGACCGGGGGGGGGGTGGGTGTGGTGACAAGGGTGGTGGCGGGGGTAGGGTAGAGAGAGGGAGGGCCCCTGGGGACAAGGGGTAGGCAGGGGGGTGGTGGCGGAGGAGGGCAGGGGAAGAGAAAGGGCCCGGGGAGGTAGGGAAGCTTATTTATTAGTTTCAAGTAGGCTGACATTAACACCGCAATGAAGTTACTGTGAAAATCCCCTAGTCACCACATTCTGGCGCCTGTTCAGGTACACTGAGGGAGAATTTAGCACGGCCAGTGCACCCTAACCAGCACATCTTTCAGACTGTGGGATGAAGCTGGAGCACTCGGAGAAAACCCACAGACACGGGGAGAATGTGCAGACTCCACAGACAATGACCCAAGCCTGGAATGGAACCCAGGTCCCTGGCCCCAGCTATCTGGTGCTGGGGAGAGGGGCTGGGATTAAATCCATATCCCCAACTGTTGGACTTTTGTAGGCTGCTGGTCACATGTCCCACAGTGACTCAGCTCACCAGGGGATCACTCATCAGTTCCTAAAGCTGTTTTCTAATACAACCCCATTTTAACACCAGAACCCAGAGACATAAACAAAGTGACACAACAACATTGAATAATGGCTAGAATATAGAATAATGGTTGTGTATTATAAATCAATGTGTAATGCCTGATACATGTAGTAATGTTTTTAAAACACTTTGTAAAAAATATTTAATGTACTCACCAGCCTTTTACTTGATCTGAGTCCCTCCAGCTCATCCGCCTTGACTGTGCTAGAGCAGAAATGCAGCTTGAAGTTTTGAGGTGGCTGATGTTGAAACAAATTGTTTCGCACTGCCACAATAACTGGGTTGGTCTAAACGGACTGTGATTCAGCTGTGGCAGGCATCACTGCCAGTTTCATGGTCAGAGCCAGGCTTTATGAAGAAAGTGCAATGGTGAAAGCAAATTATCGTGGATGCTGGAACGTGAAACCAAAAGAGGAAATGCTGGAAAATCTCAGCAGATCTGTAAGGAGAGACAAGAGCTGATGTTTAGAGTCCAGGTGACCCTTTGTCAAAGCTAAAAGGCATAGAAAGTGGGAGATGTTTGTACTGCAGGGTGAGGGAATGGAAGATGAATCATAGCCACAGAAACAAGGGGAAAGGCTGCTAATGGCAGCCCATAGAATTGAAGGTGTGAGTGGCCAAAGGGCAGAGAAACTGAAATCAGAGGGTAAACTGTGACAGATGAAGATGTGGTGGAAAGGAGAGATGGGTGGGAGAGAGGGAAAATGGAGAAAAGGAGGGATGGGGGAGAAAACGTATAGTAAAGGGGGATAAAAGGGGCTGGGGGAAGAAAAATAAAAGTGTGCAATGTTTCCGCATAGGCATAAAGCTTAATGTGTGACAGTTACTGCCTATTGAGGTTTTGGCCAAGCTCTCATTTTTCCTGATGATGGAAGAAGATTCCTACAGGCGGGAACCCATGGTCTGGGAGAGAGTCCGAGATGAGCAGGGGAAGGCCGTGTGCTTTCTGGGTCCTGGTGTCAGTATGGGGTGAGGTCTCTGAGGAGGAGATTTGTGACTCGTAGTTTGGGAACCTCTTGAAAATGTATTTTCTTGGCATTTTGCAGGTTAAATGGAACCTGAGAACAGGCATTTTGTCGTGAGTGCAATCTGGAAAAATATCCATATGGCCTCTTTAAAAGGATGTGCAATTTGCTAAATCAGGGTCTTTATCCAACATTACATCTGTACAACCGGTCCATACTGCTGTATCACACTTACTGCTTCCCATTCTATTTACTTCACGCTCATCTCATTCTGCCAGCATATTCTTTTATTCCTTTCTTCCTTATACTTATCCAGTTCCCCCTTCGTTGTATCTATGCTGTTTGCCTCAACTTCTTCATGAAGTAATAAGTTCCACGTTCTAACCATTCTGATTCTCCTGAATTCCTCACTGGATTCATTAGTAACCATCTTATATTCATGTCAAAGAACAAAAACAGCCCGGAAAACAGGCCCTTTGGCCCAACAAGCCCGCACCGTCATTTTAACATTTACAAGTCACCCCAACCACCCTCCACCCATGACCCTTATCTATGCTTACGGCATGTCCCCTAGTTCTGGTCTGCAGCGCAAGTAGAAACATCTCAGCATCTCTTCACCTGAACCCCTTAATAATTTTAAAGCTGTCTGCTTATTCGTTTCTCAATCTACTCGAGAAAAAGAGCTTCTAACATTAATGGGGGTATAACAAGTGGTAAATGGCAGCTTATTTCTGTTGACACTGAACCACACTGTTGTGTAAATTATTTGGGGTTAATGTTTCTTGTATATCTTTTTAACATTACACAATTCGAGTAAGATTTCTCTTTGATTTATATGTGGCCGACAACATTAGGAAGTTTCACATACAAAGTGTCAGATAAACATCGTAACCTGCTTTACAGGAGAAGTGTGTCACACAGATATTTGGATAGGTGACTAAAAGCTTGTCCAAGAGGTAAGTTTCAAGATGCAGTTTAAAGGATACAAGGGAGGTTGAGTATTTATGACAAGAGTTTAGGATTCGGGCAGTAACTGCCTGGGCTGCTGGTGCTGAAATGATAAAAGGTAGGGATGTGCAAGTGGTCAGCATTGGAGGGAGGCGGTGAGCTGGGGGTCAGCATTGGAGGGAGGCGGTGAGCTGGGGGTCAGCATTGGAGGGAGGCGGTGAGCTGGGGGTCAGCATTGGAGGGAGGCGGTGAGCTGGGGGTCAGCGTTGGAGGGAGGCGGTGAGCTGGGGGTCAGCGTTGGAGGGAGGCGGCGAGCTGGGGGTCAGCATTGGAGGGATGCGGCGAGCTGGGGGTCAGCGTTGGAGGGATGGAGTGAGCTGGGGTTTTTTTTAAGGGATACAGAAACTCGAATATGTTATGTTCAGTGTTAAGCTAACTGAGTTCAGCTCTCAATTAGAGCAACAAATGGCAAACTCGTCAATGTTCACGTCCCAGAAACAAATGGAAAAACAAAAGCATTTGGTACACAGCAATTAGACTCTAGAGCTGATTGAAAGAAAGAAAATTTGAGCCTGGGTTCTCCCACCTGATGTGTAGTCAGTCACCCTCTTAGCAAGTGTTTAGGTGAATAAAGCTGTGACCCATTTTGAAATGTCACATTATTTTTCCACAGATGTACCCAGACATACAGTATGATTCCATTTTGCTGTCTTGTTTCTGGACTTGCCTCTGATGCCTTCTTTCTGGTTAACTTGGTGATGTTCAGTGATTGCACACAATATACCCTGGGGTCCTGTCACATGTCTCTGGAAGTGTCTGTTTTATCGGGGTTCCTTTAGGAGCTACTTGAGAGTTGAACAGGATGCAGAGTTCCTGGAAGTAGTTGTGTATGTGTGAAGGTATAGGGTGATATTCAGAAATTTAAACAGTCATGCCATACCCACTGAATCCTCAAATCCATGAGACACCCTGAACGGGGTCTGAAGTCAGAGCTAGATAAGGTGATTGTGACCTGAGGGAGGTGATTAAAGGACCCTTTTGTTGCAGAAATGATTTGTTGTGTCTGATTTTCCATCTGCCAGCATCGCTCCCTCGAGCTTTCTCCAGACGTGTCCGAATATCATAAATAAGGGGGAAATTTTTCACATCTCTATTAACGAGATTGATGAATCGTTTGCAGATAGCAAACACAAGGTTGCTTTGTGGGAGGTTTAAGTGTGGGTACTAATATATCCAGCTGACAACAGAACCGGGTTATCTGAGAGTGGAGTGTCCAAGGCAGGAGGGCCATGCCTTGTGGTCCACGCACACTCCTTCAGTAGGTAATAATGTTCTCATTTTGGGGTTCTGTTGCCAGCAGTGTCGAGCTCCTCCTAGAAACTAGTCTTTCACCTCTGCAATGGAGCACTATATTGTAGGTGGATACTTATGATATTAACTGGTCACAGAATTTCTACAGTGCAGAAGGAGGCCATTTGGCCCATCAAGTCTGTACCGATGACAATCCCAACCGGGCCCTATCCCTTTAATCCCATGTATTTACCCCTCTAATCTCCCTGACACTAAGAGGCAATTTAGCAAGGCCATCCCCCTAATCTGCACATCTTTGGACTGTGGGAGGAAACCAGAGCACCCAGAGGAAACCCACACAGACGCAGGGAGAACACGCGGACTCTGCACAGACAGTGATCCAAGCCGGGAATTGAACCCGGGTCCCCGGCTCTGTGCCGCCAGCCTTGAGTTGTGAGATGGCTGATGGAGAGAAAATGTTCTGAAGCATTTGTGAAGGGTTTGTATCAGTCAGAGCAGAGTTCCTCACAGTGAAGCCTACACACTCCCCAACTTTGCTGTGAATTCTCCCCGTGCCAGGGGCAGTGTTGTGAGCGGCTCTTGGTGATCCTGGTTTATCGGTGGGACGTTAGATCAGTGTTTAGCCTAGTCAATTCTATATTGATTACGGCTGTTGTGTACGTGTTATCCACCTGCTGTAAGCTGTCAGTTCTGTCTGGGAGAATCCTGACCTTCTTGGCAATCAGACTGTTGGCATCTTTCTTTTCATTTGTTGTGTTTGTCTGGTGATAGATTGTGTCCACTTGTTGTGAAGGGACTCTAAGCTCCAAGCGCTGATCGGAGCAGATAGACTACTGGGCCGGCCAGCACCTTACCAGTCAGGGGCTGCCTGTTTTGAGGTGGGCGGTGGCTGACTGACGGATGGGAGGCTGTACAGACAAGACTGGAAATTCTGTGAGTCGTGGGGAAGGACTCTGAGATACGAGGAGAGTAAAATCTGAAAGAACCTAGACTTCAAAAGGAGGTGTTTGAGAGATGGTCGTAGAGGTATACAAGATTATAAATGTACAAAAATATAAGTCTTGAAAATTATTCTAAATTAGACAGAATAATGTAGCTTTATATCAGGTAGCTCTTCATGTGATCAGCACTTAGAATTTCTACTCCCAGTTAGAGGGATGGGGGTGAAAGCTCGTTAAATGTCTGTGAACCGTTCCAATGAAGTGAGGCAACTTTCTGAGTGGAAGAACGGAGAGAGGCCAGAACAGCACCTCCATCTGATAATTATCTTGAATCTGTTTTGTTTGTGAATAGAGTTTATTAATATAACTTTAATAAATCTCTCTCTCTGATGACAGTTGTTCTAAGCATGGTTTCTAACCCTGTGTTTTATTCGCAGTGGAACGCAGTAGCTCTGTGGGCCTGGGACATTGTGGTCGATAACTGTGCCATCTGCCGAAATCACATCATGGACCTGTGTGAGTACCTGCTGTGGGTGACTGTATGTTATGGAGGCAAGGAGTTCGGGAGCAGGTTGCAAGTATGTGCTGTGGTGCCATGCTGAGTCTGCTTGATGTTTTTGCCTGCTACGTCACAAGGGTGGCACAATGGTTAGCACTGCTGCCTCACAGCGCCAGGCACCCAGGTTTGATTCCCAGCTTGGGTCACTGTGCGGGGTCTGCACATTCTCCCCGTATGTGCCTGGGTTTCCTCCGGGTGCTCCAGTTTCCTCCCGCAGTCTGAAAGATGTGCTGATTCGGGTGCATTGGCCATGCTAACTTCTCCTTCAGTGTACCCGAACAGGCTCCGGAGTGTGGTGACCAGGGGATATTCACAGTAAATTCATTCGTGTTAGTCTACTTGTGACACTAATAAAATAAACTAAACAAAGTTTCTCTGTACAGGGGGTTCCAATAATCTTGATTTATTGCGGAGAGGAGGAGAATCTGTCAATGTGCAGATCACCTAATGAACTCAAACTAATTTTCAAATGATAATTGATCGCAACTCCTATGTTCAAATTATCTCACAACCTACAATCTTCAACAGCAGCAACACCCAGATTCCTGATTTTACTCTGAAATGACCCCATTCTAAATATAAGATAATCTCCCCTTGTTTTGGGTTTCCCCATCTCTGTACCTGCCCAATCAAACCTTTTTCACATTTTAAACACCCGTCCACTTTCTCTGCTCGAGGGAAGGAAAATTAAACCAGTTTTGTCCCCGTTCTGTGGGTGCTGCAAGGTTACAAAGAACAAAGAACAACACAGCACGGGAAACAGGCCCTTCGGCCCAACGAGCCCGCGCCGCCGTCCCACTGTCTTAGTGACCTATTCATGATTTTAGTCTACGCCTAATGTGCGAGGATCAGGGAGGTCCAATTTAGGGACAATTTAGTACCCAATCAATCAGCCTAAACAGGTTGTATATTTGTCTGTCGTAGAATCCCTACAGTGCAGACAGAGGCCATTCGAGGCCTGAAGGGCAGCACCTTACTAGCCAGAGCTACTGCATCCACTGGGAACAAAATACAGGGTTAAAAACCACGCTTAGAACAACTGTCGTCAGGGAGAGAGATTTATTAAAGTTATGTCACAACAAAACAGACTCAAGATAATTATCAGATGGAGGTGATGTTTTGGCCTCTCTCTGCTCTCCCTGCTCTCCGACTGTGAAAGTCGCCTCCCTGTGCCCAAACCGTTCACAGATAATTAACGGGCTTTCATCTCCGTTCCTGTAAGTGGCAGTGGAAATTCCAACTGCTGATCATCACGTAAAGAGCTACCTGATATGAGACGTAAACTTCTGCACCGAAAACTATCCCACCCAGGCCCTATCCCCATAACCCTGCATATTTACCCTGATAATCCCCCGACACTAAGGGGCAGCAATGCTAACCACTCTGTCACCAGCGACACAGTGGTTAGCACTGCTGCCTCACAGGGCCAGGGACCCAGGTTCGATTCCCAGCCTTGGGTCACTGTCTGTGCGGAGCCTGCCTGTGTCTGCATGGGTTTCCTCCGGGTGCTCCAGTTTCCTCCCACAGTCCAAAGATGTGCGGGTTAGATGCATTGACCCTAGTGTCGGGATTCACAGAGTGAATGTGTGACGTTACAGGGGTCGGGCCTGGGTGGGATTACAGTCAAAGCAGACTTGATGGGCCAAATGGCCTCCTTCTGCACTGTAGAGATTCTGTGATTCATTTAGCATGGCCAACCCACCTAATCTCATAGAGTCATAGAGGTTTACAGCATGGAAACAGGCCCTTCGGTCCAAGTTGTCCATGCTGCCATTTTTTAAACCCCGAAGCTAATCCCAATTGCCCGCATTTGGCCCGTATCCCTCTATACCCCTCTTACCCATGTAACTGTCTAAATGCTTTTTAAAAGACAAAATTGTACCCACCTCAACTACTACCTCTGGCAGCTCGTTCCAGACATTCACCAACCCCTGTGTGAAAAAATTGCCTCTCTGGACCCTTTTGTATCTCTCCCCTCTCACCTTAAGATCTGCACATCTTTGGACTGTGGGAGGAAACCGGAGCACCCAATGTGACTGAGAGTAGTAGAATGAGCCTGCTCTCTGCAGTCTGAGATCGTGGTTCTGTTATGCAATGCTAGTACACACGTTCGTACTAGTTTTATTCCAGTTAATATCTGATATTCTGATAAAGCAGATGAGTAATGTATTGTTGGACCTTTTTTGTTTGATCTGTAGGTATAGAATGTCAGGCAAACCAAGCTTCAGCAACTTCAGAGGAGTGCACTGTTGCATGGGGTGTGTGTAATGTAAGTACCCGGTGTTGTTATAGCTTTAGTTTAAGGCCTCAGGGAGGAGATCGTAATACTGTTAGATGTCAGAATGGTGATGCTGGGCTGAGAGAATGCTGCTTTGGAATGAAGAGACAAACTGAGGTCCCCTCTGCTCCAAACAAATGGAAAGTGGATCAACCTTAAGCAATAGTGCCAGAAAGTGCTGTGTGTGGGATCTTTCTGTGAGAGTAGGTTGCCACGTTTTCCCGTGTTAGAGCAGTGATTACAATTTAATTGGCAGTGAACCAATCTGGGCTGTCGTCACCTTGTGAAGGAACGATTGAAATGTGAGATTGCTCAGACTCACAATAGGTTAAAAAACCGGGGTGAAATGGTCACTTCCTCAGAGGCTTCTCGTGAATGAGCAGGAGTTTGGGTAACAATAGTCTATCCACCTTCCCTCCCTTCTGCAAAACATCTGTTCTCATGAAGTTTCCTTTTGTGTGGACGTCTTACCTCATCCAGCGTAATCACTTACTCAGCACAAAGCCGAACAATAAAATGTGGAGTTTTAACCACTTGAACAGTTGTGGATGCTGCTGTATTCTTCACTGTGTGGATGTATCTCTTACGGGTTGCTAAATTGGATCTGGTCCGTGTAGAATTATATAAAGGCAATAAAAGCAGAAAGTGCTGCAACTACTCAGTCCAGGCAGCGTTTTCTGTTTTTAGCTCTGATTCCCAGCGTCCACAGTATTTTGCTTTTGTTGACGTTGCCCGCACTGACATTCTTTTCCCACCTTTGTAAGTGTCTGACTGTGATATACTTCCCACCCCTGGCTCCAGCCCCTCGACGCAGCACCTAGAAACCGGAGTGGACTCTGCAACCACTCCTGCTTGTGAAGGAAGGTACAGTGTATGGATGTGCCCACAGCCTGGTGACTCACTGTAACCCCTGCCCCTCTCTCGTGTCTCTGATTGCAGCATGCTTTCCATTTCCACTGCATCTCGCGTTGGCTGAAGACTAGACAAGTTTGTCCTCTGGACAACAGGGAGTGGGAATTCCAGAAGTAAGTGGCGGTGTTTCATTTTGGTTGTTTTGGGGTTGGGTGGGGGGGGTGTGGTGTACTTTTATTTCGATGGTGGGGGGTAGTTAAGGAGTCCAAACAAACAAGATGGGGGATGGGGCCATTGGACTCAAATATGGGTTGGCCTTGGGTCTGAGGGAGTTGGGAGGGGCGGTGGGTGGAGAGGGGCAGCACGGTGGCACATTGGTTAGCACTGCTGCCTCACAGCGCCAGGGACTCGGGTTCGATTCCCGGCTTGGGTTACTGCGTGTGTGGAATTTGCACTATCTGTGTGAGTTTCCTCCCAGGTGCTAGTTAGGGTGCTATATTCTCCCTCAGTGTATTCGAACAATCACCGGAGTGTGGCAACTAGGGGATTTTCACAGTAACTTCATTGCAGTGTTAATGTGAGCCTACTTGTGACACTAATAAATAAACTTTAACTTCAGCAGTCAGGTCAGGAATGAGTGTAGGGCTGGTCGAGGGAGTGGGGGGGGTGCACAGCAGGAATCACATCGGGAGGGGGGGTTGGAATAAAGAACAAAGAACGACACAGCACGGGAAACAGGCCCTTCGGCCCAACGAGCCCGCACCGCCATTTTAACATTGAGTGCCCTCCTCTACCCATGACCTTTGTCTACGCCTATTGGGGAAGATTGGGGAATCTCAGTGGAGGAAGGGGGGGGAGCAGATTGGGGAATACCGTGAGTTGGTGGTTAGTCTGAGAAGTGGGAAAGCCAGCTGGGAGTGTGGGTGGGTTGCATTTTTGGGCGCTGCACCTGCGCAAAGATATTTTGGCCTTGGAGGGAGTGCAGAGGAGGTTTACTAGGCTGATACCGGAGTTGAGGGGGTTGAGCTATGAGGAGAGGCTGAATAAACTGGGCTTGTACTCGTTAGAGTTTAGAAGAATGAGAGGAGATCTCATTGAGACGTATAAGATGATGAATGGGATGGATAGGATAGAGGTGGAGAGACTCTTCCCGCTCAAAAAAGACAATAGGACTAGGGGGCACAGCCTCAAGATAAAAGGGGGGGCGGTTTAGAACGGAGTTGAGGAGGAACTTCTTCACTCAAAGGGTGGTGAATCTCTGGAATTCTCTGCCCGTTGAAGTGGTGGAGGCTGCCTCGCTAAATATATTTAAGAAGCGGGTTGATGGGTTTTTGATAGGAGAGGGGATTAAGGGTTATGGGGAGAGGGCGGGAAAGTGGAACTGAGCAGCGACAGATCAGCCATGATCTTATTGAATGGCGGGGCAGGCTCGAAGGGCTAGATGGCCTACTCCTGCTCCTATTTCTTATGTTCTTATGTTGCGAGAGTCCTGTGGAGTGGCTGGTTTGCATTTTTTACGGTGTTTAATTCTGAAGTTGTGGCCCCCGCGTTTTCCATGGTGCCTTTCCGAGTTTAGCACTGAGATCCCCATCACTATCACAGCCGTAATCGGCCCCGATCAAAGGACAGGGGATTTGTTCACAGTACCCGTGATGTGTTAGAATAACGGTGCTTACGCTGAGTTGCTGAAATGTGACTGAAAAATAATTTCCTTTCTTCCCTCAGGTATGGCCATTAGTTGGGACCGGCAGCCTCCTGGTGTGCACCCTGTGTTATCGGCATTCCCTCCCACCTGCTGCCTCTCCCCCCCCCCCCCTCCTCTTCTCACTATCTATAATGGAAGAGTGTTTATTCAAACAGCAAGGACTTGACCATGAACTCTCACCCTTTTTACAAAGAAAAAAAAAATCAATTTACTTTGTCCAGTTGCAGCCGTTTCAACCAATGCTAAACATCTGACCGTTCTTCACACTCACTGTAACAGAGTGAGGAGAACACTTCCAACACAAACACCTTTTTGCTTCCCCTTCCCTGTTCCCCCGAGGTTTTCTTTGGCTCTTTACCAGTATTTTATTTAATAAACATTTTGAGTTTAGCTGGCCATTTTACAGAAGTGCATTTATTTTGTTGTCTGCGCCGGAAGCTGAGATTGAGGTGAAACCCAATGGTCTCCCCCTCTCAGGACTGTGGGTGAATCACTCGGAAACTCCATCCTCTGAACTCAACGGGCTTGAGGGGTAACTAGCAAAACTGTGATCGGTCTCCATCCTGCGTCCACAATTGGCCCTGGTGTAGTCCATTCAGTGATTTCTACCTGGTCTGTGGGCATTCCAGACACCAGGGCCAGACGGGGGGTGCGATTCGCCCGTGTCCGGGGGCAGACGGGGGGGGGGAGCGATTCGCCCGTGTCCGGGGGCAGACGGGGGGGGAGCGATTCGCCCGTGTCCGGGGGCAGACGGGGGGGGAGCGATTCGCCCGTGTCCGGGGGCAGACGGGGGGTGCGATTCGCCCGTGTCCGGGGGCAGACGGGGGGAGCGATTCGCCCGTGTCCGGGGGGGGGGGAGCGATTCGCCCGTATCCGGGGGCAGACGGGGGGGGGAGCGATTCACCCGTATCCGGGGGCAGACGGGGGGTGCGATTCGCCCGTGTCCGGGGGGGGCAGACGGGGGGGTGCGATTCGCCCGTGTCCGGGGGCAGACGGGGGGAGCGATTCGCCCGTGCCCGGGGGCAGAACTGAATGTGTGCGGAACTTGGCTATCTGTCTCTGGTCAGCAACTCTGCGCTGTCGTGTGTCGTGAAGGCCGCCTTGGAGAATGCTTACCCTTGCATTCTAATCAGTAATCTGTAAACTGTCTGTGCTTTATCTGCTCTGTCTGAGGCCAGAACTCTCCATTCACCTGATGAAGGGACAAACCCCGAAAGCTTGTGAGTTTACTATCAAATAAATCGGTTGGACTTTGACTTGGTGTTGCGAGACTTCTTACTGTGTTTACCTCAGTACAACACCAGCATCTCCACGTTGTGGACCAATGCCAGGCAGTGGGCACACAGGTGCCAGCAACTGGGGCCATTCCTTTGTATCAATGTGTGGAGTTTGCACATTCTCCTCGTGTCTGCGTGGGTTTCCTCCAGTTTCCTCCCACAGTCCAAAGATGTGCTGGTTAGGTTCATTGGCTGTGCTAAGAAATTGCCCCTTAGTGTCCAGGGATGTGTAGGTTAGAGGGATTAATATGTAGGGATATGGGGGTAGGGCCTGGGTGGGGTTGTGTTCGGTGCAGATGCGATGGGCCGAAGGGCCTCTTTCTGCACTTTAGGGTTTCTATGATTCAATGCAGTGTCTTCAAATGTTAAAAACAAACAGAACGACCATGGTGTTATTGAGCAAATTCAATGGGCCGAATGGCCTTGTTTGGTAGCCCTTAAACTCCTTTTGTGGAATTTGCATGTGGAGATAAGCAACAAGATGGGAAAGAAATGGTTAGAAGACAGGAAGGTGAGCAATGATTGAAAGGTGCAGAGAAATGTGAGAGGAGAAGCTGAGATGTTAGAATTGTGGACGATGCAGCATAGCAGGAGGCCATTCAGCCCATCATGTGTTGGCTGTTTGAAAGAGCAATCCAATTAATCACACTTCCTGCTCTTTTCCTATTGTTCTGCAATTTTGTTTCTCCTTCAGGGATTTATCCTCGCTCGGGGGCGGGGGGGGAGATGATAGTGTAATGGTGACGTCAAAGAACAAAACAGCACGGGAAACAGGCCCTTCGGCCCAACAAGCCTGTGCCACCATCTTAACAATGTGTTTTTTCTCCTCCACCCTTGACCCATGTCTATGCTTATGGTACCTCCATTGGAAACCAGATTAAGGGGAGAATAATTTAGGGATATTATCACTAGACCATTAACCCAGAAACCTAACTAATGTTCTGGGGAACTGGATTCGAATCCCATCACGGCAGATGGTGGAATTTGAATTCAATGAAAAGAAATCCGGAATTAAGAATTGACCGATAACCATGCAACTATTGTCGATTATTGGAAAATCCCACCTGGTTCACTAATGTTCTTTCGGGAAGGAAATCTGCTGTCCTTACCTGGTCTGGTCTACATGTGACTCCAGAGCCACACCAATGTGGCTGACTCTCAACTGCCCTCCAAGGGTAGCTAGGGATGGGCAATAAATCATAGAATCAGCCAGATTCTATCATAGAATAGGGAGGCACGGTGACACAGTGAGTTAGCACTGCGGCTTCACAGCTCCAGGGTCCTGGGTTCAATTCCCAACTCTGGTCACTGTCTATGCAGAGTTTTCACCTTCTCCCTGTGTCTGTGTGGGTTTCCTCCGAGTGATCCACTTTCCTCCCACACTCCAAAGCTGTACAGGTTAGGTGGATTGGCCATGATAAATTGCCCCATAGTGTCAGGGCAATTAGCAGGGTAAATGTGTGGGATTAAAGCCTGGATAGGATTGTTGATGGTGCAGACTCAAGGGGCTGAATGGCCTCCTTCTGCACTGTAGGGATTCTAGGTGGAAATCTAATAAGAATATTTAACACTGAGGTTTTGATAGAGTAACTCAGAAGAAACTATTTCTCCTGGTAAGTGGGTCAGAGACTGGAGCTGGAATTCTCCAGCCTCGCCCCACGGCTGGGATTTTCCAGTCCCGCTGCATTGGCTGAGTGCCAAATTCTGCGCTCTCGCTGGCAGCAGTGCTGGCTGTGTGAGACTGGAGAATTCTGAATCATTAGATTTAAAACAATTGGCAAAAGAGCCAAAGGATAAATCTCTGCGCGAACTGTCGCGACTCTAGGCACTCAACCACTCACCAGGAACTTGTAAAAGCTGAATTGATGCAAGTATTTGAGGAACATGTGGCAGTAGAGGGGAATTTACACTTTGGGATTAAATTGTACAGTTATTTCATAGCACTGGGTGTGATGCATTACTTCTTCGTGTTGCAATTAAATTCTGATTCTACCAACTGTTCTTTCACACGACCAGCTTTTACCATCTGTTGTTACCTTTTGATCTGTCTCTCATTCTTTGGTTATATCAACTCTGGCCCAGTGAGTAACGTCTCAATTCTGAGACAGGTCCCAATCCAGGTTGACGGTTCAGTGTGGTACTGAGGGAATTATAGAATTCTTGACGGCACCAACCACAATCTCACCCAAGCCCTACCCCTGTAACGTCATGTATTTACCCTGCCAATCTCCCTGACACCAAGGGGCAATTTAACACAGCTAATCCACCTATGCCTCATGTAGAACCCCTACACTGGGATGGAGGCCAGTTGGCCCATTGAGTCTGCACCAACAACAGCCCCACCCTGACCCTGTAACCCCCATATATTTACCCTGCTAATCCCTCTAACTAGGATGCTAAGGGGCAATTTAGCACGGCCAATCAACCTAACCTGCATCTCTTTGGACTGGGGGAGGAAACTGGAGCACCCGGAGGAAACCCACACAGACACGGGGAGAACATGCAAACTCCGCACAGATAGTGACCTGAGCCGGGGAACAAACCCGTGTCCATGGTGCTGTGACGCAACAGTGCTGACCATCATGCTGCCCAATCTTTGGAGGAAACCGGAGCAAACCCACACAGACACAGGGAGAACATGCAGACTCTGCACAGACAGTGAACCGAGGCCGGGAATCGAACCCAGGTCCCTGGCGCTGTGAAGCAGCAGTGCTAACCCATTTGTCATTGGAATAATTCATGCTGATAATTTTCCATTTGGAAGTTTGCAGAGATTGAAACACTTTGTCCACATTTGTATAAGTGAAGAAACTGATTAAATATGAAAATTGGAAGGTGAACTGTTGGAGGCTTATTATTATTAATCAGTACTGAGATTCTAGTGAAAAATTAATGGGCTGACAGGTTTCTGGTTGATGTATGGTGCTCACATGGTTTGGAATATTAACATCGATGCAAGAATTACACCCAAAATCTACAGGTTCAGTATCGACGGGGATTACAAACAGAATGATCCATACTCAGTGTTAGATGTAATAGATCCCATAGCACTACGGAAAAGTCTCACAACCCCAGGTTAAAGTCCAACAGGTTTATTTGGAATCACAAGCTAGATGCAAGCTTTTCTTTAGGCGATCAGCTTTGCACTCAGCATATCTGTGAAATGATCCTTTGCCTTCCACGTGGACAGCACAGCTTTTCAATCAAACCAACCTCATTCTTTCATAGAATCCCTTCAGCCACAAAACTGAAGGTCTACAGCACTGTGGTACTCACTACTCTCCTTTACTGGGGTCACAAGTAGGCTTACATTAACACTGCAATGAAGTTACAGTGGAAATCCCCTAGTCGCCACACTCCTGTCCAGGTTACACTGAGGGAGTATTTAGCACGGCCAATCCACCCTAACCAGCTGAACTGTGGGAGGAAACCGGAGCAGCCGGAGGAAACCCACGCAGACATGAGGAGAACATGCAGTCACCCGAGGCCAGAATCGAACCTGGGTCCCTGGTGTTGGGAGGCAGCAACGTTAACCACTGTGTCACCCTCTGGGAGTGGATGCAAACTTCATCTCAGAGTTTCCCAAGATCTGTTAAAACATTCTGGTTATTGGGTTTTTGGTCCAATTGATGAATTTCCTCTTGTTCCAGTGACTGGCAGGGGGTGGGGGGGTGTGTGTGTGTGTGTGTGTGTGTGTTGGGTGGGGGGGGGGGGGGGGGGGGAGGGATGACTATGTACGGTTTTTAGACATCTTCCATTTCAGGAATCATGTCGGAATATTTGGACATCAGTTTTGAGGAAAACTGGGGTCCTGCTCCTTACAGCGGGATAGATTAAGGAGAAAAGAAAGAAATGTTGATAGAGGAAGTGGAAAGTATTTATACCAACAGGAGGGTCAGTACCCAGAAGAGAGAGATCTGAAATAATTAACAAAAGAAACAGGGGAGAGTTTATTTTAAAAAGTTATCTCCACAAAATGCACCATCCAGGAAATCCCTACAGTGCAGAGACACCATTCAGCCCATCTATTCTGCACTGATTCTCCAAAAGAACATCCCACCTGGCCCTCCACCCTATCCCCATAAACCCATGTATTTACTGTGGTCAATCCACCTAATCTGCACATCTTTGGACTGTGGGAGGGAACCGGAGGAAACCCACAGAGTGGTGAAATCAGATTTAATAGCAACTTTCAAAATGCAAGTTGGATAAATAATTCAGGAGGAAAAAAATTATGGAGGTGGAGGGGGGAGGAGAGGAACATGACGGGCTGAATGGCCTTCAATGTCTTTTTCTAAAAGAAGCTAGGTGAAGATGAGGGGATCAAGTATTTTACATTAGAAGGGGCAAGGTAATTGTGAGTTTACTGACACAACCTGCAGGAATTAACACATGGACAGAGTATCCAGATTACTATCTGGGTTCCAAGGGTTAAAGTAAGAAGGGAGAAATCACCTAATCTAGGCTTGTATTCCTAGATGTTGGAAGGTTCAAGGACAACTTGATCAAGGCTTGGGAAAGAAAGTGATTGAAAATCGATGAAGAAACTTTCAGCTGGGATAAGAGAACATAACCTCAAATCTGAGTTAGATTATTCAGGAGTTAGAAACACTTCTCAGAGTGGTGGAAGTGTCAAACTCTTCCACAAGTAGTAGCTGCTAATTGAATTTAAAATCTGGGGTTGATATTTTATTAAGGAACAGTTAAGATACAGTTCAGCTGATGTGAACTGGTTGGTGGATCAGGTCTGAGGAGTGAAATTCTTACTCTTGTACTTTTTCCTATTTATCTATGTTTTCACTTTCCAATATTAATTTTTTACTCAGCCTACTGTCAGCTTCAAGGTGCAACTCCAAACAGAAAATGATTCATCTCAAATGATTTCGAATGGATTTGTTGACTGAGCCCCCAGTAATAGAATGTGCAATTTGCATAATGTGATAAACACATCACACTTACAAATTGCTATGTGTCTCCTTTCCAAATTTTCCCTTTGTATAAATAAGTTTGAAGTTCAGGACAAAAAGACTGATTTGCGTTCATTCATAGAGTGTCTTTCCACAACTCCACTCATCTCAAAGCCCTTTGCAACCCATTTGGACGGCGTGGTGACCCAGTGGTCAGCACTGCTGCCTCACAGAGCCGGGGACCCGGGTTCAATTGCCGGCTTGGGTCAGTGCCTGTGCGGAGACTGCACATTCTCCCCGTGTCTGCATGGGTTTCCTCCCACACTTCAAAGATGTGCAGGTTGGGTGGATTGACCAGGCCAAATTGTCCCTTAGTGTCAGGGGACCTAGCTAAGATAAATGCATGGCTTTACGGAGATAGGGCCTGGGTAGGATTGTGGTCAGTACAGACACAATGGGCCAAACAGCCTCCTTCTGCATTGTTGGGATTCTATGAAAAATGTACTTCTCAAGCATGTCTCACACAGGAAACTCTCACAAACAGTGATGAAGGATAGGTAATTGCGAGGGCAGCCGTTCTGATAACGCAGCGTCCTTTTATGATTGTGCAGAAGTGACAGCTAAGATAATACATTCAAAATTCTGCATTGGGAGTTTAACGCACAACATTCAGCCCCAGCTCAGCTAATGTTACTTCTGAGACAACAAATTCACCACGTCCTTAAAACTTGCACACTACTGCACTGTAGCACAGAAGATTAAGGGCTGTGAAATCTGGGGAAGAGTAATAGATTGGATTTAAAACAAATTAGAAGATGAGAGACTGCTGTTAATAGCAGCTTCTGCATTGTGGGGAGGTAACAGGGTGAACTAGAGGGGGAACCAAGCTGGGAGAGACAAACAGCACAACACTAAAAAATTAATAGAATCCCTATAGTGCCAGAAGCTATTTAGCCCATCGAGTCAGCACAGACAAGAATGCATCCAGTCCCTAACCCCACATATTTACCCCAGCTAGTCCCCCTGACACTAAGAGGCAATTTAGCACGGCCAATCAACCTAATCAGCGCATCTTTGGAGCGTGGAAGGAAACTGGAGCACCTGGAGGAAACCCACGCAGACACAGGGAGAACATGCAGACTCCACATAATCAGCCAAAGCAGGAATGAAACCCAGGTCAGTGGCGCTGCGAGGCAGCAATGCTAACTGCTGTGCCACCCTATTCTGCCTGAGCTGTTCAGGAACGGTGAGGAAATCAAAAGGGCTGGCAAACGACAAAGCAATCGACAATAAACATGACATGCAACGTGTAAAGGGGCATAGTATAGTAAATAAAAGTGGTGAATAGAAGACACTAGGTTCCACTCTTATGTTTAGAAAGTTCATTGCACCCAAACAGGTCCTGAAGCTATGCCAGCTTCATTTTAAAATGGTAGATTCCAGAGTCCCAATCGAGTTTATGGAATGCAGTGATATTTTCAGATGGCCAGAGAGCACTGATGGGCAGTAACATACACCAACTCCATGGGTAATTGAGAAGTTCGTGGAACATTACAAAACAGGAGGCATTTTAGCCAGTCAGGCCCAGGTGCTGACACTTTAGATCCAGTTAGTCCCACTCCACATCTTTCCTTACAGTTCTAGAATCTTTTTTTGAGAAATGAGCTGCTCTCAAATCAGAAATTGCCACACCTTGTGCAGCGTGATAATATATTCACCAATTATCAAGGGGTGCCCACATCTTTGTGTGGGATTCAGCAGCACACAAGGATACTTTTCAAACAACTTTTTTTTAAATATAAAGTCTTGAATAAAAGACTTGAATTTATATAGTGCTTTTCTAACACACACCAGATGTGTCAAAGTGCTTTCTAACCCATGAAATACTTACTGAAATTACCAGCAAGTGTGGTGGAGATGCTGGCTTTGGACTGGGGTGGGTACAGTAAGAAATCTCACAACACCAGGTTAAAGTCCAACAGGTTTATTTGGTAGCACGAGCTTTCGGAACATTGCTCTTCCATCAGGTGAGCAGCGCTCCGAAAGCTCGTGCTACCTGTTGGACTTTAACCTGGTGTTGAGACACTTCTTGTAAACGTGGCACAGAACTGGAACATTGAATCTCAAGCTGTCAATGGAACATTGAGATGGTACAACAGTAAACTGCGCTTGTTGAAATTTAGATTTGAAATCATAGATCAGAAGTTCATTCATTATCACAGCATGGTTCGGCAGTATATAAGCCCATTCTTCCCCATCTCAACAGTCATAAGTAGTCCCTGCACCTGAAAGGTAGTCTTGCACTCCCACAAAGATGCTGGTTTTGGCAATTCCACTGCATTTGTACCAAGTTCTTCCCAGGCACATCTTGAGTGCCAATTTCCTTGGGAATTCCAGTCGACTTTGCAGGAACTTGTCCAACCAAGACAAAATGAGGCATTTAGCCCCACATTCGCTGAGAGGAGAGTTGAGGCAGGAGATGGAGAGAGTTTTATCACTTTTCAAGAGAAGATGGGCGGAAAAAAACAGAGAAAGCCGTCACGACGCTACTCTGTCGCTCTTTCGAGTCACAGGCCACGGATCACACCACCTATGTGCAGATCTGAAGTACCTGCTGGGTTTACTGCTACTTGAAAAATGGGGAGAAATCAGTACAAAAAAATTGACGTTAAAATTTTGGCTGTGCTTAGAGAGTTCTATTAGCACCAGGGGAAGAAAGGGAGGAAATGTTTGATACGCAAATCCAGTATCCTGGTTTGAAAGTTTCTCTAAGCCATCAACAAGAACCTCATCTAAACAAGAACTTGCTCCAATTTGTCATCATTTCCTTTTATGTCCCTATTATTTTGTTGAGCAAAAGATTGAAAGAATTAATCTCTCCATTTTCTCCAAGACCTCTCCAATCATTCTTGTTCAGTTTTGTTTTGATCCTGTAATTCTACTCCAAGCTCCCTCCTGGGTAAACACATTAGTACCCAATCTGACACCACTGGAGCTACTGTACCCAAGTACCTGGGTTAGCTTTGACCATCATTAGTTAAACCCTGATTGCCCATTCTAACTGCTCCCAGTCACTCCACACATCACAAACAACAATCCACTTTTGAACAATTAAACATGTCAAGAAGCAGAAACAATGTGCTTTCTTACACGCAGCACTTCTTCATGTCTTCAGGATTTCCAAAGTGCTTTGTAACTCAGAGATCCCTTCTTAACCCCAATGTCACACAGCACAGTCTCGTAACACAGCAAGTGGACGCGTTTCTCGTGGTGTAGGCTGAGAGATGAATGCTGACTAAACAACAGGGTAAACCTCCTGCTCAAACAGTGCTTTGGCATCTTTTACACTCACATGAATAGAACCTTGGCATAGTGTCAAGGGGGAGACAGCATCCCCAACAATGCACCCTCTCAAAACTGCATCAGTCCTGATTATAATGAGCCACTTTGGAGACCTGAATTCTCAACTTTTCTGACTCAAGGCGAATGGCTTACCAACTGAGTCCAAGCTGACACTTTAAAAAGATCTTTGCAACTCTTTGTAACCAGTTCAATTTTTTCAGCGTGCTCCAGGTAGTGAGGCCGGTGGTTTGAAGCGGTTTTATACCTATAGATCTCAATTCAACCCACACCTTTTTTTGGGGAGAACTACCTCTTGGATCGACAAAATAGATGGAACAGAATTACATTAACACACCTGTATTATTCAATGATCTTTTCCTTTAGGATCAATGGTGAAAACTACCTGAACCTTGGTGTGATATTTGATCCCGGAGATCAAATACCTATGCCATGGCTAACACCAGCCATTCTTGCTTCTGGAACATTGTCTGGCTCTGCCGCTGAAACCCTTATTCACGACTTTTTGTTACCTCCAAATCTGACCACTCCAATGAACTTGCTGGCCTCCCACAACCATAAGCTTCGAAGTCATCCTAAACTACTGTCTGCCTCTTGATTCGCTCCAAGTCCTGTTTATTGTCACCCCTGGGCTCACTGACCTCCACTGGCAACCAGTTCAGCAATACTTTAAGATTCTCAACCTTGTTTTCCTAAACATCTATGGCCTTACCCGCTGTTCTGCAACCTCCTCTAGCACCACAACGCTCAGATTCTCTGTGCTTGTCCCAGTTTGATTTGAGCATCTCCAATTTGGAAATTGCTCCATAATTGATACCAAGCTACCCCAGAGCCACAACGGTTTCCTCCAAAACCTCTCAGCCATTCTTTCTTCCTTTAATATCCACCTTCAAGCTTCTCCGACCAAGCCAACTGCCCTGATACCTCAAGAGGCTCCCTGTCAAAACAAAGCGCTCGTGCGAAGGGCTTTGAGAGGTTTTAACCCAAGCACAAGTAGAAATAATTGCTTTATTAGCACCTCCTGTCCTTGGCCCTCTTAATTTTCTACTCAACGAGATTCACTGGCCACTGCTCCAAAGTAATTCTTGTTGCCCACCAGCACGGCTATGTGGCGAGTAGTCTGCAAAACCTGACCAAAGGGAATTCCAATTTTATTTCACTTTCTCCTGTCGGGCGCCAAAATATGCAGAGAGCATCCATTAAGAACAGGCAGTCTCGCTGTTGCACACAGTTTATTCAACAATATGGTAAATAAGAAAAATCAATTGTAGCAGTCTATACAGTGATCCAAAGTTCATATTTATAAGTAATTATCAATAAATTGCATGATTTACACGTTTCTGGATAGGTTTTTTCTTTTTTCTGCTTGCCCATTTTTCAAGTTTTACACAGAAGTCTGAAAGAGGAAAAACCAAGGGATGTGTTCAATAAAATCAGTCACGCAGTCTTTTTAAAGAATCCTTCGATAGTTGCACCAAAAAAAAATAAAATAGAAAGTAAAATGTTCACCATTAAATTGAAAAAAAAACCCCACAATATTCTACATCCGCAGGACGTTTTGGCAGCTGCCAGTTTGTGCAATAGTCTTTCGTTCTACCTGTACAAATTATTAATACTTCGAAATTTCTGCTCAAACCCTTGTATAGAAATGGAAAAAAAATTAAGGGAAGAAGGGGGATACACAAGGAGGTATCGCAATCCTTTGCTGTCAAAAAAACGATGTATATTGTAGCACAGGCTGCTTTTTCTCTTCTGTGAAATGCTTTGCGTTAATGAACAAATGCTTACAAGATTCTCTGAAGTTAGAAAATAAAAATATGAATTCAACTCTCCTTCGCTTAAAAAATGTGGGTATGGGCTATCTGCAATTGAAATAACAGAACAGGAAAACAAAAAAGGGGACTGGCTGTTCACCAGTCATAACAAAAAATATATTCTTTGTATAATATCATCCCTCAGTTTATTTTCTCAATAAATTGCAGTTCACTGAATTCTGGGAAAATAGTCCTCCCTAGAAATTTCAAAATTTTTTTTTCAGTACAAAAAACCCTAAGGAAAGACGAAAAATGAGAATTTGCTCCCAAAATGCTACAAGATGTCTAGTGTATTGTGATTAATGTTTGTGCCTGTTAAGTCCGGGTTGTCAGAACCCATGCCAAGGTCATTGGCAGCACCGTGTAAGCCTGCCATTCCAGGGTTAGCAAGTTGAGAAAGCATTGCACTCTGGTCCGGAGCAGCAAAGTGTCCTTGATCCATGGGATTTCCCTGGGCAGCTACCATTCCCGGATGTGGGGAGTTAGTCTGTGGCGAGACGTGATGCGGAGACGGTTGGGGTTGCATCCTGGGCGACGGGCTGGAATGAGGTGGCTGGGACTGCGGGCGCGGTGAAGGCACAGGCTGCGGCGACCGCACCTGGTTGCTGAGGGAGGATGGGTGCTGGCCCTGGAGGTGAGGTGACTGGGCCTGGCCAGGGAGCATGTGTTGCTGCGGACTCATGGAGTTGGACTGGGCTGGAGAACCCATCTGCTGCTGGAGGATTCGCTGCTGGAGAGCCTGAAGACTGGAACTTCCCTCTGCTCCCATTCCGGCTTGAGGAAGCTGGCTCATCTGCCCCATTGGTTGACCCACTTGGCCCATGGCTCCTTGCTGCATGGACATATGATGCTGCATCCTCTGTTGTTGCTGCTGTTGCTGCATTGGATAACCGGATCCTTGAGGTTGCTGAAACTGGTTAGCCATTCCAGCAGCTATACTCGGGTTTGACTGCTGCTGCTGCTGCTGTTTCTGCAAGAGCTGGCGTCGCATCAACATCTCCCTAAACTGGGTGTTCATGGCGGTGTGGCTCATGTTCATGGGCTGCCCCTGTGCATTTAACCCACCCATGCTTTGTTGCTGCTGCTGTTGTTGCTGAGGCATGTTGGGCCGTTGAACTCCAGGCTGCATGGGGCTCATGTTCTGCATGCCTGGGCTGCCGTGCATGCCCTGCTGCCCCTGAAGGCCTGGCTGAGACTGCATCCCTGGCTGCGGTTGCATTCCAGGCTGACCCTGGCCTCCTTGATACCTGGCTGCCCTTTGCTTGATGAAAGCAGCCATGAGCTGGGGGTTGGAGCGGAGGATAGCTAGCACTTGCTGCTGCTGCATAGGGGAGCTGGGAGACCTGAGTGTCCGCAATAAATCCTGCAGGGCTCCTTGGGGAATTGTACCTCTGTTGGGTTGAGGCACTCCTGATGAAACTTGGCACATGGGTGGTGGTGGTTGGGGTTGCATGTTAATTTGCAGAGCTTGCTGGTTCATCTGCATGACTGGCCTTTGCATTCCCTGTGGATGCTGCTGAGTCTGCGCCATTCCAGCTTGTCCCCACTGTGCCTGCTGCATGCCAGCTGCTCCCATTCCCTGCTCCGTGTGAGTGGGGGCTCTCTGCGACGGCTGTGGGTTCATGTTCATTCCAGGCATTTGATTCATGGGCGATATGTGAGGATTCATGACGCCAGGCCGCTGGAACGATTGCTGCTGTGCCATCAGTCGCTGGGCATCAGCTGCTCTCTGAATCTGCATGGCTATTTCCACTGCAGCTGGTGGTGGCGGCTGAGCAGGAGGTGCAGCTTGGGCAGCAGATACCACCTGTCCAGTTGGCTTGCCTTGTGGTATCGAGGCCTGTGGTTGACTTCTTGCCATATTGCTGTAAGAAGGCATGTTGGTTGGCGGTGGTGGCTGGGGCTGAGGCTGGGGCTGGGGCTGGGGTTGCGGCTGTGGTTGAGCTGGGGGTTGAGGTTGGGGAGTCTGTGGGGTGCTCGGTTGTTGCCCTGTTGGAGTAGTGGGCGCAGTACTGCTTGGAGATGGCAGGCTTTGCTGTGCTACACCACTGCGCTGCATCGTGGCCATCCTCCTGCGTATCATCTGGGCTTGTTGTAGACGGTGCTGTATCTGCTGCTGACGAAGCTTGTGCTTGATGTTGAGACAGAACGGTACAGGACACTTAGTTTCCTGGCAGTGCTTAGCATGGTAGCAACAAAGCGCAATGAGCTGCTTGCATATTGGGCAGCCACCATTGGTCTTGCGTTTGCACCCCTTGGTGTGCTGGACTACTCTCTTCATCTTCTGGCAGGAAGGCAGAGAACAGTTGGCATTGCGACACTGGCAAGCATGGACCAATGACTGAATGCAGCGCTGGATGCTGAGGCGCCGTGAATCTCCCGTGCTAGCTTCTGACCCTTGTGCGTTACTCTCATCATCCAGACCAAGGCCGAGTTTCTCCATCTTGTGCTCATGTCCCTTAGTGTTAAAGCAGTTGACACAGAGGTCATAATCCTAGGAAAAACAAAGACAGAACAAATTAGTTCCCCAACGCTTACCTCAATAAAGCGATTCATTCTCAAAATATAATCTGAACACTTTATAAATGTATACAACAGGGTTTGAAAGGGTTAAAATAGAAAAACAGGTTGCAAGAACTTGGTTTCTCTGAGATTTGAAGTGTTGGATGGTGATCTAATTAAAGTGATTCCACACTGGAGATAGAGAAACTATTTTCTGTAGAAATCTTAAACTTTAAAAATAGAGCTAGGCCACTCAGGAGTGAAATTGGGAAGCATTTTTCCACATGGAGATTGACAGATAATTAGAACATGTTATTAAGGGTATAGAGCTACGGTTCAGAACAGCCATGTTCAAATTGGCTGCAGCACAGGCTTGAGGCTTAAGTCTACCTGTGGAGTTTCTGGGCTCCTAGTTGGCTCAAGTTGGCAAATGCATAGCCAACTGAATCAATCAGATCAACCAGTTCAATCTCTAGTCTACTTGAGTTAACTAACCAAACAAGTACAATTCAGTAAATGAGGTGCTCATAGACCCCGTTATTACTCTTTCACCTATGACAAACAAGTTTGTACTCAGAGTCCTTTATATTTGAATGGAAAATGATTTAGTACATAATTGTATTGCTCTGGAATTACAAGCTTTAGACTAGCACGCACCTCACAGACAGTGCAGTGCCACCTGGTCTCCACATGATGCTTGCACTCATTGCATGTATATACAAAGCGATCCTGGCCCTGATTGTGAAGTTCCACCAGCATGCACATGGTTGACCACTTGGCCCGTCTCAGTGATGAGAATTCCATGTGTTTGTCCCTTGCCAGTGTGAGAAAGGCATCACGTCCATCCATCAGGTCACACGCAATCAGCGGGTCAGGATCCAGGATGGTTGGCAGTGAGTTCGAGTTAGGACCGGCAATCAGACGGATCACGAAAAACACCTGCAAAAACAAGATCCAAAACAATTAAAATTAAATCAAATACAATTCACAAGACTTCAAATCTGATCATTTCTCCAAACACCCAAATACAAATCTTCATTTCCCAATTCTTTCAAAATCTATCTTGTGACATTCCCCGATTAATAAAGAACAAAGAACAAAATCAGCCCGGGAAACAGGCCCTTCGGCCCAACGAGCCTGCGCCACCATCTCAACACCACCAGTCCACCTCTCTACCCATGACCCCTATCTAATGTTTTATGGCCATCCAGATTGAGGGAAACTGATTTAGGGACAATTTATTCCTGCCAATCAGCCTAACAGCACATCTGTGGGGTGTGGGAGGAAACTGGAGCACCCGGAGAAAACCCACGCAAGCACGGGGAGAATGCGCAAACTCCCACAGGCACCGGCCCAAATCCATGTGTCTGCACAGCAATCAGCGATAATCACTGAGCTGTCGTGTTGCCCAGTATCTGGTCCAGTTTAGGCACACACTAACGACATGAAGCACTAGGCCAATCTCGAATAGAACTCCCCTTCTTGTCCAAAAGATGTGCAGGTTAGATGGATTAGCCACGGTAAACTTGTGGGGTTACAGGGATAGTGCCTGGGCCTTGGGGTGCTTTACTAGAGGGTTAGTACAGACTCCATGGGCCGAATGGCCTCCCCTCCTGCACCGTAGGGACTCTACGAATTCTACTGATCAATACAGAGCAGCTACAATTTAAATTCCTGCGCAGCTGATTAAAGTCCAATGACTTAGGCAGTGATAAGTCACAAAGTACAATTCTGAATGTGCAGGCAGCACAAGGCTATTCAGCATGCACCAGCCTAAACAAGGAATGCCAGCCAAATATTAATTGCAGAGGGCATCAGCCTCATGTCTGCCCTCACCAAGCAACAAAAAAGTACACATCAACTGATCAGAGATGAAAATCCTGGGACAATTGCAAGACCTGCCCCACTGGAGGTCAGCTAACACAGTACAGATCTGAGATCAAACCTCTTCCTTCCTTGCCCATATGGCTCAGTACTGCCCCAGATCCTGCATTTACAAATTACATTCTGCTTCAATAAAACTAATAAACTTTGGATTTATTTTATGACAAAGCGTTCAAAAATATTACAAATTAATATTTGGAGGAATGAGAAACATTCTTAAACTGCTATGACTGTGACACTACATTCGGCAGCCTCTCCTTTCCTTCTCTATGAAGGATATGTTTTGTCTGTATAGTGTGCAAGAAACAATACTTTTCACTGTATACTAATACACGCGACAATAATAAATCATATCAAAAATAATGCAACACATGCCAGAGCCTCAGTCTGTGGTGGGATACTTATTTGCTCACAATTTCTCTGCTGAGTTTGAGTGTGCTGCCATGATTAGATATTTAGCAGAGCTAGGGAGGTGGGGGGGGAGCGGAGGAGAAAGGGTAGAAGAGACTCAATTCTTTACTCAATGGCTGGTTTCGAAACAGCAATTTGAGGGGGGAGGGGTGGAGTGGAATTAACAGTAATTACTCGGAACAGAAGACAGAGAGAGTTGTACCTCCTTGTGCTTTTCCATGGTGGCATAAAGTTTCTGTGAGAGGTCATTGGACACGTTGGGCATCCCCGGTTTCTTCTTGTTACCTCGGCTCAGGCTGCTCTTATTCTTACTTGTTTTCTTGTTGTTCTTTTTCTTTGCGTTTTTGCTGTCCCCCTTCTTCCCCTGAAAAGGATGTGTAAATTTAACAGTTACAACAATACTTCACGTAACTTACTCTCAAAAAGTTACATCAAACCCAGTTCCACCACGACAATACACCCCTCTACCTGAAAGGAGCTAAACACTGGGGAGCTCAGGAGGGAACTGCAACTCTTCAAACAACTGACAGATCAGCTGATTTTCCAGCTAGGCTCTTGCACTCACATCACTGTTGTTAAATTCAGGAAATCCTGGTTAAGTCAGTACATTTGAGGTGTATGCCATGAATTGCTAACAGCTGTTACTACGGCTGGATGTCGTGGGGGAGGGGGAGAAGAATGCAGCAAAGTGCTGGTGCTTTTAAAAGAAGAGGGCAATTCAATTATTTTCGCTGCACCATTACACAGTGACACCTCCATTTTGGAAAACATCATGGGAAAAGAGAGTCATCACAATTAGTGAGGCTTTAGTGAATAAACGTGTTACTTTCACATTCCCAACACAAGGGAGGGCACACCCCAAGCGTTTTGTTTCATGTTACTGTGACTTGAAGTTCATTGTTACAAGAAAAATTACAAATTAAACATTTTTATACAGATTCCTCTTATTTTACTTTAATACATCCAGGCTCAGAAATCATAAGAAAATTAGCATTTTAGATAGATATGGGGGGGGATTTCTTCCTGTTATAAATGGGCCTAATCAGTAATTGTACAATATAGCACAGTGAATTCAGGCTTAAGGTACTCAAGGCATCCTTTCTCAGTATACAAGTATCGAGTGCAAGCTGTGTTTAAGACGGATAGGCCTCTCTCCAATTTGGGCAGGAGTGTGTGGAGGAGGGGTGGGGGAGGGGACAGCTCTGAACACATCCTCTATGGGTTTAAGCACAGTAGATTCAGGGTTGGATGGAAGGCAGAGTCAGTGATTTTAATGTGTTTATCAGCTTGTTCTTAAGTTTTGATAATTGTTTGTTAGAATTTATCAGGGTGTGGGTTACATACTCCAAGTCTTGGGGGACCCAGCTGAAGGGGAGCAGGGGCTGTCTGATTCAGCAGTGCTTACAGATGAAAAGGAATGCTTCCCTAGTCCCTCAAGCAAAGACACTATGATCCCTTTTAAAAAAAAGCATTAAAACCCTCACTCTCACCTAGCATCACCATCAACATGTCCTCCTCCCCCAACCCTGTCTAATGTCCTGGGACTATTCCCAGCTGCTGCCTTGTACAACTTACCCACTGTTGCGACCCAGATGGTGGCTGGGCAGGAGCTAGGGTAAAATAATTCTACTGAAGTCCTGCTGGGCACTTGCAAGTTTCCCAGCTGCTAACTCAACACCATACACTTGGTTCACAACGTTGCCAGCAATCTTTTGTACCACAATTTAAGATTACATTCACGTAGCAGTCACAACATTTTGTTCAAAAAAATTGGTAAAACAATTCTACCCAAACATAGTTACTGAATTTGACACTAGTAATTATGTCAAAACAATAGAATATCCAAAATGATTGACATTTAGAGGAACGGAACCGTGTATACCATTCCAGTATAAAAAAGATCCACTGTGGGGAATTCTGCTTTTCAATGGCTATCCATGGAGTATTGAATGTTCTTTTATGAGCTACTGACTTTATGGTTCTCTGGTTCTAACCATCTCATGAATTCTACTGAGTTTAAAGCCTGTTCACTGCACTGCAATTACAGGATTTAGGAAAATAAATATAACATTCTTCCTCAGACTGGCACCACACACCAAGTAGGTAGAACTAGCACAATGCAAGTTAGTAGTGTAAGAGAGAAGTGGACCCATGCTGGAGATGTAACAGAGAATTCAAACCTGTGGGAGCTAAGATGATGCATCCTTGCTCTCCCTTACATTGTGCGTTTTTGGTTTCACCATCAGCCCCGGCTGAGCTAGTCTGAATTGTTTTACTCATTTTGCAGTGTAGAATGCTAATATTAAGCTGCTGCCTTCCTCCAATGTTTCCAGGTTCAACGGTTGCTCCTTACCATCAGATCGCTTTGTAAAGTGCTCATAATACTTAAAATATCTGTTAGTGATTTTAATGTATGCACAATGAGCACTTTAGAAAGTTAGCAGCCAGCCACACTGGTAACTGAGCCCAGATAGTAGAAAATGAAAAGAATGAGGAGTAGGAGAAATTGAAGAGAGAACGAGAGAGAAAAGATCAAACTGGTGAGGCAAAGGAAGGGAAAAAGAATAGGGGTGGAGGACAGAAAAAAACGGTGAGACATAGATCAGGTAGAAAAGATAACATTGTGAACATGGTTAAATGTAACTGAAAAAGCACCAACTTGATATTGTTCAATTTCTTTAATACTCTATTATCAGAGTGACTAACAGTGAAAGAAGACTGGATGGGACAGAGGGACAATGGTGACCAGCTACAGACTATGGAGATAGGAGCATATTGGGCAAAGAAGCAAGCATGAGAGAGCATAAGAATGGGAAATAGAAAAAAAGCACACAGCGATAAAAAAAACCAGCTAATGAATACCACATATCCTTCAATTCAAAATAGGCTCAAAAACTTTAAGATCTCTCGCATTTTGATTGTAGGTACAAGAGATGAAAAGAGAAAGGAGGACAGAAAAGCAGACGGAGAATCAGAACTCAATGATAAAAAGTATTTCTGAAAGTGTTAGAACTGTAGATGAGAAAAGTAGATTTTAGGGATTTTGATGTAATGGTAAATGGACCAATGTTTGGCCGATCATAAATACAGTGTTATTCACATACACGGAGCTGATACCAAACATACATACAATACGTGAATTGAAGATCTATGATCACTGAAGATCTAGGATGCACAGTCAGGACAATCACAAAGAATAAAAGTGTACTATTGGACTTTATTTAGAAGAGTGTCCAGTTTTGGTCTGCTCAAGGTGAATGTTATGGAGGGCTCATATTGGATTTAGATTTTCAAAATAATGGAAGGATTAGGTTCAATTCATGTAGATAGGTTGTTAGCTCAATAGCATTGGTAGGGCCCAATCACAAAACAGTTTGCCCTTATAACTAATGGCACAGGAGCACCAACGGAGGATTAGTAAAATAAAAAGCAGACAAAAAATTTTGACATTAACTGGCAACCTAAAAACAATAAACCAGGAGTTAAAAAACAGCCTCAAGCCCAAAATTAACAAATTGTTTGAAAAGCACGACACCTCCTTTGAGAGGGATTACTTGAATAATTATCTTGTGTAGAGAGCAGCATTGCTTTTTTTGTATAAAGCATGAACTTTAAGGAAAAGTTTGCCCCGATCAACAATCTTTTTCATTCAATTAATCCATCTACCTGCCCTTTCCCCATACGATGTAGAGATGCCGGCATTGGACTGGGGTAAACACAGTAAGAAGTCTCACAACACCACGTTAGAGTCCAACCAGCTTACCTGATAGTAATCACACAAGCTTTCGGAAACGGTGTTCCTTTGTCAGGTGTGTGGAAGGTTCTGATCAGAAAAGGGCATATAAAGTCACACACAGTTTACAGAATACTGATTAGCAAGTCAGCTGTAAAAACAAGTTTTAAAGATGCAGATAATGAGTGGATGTTGTATTAGCATAGCTTAAAGAGATGAGTATTGTCTCCAGACAGTACAGTAAGTGAGGTTTTGCAAAACCAGGCAAGTCATGGGGTTTACAGATAGTGTGACATGAACCCAAGATCCCAGTTGAGGCCGTGCTCACGTGTACGGAACTTGGCTATCAGTCTCTGCTCAGCGAACAGTTGGCAAACACTTCAGCAGTCATGGGCATTCAGTCTCTGATCTTCGGGTAAGCGTTCTCCAAGGCGCCCTTCATGACACACGACAGCGCGGAGTCACTAAGCAGAGACTGATAGCCAAGTTCCGCACACATAAGCACAGCATCAACTGGGATCTTGGGTTCATGTCGCACTATCTGTAACCCCCATGACTTGCCTGGGCTTGTAAAATCTCACTTGCTGTCCTGTCTGGAGACAATACACATCTCTTTAACCTATGCTAATGCTATCTCCACTCACATCATCTGCATCTTTAAGACTTGAACAGCAGGTTAGCTGTAAAGACTCGCATTCTAATCAGTATTCTGTAAACTGTGTGTGACTTTATATGCCCTTCTCTGATCAGAACCTTCCACACACCTGACGAAGGAAAACCATTTCCGAAAGCTTGTGTGATTACTATCAAATAAACTGGCTGGACTCTAACCTGGTGTTCAGACTTCTTACTGTCTTTCCCCATATTCACAGGCATTTCTCTTAACAGAAAGAAGTAGAATAGTCTCTTGAACTCAATTCTTCTCACTAAGTAACTAACTTAGTTTGGTCCCTTTTTGCTCTAAAACAATAAGCTAAAGGTTGGCCTTAACTCAAATGAATCACTTGATATTGCAGATCATCTTTCTTCCTTACCTCTGTGCTCTATCAAAAGATTAGGAAGTTTGGGTTAGGTCAGGCAAAGAACAAATGTATTTGAAATAAACTCCTTGGTGCCACTATTTTTTAAAAATTTATTAGTTACAAGTAGACTTACATTAACACTGCAATGAAAATTGCCTAGTCGTCACACTCTGGTGCCTATTTGGGTACACTGAGGGAGAATTTAATATAGCCAATGCACTGAACCAGCACATTTTTCGACTGTGGGAGGAAACTGGAGCACTCAGAGGAAACCCACACAGATATGGGGAGAATGTGCAAACTCTACACAGACAGTGACCCAAGGCCAGAATGGAACCTGGGTCCCTGGAGTTGAGAGTCAGCAGTGCTAACCACTGTGCCACTGCGCCATCCACCAATGCCAAATAGGAAAATAACATAAGAACATAAGAAATAGGAGCAGGAGTAGGCCATCCAGCCCTTCGAGCCTGCCCTGCCATTCAATAAGATCATGGCTGATCTGTCGTGGCTCAGTTCCACTTTCCCGCCCTCTCCCCATAACCCTTAATCCCCTCTCCTATCAAAAACCCATCAACCCGCGTCTTAAAAATATTTAGCGAGGCAGCCTCCACCACTTCAATGGGCAGAGAATTCCAGAGATTCACCACCCTTTGAGTGAAGAAGTTCCTCCTCAACTCCGTTCTAAACCGCCCCCCTTTTATCTTGAGGCTGTGCCCCCTAGTCCTATTGTCTTTTTTGAGCGGGAAGAGTCTTTCCACCTCTATCCTATCCATCCCATTCATCATCTTATACGTCTCAATGAGATCTCCTCTCATTCTTCTAAACTCTAACGAGTACAAGCCCAGTTTATTCAGCCTCTCCTCATAGCTCAACCCCCTCAACTCCGGTATCAGCCTAGTAAACCTCCTCTGCACTCCCTCCAAGGCCAAAATATCTTTGCGCAGGTGCGGCGCCCAAAAATGCACACAGTACTCCAGTTGCGGCCTCACCAATGCCCTATACACCTGCAGCAAGACCTCCCTACTTTTATATTCAATCCCCTTCGCTATGAAGGCCAGCATCCCATTCGCCTTCCTGACCACCTGCTGCACCTGCAAGCTGGGTTTTTGCGACTCATGCACAAGGACCCCGAGGTCCCTCTGCACCGTCGCCTGCAGCAGTTTTTCGCCCCGTAAGTAATAGTCCTTCCTACCATTCTTCCTACCAAAGTGGACCACCTCACACTTGCCAACATTAAATTCCATTTGCCATTTCCTGGCCCATTCGTGATGTTGACAGTGAGAGCCTAAAATAGAAAATGCTCCATTCCTCTGCATTAACATTCCTCTCCTTAGTGACAAAAAAATTCAAACCACATTAAAGCTACCTGCCATTGTGTATATATAGATATACTTTATAACCCAATTAGTGCACAGAGGAAACAAGGTGTGAAGAAAATCAAACTTGACATTACTTGAGCTCTTGATTAACAAGTATTGTTTTAGGCATGCAGGCTTGGTGCATCATTCATAAAAAAAGATTAGCAGGTAGAGGGAAGACAAATCTAACACAGCAGAAGTGCCATCACGTCTTTGAGCAAGTGAACAGGAAAAGCCAGAAGTTTCCCAAATTAATTTGGTGTCACCATATTCAGTGATTATTCTATGGTTGACTCACTCTTTAAATCCAGTGTACTAAATGGCAGACATTTCTGGATTGGAGGATAGGTGAATTCAGTCCAATTTCTAAAACGTAAAGGAATTTTCCAATTTGCAAACAGAACACTGAATCTGTAGGGGCCTCTTCATCTTGGTATTTCTGTTCTAATAGGGAGCACACAGCCCAAAGATACGGCCATATCTGATGACTTACATCAGTGCTCTCACTGGATGTGTTGTTCTCCTCCCTCTTACGCTCCTCTTCTTCCTGTTCCAGCTCTTTGATGCTTTCCTCCAACACGTTCGGCCAGAAGTCACCTTCAAAATACGGCAACTCCTTTGCGCTAGTCAGCCTATCCTCTGTTGCTTGCTTAAATATATCCTGGAAGGGAGAAGCACACATTATGGATGCAATGATCATTCAGTATACTGCTCAATAAGACTGCTAGCTATTCTGTGATGTGGATAAGGATGCAAACCATATCATAATAATGGCTAGTAAAACAGCACCATCATCACCATATACTTTGCATCTGTTCCATTTTTAAAATGTCGCAAGTCAAGCTTTGAGGAACAACATCCATTTCACCCAAAGTATCTTCAGCTACAAACAGTTCCTGTATTCAGATGAGGAAGTAATTACTTTGTAATTTAGTCTGTACAGCAAGTATCTAGTTCAATAAGCTCTTTCTTAAAAGGGTATTAATTCCATGATTAAGTGTGCCAATTGTCAAGTAAAATAGTGATGACATGTAAATATCAGAAATCCAATAAACTGAAATATTTTCTACTGTATAAATACTGGAAAATGCAGGCTGCTTAAAGGCAGAGACAGTTTGGTTGTATTAATGGAACTAGTGCTTTCAATATGATGATGAGCCGAGCAACACTGCAAACAGATGTCAACCTAAAGCAAGCAGGTAACAATGGGGAATAGTACACAAAAATGTGAATAAACTGTTAGAGGTTCAGAGGGGGAGACAAGGTTTGAACTTTGCACTTACATTATAAAAGGTAGACTTACAAAATGAAGGTAATTGAGTTTAAATTCTGTGGTTAGCTCAGGTAAGGGAAGATCAAAGGGGATAACTGTACATCAGAGCATTCAACCTACGCAAGGGTAGCTGTTTGAAATGTCAGCCAACTGTAGAAATAGCTGCTCTTAACTTCCAGAAAGCTGTGTCTGTGAAGAAAGTTTACTTTAAAAAAGCTGCTGTTTTGTTCTAGTTCAGCAGCGACCTCAAAGGGATATAACTGCCTGGTGCGGTAACTGTTACTGAATTCAGCCCATGTACATCAAGGGGTTGTTAACCATGTAGAAACCGTTGCACTGCAAGTTTGGTCTTAACTATATATAGCAAATATAACTACGATGGAGTGCAGCAGAGTATAACATGACCTACATGTAATGTGAACAGCATTCATAAAACAAAAATATTGTAGGAGTTTGTAGTGTTCTCATTACTGGACTGAAGCACTTCAGTGCATTTTGATCTCTGCAGAAAATGTGAACATTATGACAATTTGAAATTTTTAAAACTGTTATCTCAGCTACTTTAAGTATATTTTTGTAAAAATACTAATTGGATTCGTTAAACTTTTAAAAAACCTACAAGATGCTGTGCAAGATTGGGTTCACCCTTCCCTATTTCTCCTCCAGCACAACGCCCTTGGAACTATTTTGTCCTTTGACTCCAGTATCTTATGCATTGCCCAATTTCTTGCACACCAGTGTAACTGACATAAACCATCAAAGCTTCACTGTGTGGAATTGCCTCTTTGGTTTGGGCGCCGCACCTGCGCAAGGATATTTTGGCCCTGGAGGGAGTGCAGAGGAGGTTTACTAGGCTGATACCGGAGTTGAGGGGATTGAGCTATGAGGAGAGGCTGAATAAACTAGGCTTGTACTCGTTAGAGTTTAGAAGAATGAGGGGAGATCTCATTGAGACGTATAAGATGATGAATGGGATGGATAGGATAGAGGTGGAGAGACTCTTCCCGCTCAAAAAAGACAGTAGGACTAGGGGGCACAGCCTCAAGATAAAGGGGAGGCGGTTTAGAACGGAGTTGAGGAGGAACTTCTTCACTCAAAGGGTGGTGAATCTCTGGAATTCTCTGCCCGTTGAAGTGGTGGAGGCTGCCTCGCTAAATATTTTTAAGAAGCAGGTTGATGGGTTCTTGATAAGAGAGGGGATTAAGGGTTATGGGGAGAGGGCGGGAAAGTGGAACTGAGCCACGACAGATCAGCCATGATCTTATTGAATGGCGGGGCAGGCTCGAAGGGCTAGATGGCCTACTCCTGCTCCTATTTCTTATGTTCTTAATCACGGCTTTGTCCACCCCTCCTATAACTTCTGCATTGCTTTGGAGTCTATTTTCTTTCCCCTTGACTCTGTGGAATCATGGGGTATTTTTGTACTTTGAAGGAGCTCCTTTATAAATGCAAGTTATAATTGGAGTGGTATGTATTTCAATGGGACCACTGCATTTTAACATTACAATAATGAAGGCCATGCACAGTACCTTATAATCATGAATGATTCGCTCTGAAACTGCCTTGTCCAACATTTTCTTGTACCACTCCTGTAGCCTTTTGGGCTTGGGGATTTTCTGGTCCAGCGGATGGCAGTGAAAAATGTAATCATCACCTTCACTTGGTGGACAGGCCCAAATATGCCCCGCTGTGTATCTAGGATGGAAATTTAAAGTCAACTCAGTCTTTATGGCAGATGCGTACAAGAATACAAGCTGAGGTCATAGGATGGAAACTTTGCTAACAGAGATAGGCCTAAAAAGACACACGCTTCTAAAGGTGCTCTTTCAACAGTTTTAGAAATTGACCCTTGGTCACTCCCTCTTTCAGGGAAACAACCATGAGGTGCATAATTTTATCCTGCAAAATGGACCCATTAGATGTTGAGTCAAGAAAAAAGTCATTAGTTGTATTTACTCAATATATACTGTCAAAAGCTTCCTATCCCATTTCCATGCACAACACATTAGTTTGCATAACAAAAATCAGAACATAGTAAAAATGATTAAGATGCAAGGTTAGCTGTGCTTGGATCTGAAGAATGCTGCACCTAACATCACAGAGGGAGATTTTAGTACACAGATTACGGCAGTCTTTCCAAAATGCACACTTACCCTAATTTTCGTACGTATTCTAAATATCCAATCAGGATTTCATGATAGACGGATGTTCTCAGACATCGAGGGCGGAAGAAATGTACGCTGTCGAGGTATGATATGTACACACGTCTGAAAAGGAAAAGGAATTATGTTAAACGCAGCAAAAAAACATTCAACCTTAAAGTTACAGCACCCTCCCTGCCTGGGATTCACAGCTTGACATTCATAACCATAAACAAAACGAATCCCAATTTAAGTCCATGATTGATCTATAACCACACCAAGAGAAAAAACAACAGTCATTCAAAAAGCACACTACAGATTAGGTACAGACAATGGAAATATGATTCAGCTCAATGACCAACAGGTAAACATTCACTTGTACTCTAAACACCCAAAGTAATCTTGCTTCTCTGAAAAAGGCACTGACACCTTCTAACGATATAGTGTGGCTACGAATAAAAAAAATCAGAAACCATTTGAACAACACTAGGCAGCAGGGTGGCACAGTGATTTGCACTGCTGTCACACAACACCTGGGACCTGGGTTCAATTCCAGCCCAAGTCACTGTCCGTGTGGAGCCTGCACATTCTCCCCGTGTCCACGTGGGTTTCCTCTGGGTACTCAAGTTTCCTCCCACAGTTCAAAGATGTGCAGTTAGGTTGTTTGGCCATGCTGAATTGACCCGAGCCTGGTGGGATTGTGATCACTGCAGACCCAATGGGCCGAATGGCCGCCTTCTATTCTGTAGGGATTCTATGAACACAAGCAAAGCATGTCCATCTTTTTTTCAAGGATCATCCTGATCCATTGCCTCTTTCAAGGCATTGAATTTTCTCCTGAACGTATCCAAGCCCTCTGCATCAAAGGCTTCTCTCAGTAATTTAGTCTACAAATGGATTTGATTCACCCCAGCTGATTAATTTACAAACCTTTGCTTCGGTTGCTATTATGAAAAACTTGCATGCATCAATTTGCTTGAAAATCTTGAAAAACTTAGTCAAACTTCCAGAATTTCCCCCCCAAACTAAACAAACTCATTTCTTAACCTTTCCTCTAACTTAAATTCTTGATGTCTGTCAGGACTTGTACCATTGCCCAGTACCTTGGATGGGATCTGACAAGTCACTTTTCACTATACAAAGTATCTGCTGTAGACTGTGTTATATGCCAAGTAACAAATCATCGGACTCACCTCTGATTGGGCGGAGGACAATCTGAACCGTACTCCTGCACATGCATGCCGAAGAAACACACATCCACACCATCAATCTCTTCAAAGGCAAACAGAGCTTTTGTTCGATAAGGAAATGATTCGGCCATCTCTCCATTATCAACAAACCTATAAGGGTCAAGAATGATTTATTGGACTTCTCAAGCTTTTGGCATGGAATACATCCTCGCAGATGTAATACGTAACAAAGTGAACTTAGCTACATTTGGTTCAACATTTACAAATGTGACATTTGTAAGTGTTAAACCAATTTGCAAGGCAAACTTTGAGTCTATCAAAAGGCCAGAATGCCCTGTACCATCATCATGCAGTTCCCCATCTTTGTACCTGGATGTCCATCAGAACCTACATTAAGCACTATAGTTCCCAGCGATAGTTGAAACCGGTGGTAGAAGTTGTGTTAGGCATACACAAGGACAATGTAACTACATTATCTTTAAGTATTAAATCTTTCAGTAGTCTGAATATAAGTATTACTGACATGACTAAAAGGTGAGACTGGTGAAGTCCAGTTAACTCTCATCAGAAATAGGAGCAGGAGTAGGCCATCCAGCCCTTCGAGCCTGCCCCCATGCATTCAAACCAGAGTTAAGCATAACACTACCAAGTCCTGGTTTTATTCTCTCTCTCATTAAATATAAGGCATATTTATGAATATGAATAAATAGCAAACAAAAACACCCTTGTATTTTAAGAATCGTTTTTTTAAAAATCCAACAATTTGTCACTGTCAAGAAGTTCTGAATTAACGGAATTCTCCTGATATTGGAGATGGTGAATAATTTAACTAATTTTGCTTTCAGTCACAACAGTCATGTCATGGACCAGCTATAATGCACATTCGCCTTGCGTTCTATGTAGTTTATGGGTGCACTGTGATTCATAGAACTCTACTGCAGATTCTCAGACAACTATTTCAAATCTTTGACAAAAGCATTGGCAAAGGGTCATCTAGACTCGAAGCATCAGCTCTTTTCTCTCCTTATAGATGCTGCCAGACATGCTGAGATTTTCCAATGTTTTCTCTTTTAGTTTCAGATTCCAGCAGCTGCAGTAATTTGTTTTTAACCATTTCAAATCTACATGGCAAAGTACTTTCTCAGTTATTTAACCAGCTAGCAAGCAAAATAAGCAAATTAAAATGCAGTTTCAAATGTACGCCAGCATCCAGTTCTACTTCACCACCACTGCTAAATTGTTAGTATGCTTGTCCAACATCTAGTTCTAGATGAGCAGAAATCTTCTCCAAGTACTAGGAAGAATGAAGCCAATATCTTCAGTTCCAAAGCCACCCATTTCACACCTGCCCCCTCTTCCGTCAGTTTCTAAAACTAAACCAGACCATTTACAACCTTGATAAGTTTCTGACTTCATATCGGTGCCATCACTGATTGCCTCTAGCTACCTCTACAACAGTGTCCAATTTCACCTGTCTCCACTCATTCCAGCTTCCATTACATCTAGATTTGACTACTCTAACAACTTTTGGCTAGCATCTCTCATTCTACCCTCTAAAAATAAGGTCAAAGTCTACTTCTTTGGCCCGTCACAATGTTCATTCCCTCGCCATCAAGTTCTCTGTGCACTCTCTCAGAAGACTGGTTACAACTTGTGAGCTATTTAACCATCTCATTAAGGCACACAGGGACGGGGCCAAGCTTAGATGCAGTGACTGCAGGGTCAAATAGCTTCCCAATACCATGGCAAGCTCAGACATTTGCGACCTATAAGTTGCACACGATGGACCATCGCCAAGAAAAGATAATCTAATCAATGACAATCTCCTACCCTTGATATTCAACGCATTATCATTGCATCATCTGCCATCAATATCCTTGAATGAATAAAAAAACTTGATAAAATAGCTCAGCGCGGCCACCAGGATGATAAAAAACAAACTGGGATTTGTTTAGAATTATTATAAAACCCTATAGCGCAGGAGAAGGCCATCTGGCCCACCAAGAATGTACCAACAAGATTTCTGAATGAACCTTGCTAACGACACCACCGTAGTGGGTTGTATCTCAAATGATGACAAGAAGGCGTACAGGGAAGAGACAGAGAATCTGATGAACAACAAAAATATTTCTCAATATCAACAAATTGAAGATAGACAGATAGACATCAACTTCAGGAAGCATAGTGAAGAACATGCCCTTGTCTACATCAATGGAGATGAAGTAGAAATGGTTGGATTAAGTTTTTAGATGTCCACATCACCAACAACCTGCCCTGGCCCCCCCCCATGCTGACACTATAGTTAAGAAAACCCACCAACACTCCACTTTCTCAGAAGGCTAAGGAAACTTGGCACATCAGCTGTGACACACCAACTTTTACAGTATTCTTTCTGGTTGTATCACAGCTTGGTATGGCTCCTGCTGTGCCCAAGATCACAAAAAACTACAAAAGGTCGTGAACGTAGCCCAACCCATCACGCAAACCAGCCTCCCATCCATTGACTGTTTACATTTCCCGCTGCCTTGGCAAAGCAGCCAACATAATCAAAGACCTCACGCATCCAGGGCATTCTCTCCTCCACCTTCTTCCTTCAGGAAAAAGATACAAAAGTCTGAGGTCATGTACCAATCAACTCTAGAACAGCTTCTTCCCTGCTGCCATCAGGCTTTTGAATGGATCTATGTAACACTACATTCTGCACTCTCTCCTTTCCTTTTTTATGAATGGTATGCTTTGTCTGTATAGCGTGCAAGAAACAATACTAATACATGCGACATTAATAAATCAAGTGTAACTAAATCCTCTATCCACGCCACCCTCCTCTCTTCTTTAATATCCACGCTCTCTGATATCCTCTTGTATCCTTCCTTCAGATCTGCATCAATTTTCTCCTTTCTGCTTTTCTGTTAAAGTCTCCATGAACGCAAGCTGCTGTTGCTGTATGTATATATCCAACATCCACCTCCTACCTATTTTATAACTTTGGACATTCAAATTTATGTAAAAAGGAAAACAGCATTTCTCACCTAGTCTTCATCCCTGGCTTGACTTCCACAGTTTTATCTGAACTGTGCACCACCCGAACAGTGCACTCGCCAGCCTCCGGATGACTCTGTCTGCGGAGGAAGTCGTTAATACGAGTTTCCAGGTAAACACCTAGCTTAGTGGTTGGTAACCCTGGGAAAAAAGTTTTAATAAAATCAATTGCTACATTTTAATACTAGAATCATAAAATCCTACAGTGCAGAAGGAGGCCACTCATCCCTTTGAATCTGCGCCAACCACAATCCCACCCAGGCCCTATCCCCACAACCATGCATTTAACACCTAGCTAGTCCCTACAGTAGCATGGCCAATCCACCTAACCCACACATATTTGAACTGTGGGAGAAAACCTGACCACCCAGAGGAAATCCACACAGACACAGGAGAACATGCAAACTCCACAGTCACCCAAACCAGGAATTGAACCCAGGTCCCTGGAGTTGTGAAGCAGCAGTGCTAACCCACTGTGCCACCCTACATTTCCTTCAAGAAAGGCTTTCAGATATGCTTTTGTCCTACTGTGGGGTCTGTTCCACAGTAAATCAGAGGTACAATTACAAATGAGATGCAGTAAGGGTGGTCACTATTCATTCTACAATTCTTTCTAACCCTCTCTGCTCTGCTTCTGATCAGCATGTCTCACTTCTAGCAAGACGATTTCAAGAACTGTTAATAATAAGCAGCACCACAAACCTGCTATTGCTAGTGGTTTAGGAAGGAGATTAGTTTTACTAGGCCACCCTTGACTTGTTTAGCAGGTGAAATTGGTTTGCTGATGAATCACGTAGACCAACAGGAATCATGTAAAATAATTAATATGTGCAAACTGCTTACTCATCCAGGCAGCAACAGGAGCAATACAACTGACGTCAATATTCTCAAGTTTTAGAGAAGCAAAGAGGGGAGAGCAAAAAAGAAAATTACCCACTGTAACTACCTCATTGATATCCAGGGACCACAGAAGTTGCAAATGAATATAGGGGTGAGTAAACTCAGTTGCAAGAACTGTGCTCGATACCAGCTATGATAGATTCAAGCACTGGGCGATTAACCAAAGCGCTGCCGATCACCCACAGAACTACATCTCTTTTTGGAGAATTAAGATTAAAAAGTGGGATTTCTAAAGAGGAGAAATTATTAATTTACATTGAGAACACAACTCGAGTACTTACTTTTTGCACAGAATTTATTTTCTTTTCTCGTTTTCCCAGTTTTCTTCAAACAGGGATCACAAACGAAACTGCAAGAGGTAAAAGAAAACAATTACCAGTGCTTTGAAGTAGAAATGGACAGTATAATTACACGTACAGCAAATTTAATTTTTTGACTATGCTCCATGAATAATAGTTGTAAGTCATTAATTTTCACAAAGCGACATTCCATTGAAAACATGCACAATATTGGTAAATATTAAACAGGTTCTTCTGACATTTAATTTTTCATAACCTGTTAGGAACCAAATTCAGTACGAGTTTCTGTAGGTTAATTAACCGAACATAATTTGCAGTAATCCTTAATTCTGGACCTTCTTTAAAAACAGAAGGTGGGCCTGGAAATTGGATGGAAACCTGTTTTACAGGGCTTTGCAACCATCACTAAAAGCATCAAAATCTGTCAAAGGTGATTTGCTTGAGGCATCTTGCCAACAAGGCAAGGAGCAACTTCAGAGAATTGCAGAGCATCTCAACACTTGCCATTTCAGTCTGGTTTTATGAACCAAGCATTTCATTCAGCAGTTCAAAGCTCACGGGTAGTGTTCCAGCCGAGGAACTGCAATATGCTGGGCAAACTGGTCCAAGACATCCTTACAAAATGTGTTTCACAACACAAGATAACCAATTTTCAGGAATACTGCAATTATTCTGGTGTGGAGATGCCTGCGTTGGACTGGGGTGGGCACAGTAAGAAGTCTCTCAACACCAGGTTTATTTGATAGCACGAGCTTGATGATGGGGCAGCACTCTGAAAGCTCGTGCTACCAAATAAACCTGTTGGACTTTAACCTAGTGTTGTAAGACTTCTTACTGTTATTATCTAGGAACCCTAGCACCCCCACCAAAAACTCATTTCCTTCCCCTTCATCTTTTTAATCCGTATGTTCCACTAAGTATAAATAAATCATCTTTTTAAAGCAGTTTGCGAAGTCGGGCCACAATTTTGCTACTGAACCTTGATACCTTAACTGGCCTGTCAACTGACACAGTATCAGTCTATTGTCTGTGGAAGGCATCATAACTCAGGCTGAACTCATGTTCATCAGGAGACCACATGCATTATCCCTTCAGGCAAAGATTATGAATAACAACAGGTAGGAATCCTTCTGAAATTTCTCCTCCCTAACCTGGGCCACTGAAGCACCTGTGCTGCTGACCTAGTTGAGGGGGGAGTTCAGCATAACCAGGGATTCAAGCAGGTTACACAGTATCCTGCACAATTTACAGAAGAGCCCTTCACCCACAATTTCAAAGGCAATGATCTTTTTACTCACAGAATAGCTTACCTCTTAATCCCTATGCTACACGGGCAGATAATTTTGCATGTTCATATTCAACTTATTACTTCTTTGTGCAATGAGACTTACCCTGAGGGCCAAATAAGTTCGTGGTGAAGGACACAGATTTGATGCATTTTCCGACCACATTCAGTACATTCAACAAATCTACAAGGAAGAGAAAAAGTTATCAACAAGTGAAGAGGGCTACAGTGCATAGCTCTGTCATCCTGGGTTAAGTCAATGGTATTACAATTGCACAGCTTTTAAGAACATAAGAAATAGGAAATTTTCCTGCACTAGGCTTTTTCCTGCCTACTTCATGCTGGTGTATGCCATGACTACCCATTAAACACTTTAAAACAAGTTCAATTGAAGCTATTAAAAGTTAATAAAACAGAATTTCTTTAAACATTTTCTACTACAAAGAACTCACTTTGTCACGCACAGTTACCAAAGATTGTTTAGTGATTAAAAACAATTGAAGATCCGTTATGTATAATAAAAAGCCAGTCTGGAACCTGAGATCCCAATAAGAAATGGTTTTAATATTAATAACTGTAATGGTACAACTTAGTATAGCTTTTGCCTGCTACCTGGAGTTGGGTAGTCTCAGTTTTCTGTAAGATATTTTGTAAAGGCAGCAATTATCAGGAAATCATTGATAAATATTACTCCCAATCTGATGGAATTTTGAGCACCTATGATCCATCACTCTAACTCTCAGCCAAGCAATTCTAGAAATCAGGAGTAGAACAAATGGTCACTGTGGCCATCTACAGCAGTTTGGAATGCATTTGCAGCTGCCAAACTACACAAAGTTCCTTATTTTAGCTGCACTTGGCAGGGCTGACCTCCTCTAAGACTAGCTCAACAGGTGCATTAGCAGAAACAAAATTGTACGCCTGCCTTGGTCAAATAGAGGAAAGAAAGTAAAAGGGGGAAGTACAAATCATTACAGACAGAATGGCATCACAATCACAAGGATTACAGAGACCCCAGAAGGTGCTCTTGTACCATTGTCAAGGTAGTATAGAATAGCTATGTCTTTGCCAAGGTCACGTGCAGGTGTATCCCGAGAACAAATAAACTCGGAGCAGCACTTACACTTCAGGGTCCAGTGTATCATTCTTCTTCTTTGAGAACTGTTCCTTAGAAATAGTCCTAAAATAAATGACAGCACACAGTTGTAGTAAAAAGTGAGACATAGTAACCAAACGTAGATCCGTTTTGTGATCAGTGTTAAACAACAAAAAGTTAAAACTTTCAAGTCATCTACAAAAAACATGCCTAATTGTGTGACACAGTAGCTATGACAGGCAGTCATCAAGTTATGTTAGCGGAATAGATCCTTCAATTGCCATGTTCAATTATCATACAATAATTGACTGCAGAGTGGTAACCATTTTAAACTGACATTTTCTGCAAATTCTGGAATACCCTCACCCCTCCCTTAACACAATAATGGACCAAAACCCTGTTTCTTGCTATGTTAAATTCAATTCTTTTCAGTATCGTGGTTACGTTTTCTGCAATTCCACCTAACACCAACATCTAAGCCCCGGGGGTCTGCTGAATATATAATTTATTCTACCATCCCCGAAAACCTACACTTTCACAGATTAAAAATTGAACTATTGCCCATTTTAAAATCCCTGGAATAAAGTCTGATGGTGCACTCACGTTTGAGGCTGTGAAGGGTCATCACCCAGAGAGACAGTTTCTCCCTGGATTTCATTGAAACATTTCTCACAGAAGTGATACCTGTTTAAAAGAGGAAAGATATTTGAGTAAAATTTTACATCTCCAACAAGTGAGCAGAAGTCAAAAACCAGCTAGGGCAAGAGGATTAAAAAATGTTTTTCAAATGGTTATGTTTCCTTTAAAGCACTGTAACAACTCAATGAATGGAAAAGTTTGAGAAACAGCAATAGAAAACAAGGGACAGGACAGATTAAGTTTATTTATTAATGTCACAAATAGGCTTACATTAACAAGGCAATGAAGTTACGGTGAAAATCCCCTAGTCGCCACACTCTGGCACATGTCCAGGTACACTGAGGGAAAATTTAACATGGCCAATGTACCTAACCAGCACTATCTTTTGGACTGCAGGAGGAAACCAGAACACCTAGACGAAACCCACACTGACACGGGGAGAAGATGCAGACTCGGCACAGACAGTGACCCAAGCGGGGAATCAAACCTTTCCTTGGTGACGTGAGGCAGCAGCTCTAACAACTGTGCCACCAATTAACCGTCAATTCTACTGAATGAGTTTTAAAGAAAGAGCAAATATGATCAAACCAAATGGCCATAGTTTTTCATAATTGTCCATAATTGTAGGCCGATTATCCAGTTCAGGAAATGTCCATTGTATAGTCTAAAACAATCTGATTATTAATTAAAATATATAATTGATGTACGTTTGGTCAAGAAGGCACTTTGACCCATTGATCTTATCCATCCAGAAAAGTAATCTTTGTGTGTTCAGTTAAATAATTGGACAGGACTACTGCTTAACATTTCACCCAAAGGACAGCATCTCTTGACACTGCAGCACTGATCCAGAAATACATTTGTGCACCAGCCTAGATTGTCCTCATATCAAATGGGGTTTGGCCACAATATTTTATGGCATGCAGTGATCTTTATTGTTTATACAGAGAAGTGTATAAATAAACTTGGGTGTCAAACTTGCATTTATACAGTACATACTACATACATGCAAGCAACAATCCTGTTTGTTAAACAAACAGTGCAACACTGCTCCATTAATTCATACAAACCTATTTTGAAAATTCCTCAATTATCTATTCGACGTACGTCAGATTACTGGAGCCTCCTCTTGTCAAAGGCAGGTATAGAAAATAAAAAACTTATTGTTGCCACCTTCAGCTGGCTTCGGAAAAGGATATGCAAGGACCAGGATTTCATATCTGTAACTAAGGTGATGGTTTACGGAGCAGCAGTGATTCCCACGCTCCTACATGTTTCATAGATTTGGGCAACTCACAGCACTGGAGAACTACCAGTGATGCCTTCACAAAATCCTCCAAATCTGGGAACAAGAAAGGAGGTCCAACAACAGCGAGCTAACTTGCACAGCATCAAGGCGCTAATCTCTTAAATCTGTTCATTCATATGCCTGACACCAGGTTCTCAAAGCAATTCTGCTTGGAACTTAGTCACGGCAAGACAGTGTGAAAGGGGACAACAGAACCGCTTTAAAAATGTCCTCACAGAATCCACGAAGAGGTCAAATATCCATACCAATTCATGGGAGTCCCTCACTTGTGACCAGCCAAAATGGAGAAGGTTCATTCAGGAAGGAACTGAAGGCATCTCAGCACAGTGGCACTTCTGCCTCACATCACCAGGGACCCAGGTTCAGTTCTGGCCTTAAGTGACTGATGCTTTGTTTCCCCATTTCTGCGTGGGTTTCCTCTGGGTGCTCCGGTTTCCTCCCACAGTCCAAAGATTTGCTGATTAGGTGGATTGGCCAATGATAAAATTGTGCCTTAGTGTTCCAAGATGTGCAAGTTAGATGGATTAGCCATGGTAAATGTGTGGGGTTATGGGGACAGGGTGGGGGAGAGGGCCTGGGTAAGATACTTTGATAGAGTCAGTGCACTCAAATGAATCGAACGCACTGTAGGGAGTCCATGACACGGACAGACCTTGTCGAAAATGTGCAAAGATAAAAGCGAGGGATTTGACGGAGGAGCACAAACTTCCAAAGAACCCATCTACCCAACCCTTCAACACCACCTGCCCCACACCAGGCAGAGTCTGCAGATCATGCATTGGATTTACCAGCCATCTCCAAACCCACCAAACTGGAGTAGAAGCCAAGCATCCTCGATCCTGAAAGGCTGCACAAAGAGAAGATCCTGAGATGACCTGACTTGTCTAGGGATTTAATTTTTACTGAATTGCTTCAACTTTCCCTGTTAATTGTTATGATGGCATCATAGACAACCACAAAATACTCAAAAAGAAACATATGCAGTTAATTTCCTCAAATAAATAGAACTTACAACAAGCATCATAGAACCTGGAGCAACTTGATCACTAGTACAGGTTACAAAGATTAACACTGGGCCAAGTGGCTTGCTTCTACGGCATATATCCAAACAGTACATGCTGCAGACAGAACTTGCTGGTATTTATGCTCATGAGCCTCCTCCTATCTTTTCTCATCTAAAGTTACAGTTGCAACCAACCATTTCCTTCTCCCTCATATGAAGGTCTAGTTTTCCCTCAAACGCACCTATACGTTTCACTTCAAACGCTCCTTGCTATAGCAAGCTCTACATTCCTATCACTCTTTGAGCAAGGAAGTTTCTTCCAAATTCTCAATTGGATTTCTTCGTGATAATCTTTTATTCACAGCCTCTAGTTATGCCTTCAACGACAAGATGAGACATTTTCTCTGTAACAATTTCAGAATACATGAAGACACCCAGAAAATACAGTATGCTTGTGATGATTTGGTGGATAGTATAGATTCCAATAATCAGACAAAATCTTCATAGATCTATTAAACTAGACTGTTTACAAGATTTTGTATAAATAAGTACATCAAATTACTGTTACCCATTTAAAATAATGAAATACTGTTCCAGAAGTTTATCTCGAAGCCACCATCTTACCTGTTTTGATAACTGTAATAGGTAGCATCCCGAGGGATTGTACATAACTGCTTTCCATAGCAACAGAGGGTCTGCGGAGAAAATTCCAGCTACAAAGAACAAAAGAAAAACATTACAACTCATGTAACACTTTCAAACAGCTAAGAAAAGGTCATTCCTTGCTGCTGTTCAAATGCTCCTGAACTTTAAGACCCATAATTTTTTTTTCAATGTTACTTTTTAAAAACAGATTGCCAGCTGGTTATGGCAGCTTCAGAAGGAATTATGTAGTGCCTTTAACACAGAAAAGCAACCCAACAATTGCAGAGGTATTGTGGCAATGGAAGTCCAAAAGGTTAAACAATTAGGGGTTTTAGGGTACAGTCAGCAGCTACTTGGGAGAGGATTTATTCCAGAGGTTGGATGCTGAAGGAAATGGATTTGGGTGATATGGGTCACAAGGGACTACACAGGAATGTAAAGGGGCTGGGGATGACCATAAATATGGGTTTGACTGTTTATGCAAAGTTCAGAATGGCATTAGAATGCAACTGTTTAATTCCTTTGTGGTTTTGTGCTAACATCCTCAGGTGTCTGTTTAATTCCTCCCTGTGGTCCCCTAGGCCAACACACGTTTAGCATGTTCAAAGACTTTCCCAGCACCATAAGGTCAGCAGTGGGGATGTTTGCCGATGATCATACAATGTTCAGCATCATTTGCAACTCTTCAGATACTGAAACATTCTGCGTCCATATGCAGCAAGACTTGGACAACATTCAGGCTTCGGTTGATACGTGGTAGCTAAATAATGACCATTGCCAACGAGAGAAAGTATCTATCTATCATCAGTACCATCGCTGAATCCCCACTAACAACCACTGGGGATTACTGTTGACCAGAAACTGAACTGGACCAGCTATATAAATACTGTGGCTAGAAAAGAAGGCCAGAGGCTGGGAATTCTGTGGAAAGAAACTCAACTTCCCAAAGTCTGTCAGCATCTACAAGGCACAAGTCAGGAGTGCGTCGAATACTCTCCACTTGCCTGGATCAGTACAACAACACTCAAGAAGCTGAACATGATCCATAGCATAGGTGACTCTTGGCTGGCACCCTATTCATCACTTTCAACATTCATTTCTTCCACCAGCAATAGACAGTTGCAGCAGTGTGTGAAATCTACAAAGTGCACTGCAACAACTCATCAAGGCTTCTTCAACAGGAATTCCCAAACATACAACCTCTACCACCGCCACCAAGAGCAGCAGATACATGGAAACACCATCACTGCAAGTTCCCCTCCAAGCTACACATGATCCTCTCTGGGAAATTTATCACGGTTCCTTCACTGTCGATGGGTCAATGACCTCGGACTACTTTCCTAATAGCACTGTTTCTACAACACATGGACTGTAGTGGTACAAGATGGCTCACCACCACCTTCCTGAACAGCTGCTGTCTAGCAGGCTCACCATCGCCTGCTTGAGGGCAATAAATGCCAGCAATATCCTTATCCCACAAACAAATATAAAAAAATTGTTAAAGAACTATAGTCAAACATCTGACATTTTATCAGTCAACTTCAACCAACAACTAGAAATGACCTGTCCACTCCCGCAGATAACCAGCTGAAAGCATCAGTGAACTGATATGCTGCTTTAAATATTTTTTCAGGATATGACAGATAACAAAGTGAAGAGTGTAATAATAATAATAATAATAATAATAATATGACTAGGTTGGAAAGGAATCAGAACACAACATACCATAATTTAAGAGTATTGGTATATAATTTGTATTCTAATGTTTTTACTTCAGTTGGGAAGTACTAAATTCTTGCTTGTGGACTTCATTAATGGGACATGGGTTAACGTTTATTGCCCAACCCCAAATGCTTGGAAATTAGTTGTGTATTTCTATTTTTCATTCCTACAGTCCATGTGGTGAAGGTATTCTGTTATTAGGTGCAGAACGCCAGGATTTGGACCTAGCAATGATGAATGAATGGCGCTACGTTTCCAAGTTAGAAGTGTGCGTAGCTTGCAGTGGAGTGGTAATGTCCCCATATGACTGCTCTCCTTGTCTTTCTAGGTGGTAGTCATAGGTTTGGGCAGTGCATCCCAAAGAAGCCTTAGCAAATTTCTGTAGTGCAATTTTAAAAATACAGAATTAACTTTTAAGGTGATGTTTGGGGATGCTTCATCCTGGATGGTGTCAAGCTACTTGGGTTTAGACGCATCCAGACAAGTGGAGAGTATTCCAAAACACTCCCTGAGTTATACCTTGTAGATGATGGGGCTTTGAGGGGTCAGGTGGCGAATTTCTACCCACAGTATTGAAATGACTGGTGCCTCAAGATTATTTAAGTTTTATTTATTAGTGTCACAAGTAGGTTCACATTAACACTGCAATAAAGTTACTGTGAAAATCCCCTAGTTGCCACAGTCCAGCATTACTGAGGAAGAATTTAGCGTGGCCAATGCATCTAACCAGCACATCTTTCAGACTGTGTGAGGAAACCAGAGCACTTGGAGAAAACCCACGCACACACAAGGAGAATATGGAGACTCTGCACAGAGACCCAAGTTGGGAATCGAACCCAGGTTCTTAGCACTGTGAGACAGTAGTGCTAACCATTGTGTCATCAAGCGTAGCTGTTGGGTGAGGATCGAGTCTCATTTAGTTCCAATACTGCCATTGCCCCTCAGCCCCACAGTCAAATACTCCGCTGACATTTTGACAGGTTCCAAAACACATATTAGGCTAGTGGCATTAAAACCATCTTGGAAATGTGGGAAACAAAAGGAGATAAATAGAATACAATAGAAAATAGTTAAAGAAAAACTGTCAGTTACCTTTCTACCACAGCAATATCCCAGATTCTGCATGACAGGGTCAATCTCCAGCTCAAAGACCTCTGCCAGCTTCGTACAGTACTTATACACACGTGACGTCTTGCGGTTGTACAGCCAGGCATTGTTGAACATCAACCAAATGTCATCAACATACTGCCATGGCTCCTGGTACTGGCCAGTATCTAACTTGCGCTTGATCGTAGACAAATCCATAGGTGTCTTTACGATATCAAAGTAGTCCTTCAAGAGAAGAAATAAAGCTTCAGTTTGCTAGTAAGCCACATATATTGTTACAACAAGCAAGCATCATTATTGCTTTAAAATGCTTCCTAAAAGCTACACAGCAGGTTGTAGCTTTCCCACCCCAGCAGAAACATCCGTAAGAGATTAGTGTACATCTGAAAAAGGGGAAAGGCCAATACTGGACATATGAAATAGGAACAGAAATGGGAGGAAATGAACAGCAGGTCACTCTGTATCTGCAAAGTAACTCTGCATTTCTAATTGATTAACCTGCTGTACATTAGTGTTTCCTGCTTTTGTCTTGTCCTACGTAGGTGAGCGGATTGTCCCTTTAAGGATCACTTGGCAGAGTAAAGGTTACATGACCTGGGGAGCCAGTGGAACATCAGGGTGGGGATTCAGCCCAATAAGCAGGGGTTGTTGTTCTAGAACCTTCTTGGAGGTTGGCAGCTGACACAGGTCTCTGTATAGCCTACACCTGTAAAACAAGTGTGTTGTTTTTCCCTTAACTAGCGAACAAGAATTATTGCACTGGCAACAAGGGTAAAAGCAAGCTCTGAACTGAGTATACAGTTGAAGTTGATACAGAGTAGTAAAGTACAAAAATACCCCTATCTGGGCGGATAGATCCTCTTGATAAGTTTGGGGGCGTTTAAGAGATCTCTGGATAGGTTTATGGACGAAAAGGGATTGGTATAGGCTAGTGGGTCATTGTTTTTGTAACTGGTCGGCGCAACATCGTGGGCCGAAGGGCCTGTTCTGCGCTGTAATGTTCTATGATAACTCCATGGAAGACTGGCTATTACTTTGAGGTCAACAAAATAATAGGCAGTGGGGTGGTGGTGGTGGCCGGGGGGGGGGGGCAATCCTTTTTAAAGTTCATTTATTAGTGTCACAAGTAGGCTTCCATCAACACTGCAATGAAGTTACTGTGAAATTCCCCTAGTCGCCACACTCCAGCAATTCTGAGTTCGTGTGGAACCCAGGCTTACAATCTAATTCAGTCTCACAACCTCAAGCACACCCCAAGCACCCAACTCCAAAACATTCAGAGAGACTGTTGAATTGGTAAAGTCACATTTCTATCCTAAATTGTCTGTCATGTTGCAGAGATTTAATTTTAATTGAAAGGGGAAAGTCCCAGGGGAAACTATTGCAACTTGTATCACCAAATTGAAGCAAATCCTGGAGCCATTTTGAATGGCATGCTGCAGAACAGATTAATCTGCAGGGTGAATAATGCAGCAATTCAAGGGAAGTTATTGGCAGAGGCAGATAGAAATTTTAAGCGAGGGTTGGAGACCGCGCTGGCAATGCAGTGTGCTGAAAAGGAGGTACAAGAGTTACAAAGAACACAAAACGGTGCTGTTCGGTGGTGCCATAAACGAAGATGTCGTCGTGAAACAGGAAGCAAATTCAACACAACTAAAAGAAGTTTCAGAAGAGGACATCAATCGGCAAAGATTGAAGCAGAATGTGACCATTGTGGAGGTAACCACTCCCCTGAATCCTGCAGCTATAAAGAGGCTGAATGTTTCTGTCACAGGATGGGCCATTTAAGGCATCGGTGCAAAGGCAAGTCAAGTTCACAGTGCCAATTAAGTCGAGTATACAACGTGGAAGAAGCTAGCACCAGCACTGGATTTGGAAGACACCCCAGAAAGAAACTCTTAACACACTAAAGCAATTGCTGCATTTTTGAATTTCTTACTGCATTTCGACCCATCTAAGAAATTGGTGTTAACCTGTGATGCCAGTCCATATCGCATTGGTGCGCTGTTGTCCTATGACATGGACGATGGATCTGAAAGGCCAATAGGGTATGTCTCGAGAACCCCCTCAGAAGACGAAAAGGGCTACTCAAATTGAGAAAGAAGGATTATCAACAAATTTTGTTGTCAGAAAATTCCACTAGTATTTGTATAGTCCACACTTCACCACTGCTCCTGATCACAAATCGGTTTGGGATCCTTTTAAAGACAAGGTCGGCAATTGCATTGGCAAGAATTCAGTGTTAGGTGATAATCCCCTCCACCTATGAATATACCTTCAAGCAGCGGCCTGGAACAAACATAGTGAATGGGGATGCACTTAGTTGCCTACCTTTGCAAGAGAGTATTGCACCTCCCCAGTACCACAGGAAATTGCTACGGTGTTGAGTATCTTAGACAAGTTGCCAGTCACAACTAAGGTTGCCTGCTGGCACCCCACTGCACCCTTGGAAGTAGCCTGGCTGGCCATGGACATGAATCCATGTTGATTGGGTTGGTCCATTCATGGGCACAACATCTTTGCTGCTTGTCGATGCACAAAGGGGATGGAAGTGCTTGAGGTAAACTATCCAACGTCATAGGCTACAGCTGAGAAATCACGCAATGCTTTTTCACCCACAGAACATATGGAAGTTACAGGGTGGATTTTACACCCTCACTCATCCTAAGACTATAAAATCCTGTCCATGGTCAATGGAACTTTCCACGTCCCTCGCTCGCTCAGATTTCCGTGGTGAGTGGGATGGTAGAATTGCGGTGATAGTATCTGAGTTGAGTTCCTGGAGTCGTTGTATCCAAAACTGGACCCTTGCTTTTATCAAGTGGACACAGAAGGGATCTCAGAATTACTGTCGTACACAAAGAGGCCATCCAACCATCGAGTCTGCACTGACTCTCCGAAAGACCACGCCACCTAGGCTCTTCCCTCCATTCTATCCCTATAACTCAACGCATTTTGCCACTGCTAATCCACCTAACCTACACATTTTGGATACCAAGGGACAATTCAGCATGACCAATCCACCTAACCTGCACACCTCTGAGATGAAACCAGAGCACCCAGAGGAAGCCCACACAGACACAGGGAGAACATGCAAACTCCATACAGTCACCCAAGGCCGGAATCGAACGGGGTTCTCTGGCGCGATGAAGCAAACGTGCTAAACACTGCAATCCTTAGGGATAGGAAGGCTCGTCCAGAAATATGCAGACCATCCAAGAGCGCGAGCATCGTCCCAGCAGCCAATGCTGCCATCAGGAGCTATACTGCGATTTGCGAAAGTTGTCGATTACCCAAGCATTGAAGTACCAGGTCATCCTGTTTTAGGTGTAATTGACATCCCCATGGAAACAAATGAAAGTGAGACGCACGTGCCTGAAGAGGCATCTGTCATTGTGGATTCCACTGACGGCGCTCCAGTGGAAGCAGCCCACAGAAGTTACACCATTCCACTAGAAATCAGCAACAATCTGAAAGACTTAATTTATAATGGACTGGATTCATTTTTAAATGTATCGGGTTGTATGAATTAGTATTGACGTTTGTATAAAGGGACTTAGTGGAGGAGTGATTTGGTGACTGTCCCTTTAAGGATGGCTCTGCAGAGTAAAGGGTCTCATGACCCATAGAACCAATTAGGTGGGACATCTCGGAAGCTGGTTGCAAACCTCCATATAGCCTTTACCTATAAATAAACTCAATGTTTTTCCCTTAACTGGTAAACAAAAATCACAATAGGTTAAAGCAAGTTTCGATAACATGTGCATTATAAGTTTACTGAAAACTTTACTGTAAACCTCAGCGCACATTTCGAAAGAAATACTATTAGCAAGACTACAGGTCTACAACTGCAAGAAAAACAGAGGCTATTACCAAATGTTACGCTTATAACACTGAAAAATCCCAGAATCTGAGGCAATCACAACAGAATTGGGCTTATTCAGTCACCATAAAGCACATCTATATGTCAGGCTAGTCCAACAGATTTACATTTTTCAGGAGAACAGATCGAAATGGTAATAAACATCATTGTAATAAACAGTAACCTGGCTGTTAATGCCCAGTATTAAGTAACAATGGGATTGAGATTTGTTTTATAATTGTTTGTTTTTATTTTTGTCAACAGCATGGAGAGGTGAGGTTATAAAATCTCCGAATAGGAAAATCAACATGACTTTTCACATACACCTCCACAAAACTTTTAGCGCATGACACACTTTATCCCAGCTGAATAAACTAAGCTGGGAGGTCAAATAAAATATTGCAACACTTACAAAAGTGGTAGGAAAATGATATGTATACCAAAAAAAATCTACACACCGTACTTACAGGAATACCCAGCTGCTGAGGGTCCACAGGTTGCCGGAAAGGAAGTGACTCAGGGTCCTGACGGTAAAGTGCTTCCAGTGTCGGCATCAGAGCCTGCCGTAACTCTTCTGGCTTGAAAACTAAACAAACAGAATGAAGGCAAAAGGTCCTTAACACTAAAGATAATAGAGACCTGCAACTTAAGATTCAACACTGATGCACCAAAAAATTTATAGGGATGTTAATATTTTGATGCTTCCATTTGTCTCTCCCTCATACATAAGCAACCTTCAAAATTAAATTCTCCATAATGGGATTTTATCAACGCTCTTATTTAAAATTCAACTATCAAAATCTATTTCAGCCCATTTGACAGACTCCTAACAAGTGCACGGGTGACTTGATGCAGTTCTGCTAGGTAAACCGCGATGATATAGGGATAATGTTCTCCATTCTCCCACCCCCAATTTTTGACATTGCTGGGTGGAACACAGCCAAATTCAGACACTATAGGCAAGTGAACGTGTTTGAAAGGAGTTAAAATCTCTTCCCTAGTCTCTACCTGGTAAAACTGGCACAAGAACCAGATTGATATTACTCCAGTTCAACAGGACCAGCTTTCCTCTTCACTTTCTCAATTTTTGTATCCACTATAACATTTACCAACTTACAACAGAAGAAAACATTCTCTTTACATTGCAGTGTTAATGTAAGCCTTACTTGCGACTAATGAATAAACTTTTAAAAAAAGACTAATTCCTTCTGCATTTGCTGAGGAAAGCTGTTGTGTTTTAGGAATATAGGAATAGGCCATTCAGCCTAGATCATGGACAATCACTCAACATCAAAGCCATCATCTTGCACTATCCTGGTATCCCTTGATGTCACTGCTACCTGGAAATTTATTGACATCCACTATAAACATACTCGGACTGATCCTGGAGAATTCGAAAGATTCATCACTGAGTGAAGAAACTCTTCTTCACCTCAGATCTAACTGACCTATCCCTTATCCTGAGACTGAGAGCTCTGGTTTTATACACCCCAACCTGGAAAACATCCTTCCTGCATTTAGCCATCAAGTCCTATATAAATTTTATATATTCGTCTAAACTACTTGTATACAGGGCCAGTTACCTCAATCTCTCCTCAGTGGGCAAGCCCATCACCCCAGGAGTTAGACTAACAAACCTTTGTTGAATTCCCTTTATGGCTATTATATCGCTCCTTGGGTAAAGAGACCAAAACATACCAGGCGTGGTATCACCAAAGCACTATACACATCAAGATTTCCTTATTCCTATACTCAGATCAGCTCAAAATAAAGATTAATTTATCATTTGCTCTCCTAATTGCTTGTTGCACACGGCATGTTAGCTTTCAGATACTTAAGTAAAACACTCTTGGACCCTTGGTCTCTTTGGACATCAACACTTCCCAATCTCTCATTATTTAGACATACCCTGCATTTCTGCTTCCCTACCAAAGTGGATAACTTCACATTTTCCCCACATTATATTCCATCCACCATGTCTTTGCCCATTCACTTGGCCTCTTTGTATCTTTCTCTCAACTTCCATTCACATCTATATTTGTGTCAGCAAAATTGGAAATATTATATTTGATTCTCACGTCCAAATCATTGATACAGAATGCGCACAGTAAGGAGTCTCACAACACCAGGTTAAAGTCCAACAGGTTTATTTGGAATCACAAGCTTTTCGGAGCGCTGCTCTTTCATCAGGTGTTGGGACTTTAACCTTGTGTTGAGACTTCTTACTGTGCACACCCCAGTCCAAAGCTGACATCTCGCTTCATACAGAATGTGAATAGCTGTACCCCACAGTAACAGACTGACAACACAAAAATGATCCATTTATTCTACTGTACATACTTTTCTTACGTGACTGTCCACTCGCAGGGGATGATTGAGTCGCCAAGCTTGTACTATCATCTTCCTCCTTAGCTTCACATTTCACCTCTGGTTTCTTCTCATCAGCCTCCATTGGCTCCTGTTTACACTCTTCTGCTGCAGGTTCTTCTTTTATCTATAAATAATATTCACAAAAAAGGAGTTTTACTTTCATTTCATCTACACAAACATAGCACGGTGTTGGGAATTAACTCCCCTCCTGCTACTGCGCACCAATCCTGACACGTCCACACTCAGGACGACGCAACATTCCAAAGGGCACAGCTCTTGCACTTACTCCAACAACATGTCTTAATGCTAATCTCAAAGGAAAAAAATCAAGGGTAGATTTGTAATGTGCTAACTGGCAATCTGAGCCATATACCTAGCTCTGTAAACTAGACTGCTCATTGAATTACTAAATAAATGTTTCATATGTATCATAAAGCAAATGTTCAAACATACTATACTAAGCTGCCCCTCTAAGTTTAGAAAATTTTAAAACCAGACAGCAGATTCTTCTTCCACTCTCAAGTGAGCAGTGACCATAGAAAAACCAACATATAACAAATAAAAGGAAATCTAGACTGTTCGTCATTTGCAAAATATTTAAAATTAAGAAATGTATGCTATGATCCAAATATTTCTACATTTGATAAATTAAAAGAACATTAAATTTGTAAATTACAATACAGCGATGCCTCTGAATGTTCAACTTCCACTTTCTTTGCAAAAAGGATGCCAGGTAAGGAAAAAGCAAAATGGTGATCAATGGCTCAGAACAGAATTTTAAAGTCACCTGAAGCAAGTATTTTTGCTGCTTTCATAACCATCATAAATTAATTAAGAATCATAGAATCCTTACAGAGCAGAAGAGGCCATTCAGCCCATCGAGTCTGCGCTCACTCTCAGAGTATCTTACTCAGGCCCTCTCCCCCACCCTATCCCCATGGCTAATACATCTAACCTACTCATTTTGGGACACTTAAGGGAAAATTTAGCATGGCCAATCCACCTAACCAACACATCTTTGTATTATGGGAGAAAACCAGAAACCCAAATAAACACAGGAAAAACGTGCAAACGTCACACAAACACAAGGCAAAAAAATTATGGTCAAGTAGGAAATCACGCGGCCAAATCTCTAAGATTGACGAGGATAGGATTTGGGGGGCGGGGACCAGGTGTCGTCAGAGAGTAATGCCAACTGCATTTCTATAGATCAAAATAAAATAAAACAACCAGCGATCTAGCAATCCATCCACCAGTGGAATTCGTGTTGTGTAGATTAAGATGCAAATAGAAGAGGAAGTCCAATCTGATGCTGAAAATGTGCCAGTTAACTAACAAAGCTTTCAGATTCCCACATTCTAAGATTCAGCTCCATTCAAAGATAGATTTCTGTTAACATTTACATGGAAAATTTGATACACATATTCTCTTTCAGTAATAATATTGGAAGAAGGTGTAGCTTCACAAAGGATTCTCTGACAATTCAAGTCTTCACTGAACTACTCTGGATTAGTTTCGTGAACACAACGTCACACGCTTTAGAACTTTGTGGAGTTATATAGAAACAATTTTGTCTTTCAAAGCAAAACTGAAAATTAGATGTTTTTGTACGAATAAACATCCACCAACTACGGCAGTAGTTTTTTTTTCTAAACAAACAAGTGCCACCTCACATAATCTGCCGACTGTAGTTTCTTGCATCTCCTTATGCCAGCAAGAAAGAAGAAAATACACAAACTTTCCGAACACACAATGTGATTTTAAAACTAGGACTAACACAAGATCAAGATTTGCCATGGCAAACAACAAGAGAAAGTGACACCCACATTCCAGGGATGAAGGGAAAAAGAAGGACATCAGGGTGTTTTGCACAGGGGCAAAAAAACCCCAAAGAAATTTCTTGTATTAGGAGAGTTACTGTGCACCTCAAGTTGAGCTTTGGCATTTTGGAGGCCTCCTGTCACAGCTACAGTTGGTGCATGGTTCTGAATCAGCAGGAAATTGGAACAGGCAAGGAAAATCATTTGGGGAAAGGACGGTTCTTACCCTCAGTGCAAAAGAAGACATGCAGTTCAATGAATTAAGGATTATATGCCTCTTCTTACCTCTTGTTTTATTTCCTGCTTTGGTTCCACAGTTTCTGGCTCAGTTTCTTCCTCTTCCTGCTTCTCTTCCATCTTCATGTCAGACACTGGTGCCTCAGGAGCTGGCTGCTGAGAATTTGTGTCTGTGCTGCTTACTGATGCTGGGGTCGATACTCGGCCATCTGCACTTACTGCAGATTGAGAAAGCTAAGGCAACCCAAACAAGGCCAGTCAGGTCGAGTAGTAAAAATACAACAGAATAGCATCAGATGTAAAAACACAGCAGAGCAGTTCAGATTGAAGTGCGTAAGTCGTAATTATTTAAATCAAATCGTTTCCTAGTAGATGATAAGAAACTTGGCAAAGTAGAAAGTAGTGACTATGACGCGAAACAGAGGTTTAGTAAATTGAGCGCAATGCACAGAAGCGTGAAATCATGTGCTTTGTGAGGACTAATACGGATGAACTATGAATGAGATAGACTTTGAAAAGTGTGGAGGAGCAATGTTTATACACACAAATCCTTGGGTGGCAGAGTAAATTGATAAGGTACTTAAGATATCAGGGATGAGGGACTTCAGTTACGAGAGGTTGGAAAAGTTAGGATTGTTTTCCTTAGAACAGAAAATATACAATGAGAGGTTGGAGGGGGGTGGGGTGGTCGTCATAGATGCATGAATCACTGACAAAAGATCTAGTAGGGAGAAGGAGAGATTTTTTTCACTTGGGAGTTATCTGGATTACTTTACCGTAGAACTTGACGGAAGCTACTTCTATAAAAATACTAAAATGAAGCAGGACAGGTCTAAGAGGATAAGGAACTTGGCAGGGTTACAAAAGGGTGGCACAGTGGTTAACACAGAGCCAGGGACCTGCGTAACTGTGTGGAGTTTGCACCTTCTCCCCATTTGCGTGGGTTTCCTCCAACATCCGAAGGTATGCAAGTTAGGTAGATTGGCCGTGGTAAGTGCACAGATTATGGCGATAGGGTGGGAGACACTTGAATTGGAAAGTCAGTACAGACCCTTGCTGCACAATACAAATTTTATGAATTCTAGATAGAGATGCGGCACTGAACATAAGAACCAGCAGACACAACGGGGAGAACTGCCTCCCTCCTTCTACGCTGTTAAGTTTCTACAACACATTAAAAGCAATTCCTTACTGCAAGCCATTTACAACAAGTTGAATTCTATTACGAAGTTATCCTACAAAAAGTACCAAAAAGGCTAACGGAATATTGGCCTATATGTCATGAGAGTGGAATTTAAAAAGGTAAGAAAGTTATGCAGCATTGATAAGGCACCACTTGAACCTCAATGATATAAGGTCCTTGGAGGGAGTACAGTGCAGATTCAAGGACTATGAAAGCTGGTTGCATAAACTCAGTCTGATCTAGTCAAGGTCTTCTAAACAAATCAGGGTTTTAACAGGGTAAGGCCATAAAGAAAAAGAACAGGAGTAGGCTATTCAACCCATCGAGCCCTTTCAATCATTTAGTAAAATCATGGTTAGATTGAGGGGAATCTGGAACAAGATGGCATAATCTTAAGATTAGACTAAACCCATTTGAGTGAAAATAGTAATCACTTTCTCACAAAAAGGTATGGAAATCTGGAACCCTCTTCACCAGGTTATGGATGCTGAGTGATCGGTAATGTTCAAGTCTGAGATTAATACAACTTCTGTTGGGAACCAAATAATACGGAGCAAAGGTGAGCAAATGGAGCTGAGATACAGGTCAGCCATGATCAAACTGAATGGAATAGCAGAATCAGACAAAATGGCCTACTGCTATGTAGGGAGCTGGCTTTTCAAACATGCACAACAGAACAAGCTTCCACAGTGGCCTTAATTATAAAACTGCTGAAAATTACAGTTTTGCATTGAACTTCTAAATATTACAGGATTGTAGTTTGCAACTGAATATTTGAATGATTAGAATTCATCCTTCATTCTAAAATGATGACAAACTTATTTTCTACAGTGAGTCTAAGAACTTAGCCAGAAAAGTTAAAACTTCAGCAATGCAAAGTGATTTTACTCAAAGTTAGCCAATTTACGAAACAATCACCAAACAAAATACACATCCCCTTGGGCATTGTTTGGGTAGGCAATGAGTTCCTGGGTCTAATTAATATGTTGCAATTGGATGCTGTTCTTTTTGGGAGGCAGAGTGGAACAGCCATAGTTTATAGTTACATGCTAATACCTACCCCTCAAACTTAATGCCTTTGCTATGTCAAGAATCAGGAACATAAACTGGCCTATTGCCACCTTGGGGCATACACAACTACTTAAAGTTGGGCACGAGCATTGGCTAAAATAGGCACAATATCCAGCATGAAGCAAATTTATAGGAACACTTAGCTAAAATACACTCCATTGAATCCCTACAGTGGAGGAGGAGGCTATTCGGCCCATTGAGTGTGCATCGACTCTCCGAAAGAGCATCTTTACTGGGGCACTTGGAGGAAACCCAAACAGACAGGGTGAATATGCTCCGCCTTTCAATCATGGCTGTTTAGTTTCTCAGTCCTATTCTACACACACACCTACACACAAACACACTGCAACTCCATTTTCCCCTTCAAAGTAAAAACTATCAAGGCTGGAGAATAGAAAGGAATAGAATAGATACTCAGCATCAAACACACACTCTATCATAGAATCCCTACAGGAGGTGGCCATTCGACTCATCAAGTCTGCACCACCACAAGCCCCTACCCCCATACATTTACCCTAGCTAGGAAATTTAGTTAATGCACTGCAAAGCTCCAGTTCTTTGCTTCAACCATTTGCCTCATATCTGAGTGCAGAAAAGCATGTCCTACTACATTAGTGTAAAATAACCATAGCCCATTTTGGCTGATCCTTCTGCCCTTCCACTCAGATCGCCGATTAGTGTCAATGTGGTAAAATTGTGCGCTGTGGACCCACTGTGCAAAACCTTAGTCCATTTATTAGATCTTAAAGAATGATCAGATCCTGCATTTTGAAGGAGGAATATCAGATTGACTGAAATCCAACCTAGAAAAGCAAGGTCTCAAAGATAAAAAGGCCAAGTGTTAACTCAAGCTGTTAACCCAGTTCCCCAAGGTGTGCATCTCTTATCTACCAGTCAGCCTAAGACCTGTCAACACTTTCAAGAGAGAGCATGCTATTGAACAAGGTAAATTAATTCACAGAATATTGCGAGGAGAATCAAGAAAAATAGAAAATAGAAACTTGAAAGATATTAAACAGAACGTCATTATCAAATAAATCTGTGTACACAATTAAAAACATTTTTCAATATACTCACCGGGGTACTAGGATGTTGAGGCTGTATTGGTGCTGTTGGTGTAGGGGTCGTAGGGGTTGTAGATTGCTGCTGTGTTGATGGCGGTGGTGGCTGCTGCTGCTCCCGCTCTCGCTGCTGCTTCTGCCCAGCTGTCACCTGAGGCTGTGGAGGAACTGGTGGGGGAGGAGGAAGCTGCTGCATTTGCGGTGGGGTCTGGACTTGAGAAGGGGGTGGCATTGTCTGGGACTGAGAGTTAGGTGATGGTGTCTGCTGCCGCTGTTGAGGAGGAATGCTTGGTGGCGTCTGATGAGGAGTGGGTGTGAGGCTTCTTGGCCCAGGGGATGGGGAATTCTGATGAAGTGGAGGCTGAGAAAGAGGTGGCGGGCAGTTGAACTGGGCACTCTGGGCTCCTGGCTGCATCGATGCAGAACTGTTTACAGGTAATGAGGAGTTTTGAGCCTAATAAGAGAAACATAAAATAGAACCATTAATACAGTACTCCTTTTTAAAACTAGTCAAGTTGAATACATTGGAGAACCATATAATCCATCCATGTTACTGTAACATATATTGGATGTAACTACACAATAGCATTCGGTTTTGTAGATTGCCGAAGTCAGTAGAAAGTAAGCTGAGACATATTTATGATCACTGTAACAAATAATGTAAATTCAAGTTGCAGATCAATGTCCACTAACAGAAAAAAGGTGCAGCTTTTGGAAAAACTACATTCACTTCAGTTCATAAGTGAAACTGCAGTCACTTGACAGGAAACGTGGCACTCGGGACTCGTAACAAAAAGTAAAAGAATGATCTAAAAATAAGCATACTATAAATTAGCTTTGCAAAAACAGCCTTTTTGACAGGTTGTATTTTTTAAAATTGACAGAACTGTAAAATTCTGAAGCCTGTGTGATTGGTCCCTCTATCCCATTAAGACTTTCCAATGCCTCTACCGTTTTATCAGGTACATGATCCAATCACCCTACCATAGTGAGTTAACAGTGGGGTCAATTAATATTAATTTCTTCAGTTCTTTTGTTGACAATCCATCCTTTGAGAATAAAGTTCAACAAAATAGTGACTTCTGATGCACCTGACTAGTACACCAGTCAGCTTCACTGGCCCATGTTGTGCACTAACAGTGGGAGAGAACACACAGCAGGCAGCACAGTGGCTCAGTGGTTAGCACTGCTGCCTCACAGTGCTAGGGGACCCAGGTTCAATTCCCAGCTTGGGTTGCTGTCTGTGTGGAGTTTGCATGTTCTCCCCATGTCTGCATGGGTTTCCTCCGGGTGCGTCGGTTTCCTCCCTCAGTTGGAAAGAGGTACTGGTTATGTGCATTAACCCAAACAGGTGCCATAGTGTGTCGACTAGGGGAATTTCATAGTAACTTCATTGCGGTGTTAATGTAAGCCTTACTTGTGATCAATAAATAATTGAACTTTATGAACATCCGGAGTAAGACACAGAGTGTGGGTTTCAGGAATTTGGAGCTGAGTGGGAATCTGGTGCAGAGGGGAAAGGATATTTTGGTGGGAGGGGGGAAAAAAGAGAAGGACGAGGACGAGGCAAGAGCAGGCTATTGAGCTGGATGATCAGCCATGCTCATAATGAATGGCGGAGCAGACTTTAACAGCTGCTTTTGTGACATGATCTTCCGCCTTATTTCTTTTTAGGTCCCCATCAATAAATTCTTAGTCTATTAGTGGGATTCAAGGTTTGGTTTGCGTGATGAACAGAGTATGCATCTGCCCCAATCTTCTGTCAGCCGCTGAATAAAACTAAACTACTTCAAAATAATTAAGCCATAAAATGTTGATTTTTATGGACTAGTACCCATTTGGTAAAATGGCTGCAATGGATGGTGTGCTGTAGCAAAATATAGACATTATACATGTTTATGAAATGGATTTGCCTTGATTTCTGACTGACAAGTTTACAGAACAATTAGACTTTAACCAGAGCAGTACTCATACTATCCTGGCATGAGTAATTCAATTTAGAATCATAGAATCCCTACAGTGCAGGAGGTCATTTGACCCATTGAGTCTGCACCAACACGATCCATCCCACCGAGGCCCCAGTCCCATAACCCCACATTTACCCTGCTACTCCCCCTGACACTAAGGGACAATGTAGCATGGCCAATCAACCTAACCAACTCATCTTTGGACCATGGGAGGAAACCAGAGCACCCAGAGGAAACCCACACAGACACAATGTTCAAACTCCAGATAGCTCTTTTCTTTATGTAAGAGCTTAAGATTCTGTTATTTGGAATCCTATTAGTGGCACGGTCTCAAATGTTTTGATACAGTACACAATATCTTGGATTCAGGCAAAGTTAAAAATTAACTCAGGCTGGACACAAAGGAGTTAGAAGAAAAAGACAAGTAAATACCGGAGACATGACTGGCTGGTTGCTGGCCTGCGTCATGGTGGTGCTGCCAGTGTTCATTCCAGGAGAGGATACAGGAAACTGATTCGGAGACAGGAATTGATTCTGGGCAGGATGCTGCACAGCCATAGGCTGCGCCATTCGGGAAGTTGCTAATCCCATCTATGTACGAAGAGAACACGTTGTAAGAAAGTGTACTACAAAAGTGTCACTATTTCTGAAAGTCTCTGGGTGCCTTTATAGGTTTAGAAATGATACAAAACGATGCTAATGATTAAAGATAGTACAGTGAAACTCTCTGCTAGGGCACTGCTGAGCAGCAGATCCACCATGCTCAGCCACTCGTTTCAGCCATACAGGAACCATTCTCCTCCACCATGCTTTCAGTTTCAAAGCATGGATTGGTAAAAGCCCGAAAGTAGATCACGACTTTGCCCTCTTCATTGGCTTAGAGCCAAACATGGGGAACATGAAAAGTTCTTTCAAAAACTTGTCTAATCCTCAAAATAAGCATTTTGTTCAACTGCTTACCACTGCAGTCACAGAATGAGGGAATTAAACATTTTTCCCAACTTGCAATTAATTTCGATAGGCAGTTTTTAATTTTGAGGCTAACAATGGCCAGCTTGAAGTCCCAATTATATATCTTACATATGAGATTAATGAATGAATAGTCAGTGTCAAGATTTATTCCTCTAAAAGGTGTGACCACAACATTGTGACATGAAAGAGAGATTGTGAGGATGTCAGGAGTGCCACCATTCCATCAAACACTATTTAAAATCAGAATCCAGTTTCTATTCAGACATTGTTCCTGGCATAGCATACACCCAAAGTTTAGTTTAAAAACTAGATCTGTGTAAAACCAGTTCAATCTAGCCAAGAACGGATTGGAAACACAACCTCAAATATCAAATAATTATCTGGTCCTTCACTGTTTGTGAGCAGTATGATACTCATGGCGTGCATTATTTGTGACAAAACCAGGTTGCTTATGAAACTGCTTCAATTTTGATGCTTTACTGGGAGTTGTGCTTATTGAGAAAGCATAAATTGTACCTGGTTCATAGGTCCTGTTTGGGTCAGCTGTCCAGGATGGGGTAGTGGAGGGTTTAAGCGTTGTCCCAGACCAGTTATCTGCATGCTACCCATCTGTGAAAACTGGTTCATTCCTGGATTGAGCAGAGTTGGGGAGGAAAAAAAAAAATCATTTAGTAGAAAATATCAAAACAGCTTTTCAAATCATCTAAAACCAACAGAAATGAAGTGTCTCTTTTATTAGCAGCCACTGAGATGCTTAGTTTCCAATTGGGGTTTCGAAACTCACACCGGGTGACATTCATACCCTAATTTTCAACATAGATGCATTAATCCGATACAGCACTTACAGTAGCTGCACCCAAAAGTAATATCTTACAATAGTTGACTATTCATTAACGTACTAAAAACAAAATATCTTCATAAAATATATATTTCAACGAGTCAGTGTGCTTTTGGTTTAATTCTCTGTCCGTAATTTCACATTTCTCATATTGCCATCACCATCCAATCACAATCAGTATTGCACCTGAATATCAGAACTCAATCTAGCCCAAATTACTCAAGTTTGAAAGCAGACGTTCATAGAATCCCTACAGTACAGAAGGAGGTCATTTGAGTTTGTACCTATCACAATCCCACCCAGGCCTGAATGCTGTAACCCTCATTTACCCTACTGATCCCCCCCTGACACTAGCGTCAATTTAGCATGGCCAAGCAACTTAACCTGCACATCTTTGGACTGTGGGAGGAAACAGGAGCATCCAAAGGAAACACAGGTTAGAACGTGCAAACTCCACAAATACAGTGAGCTGAGGCTGGAATTGAACCTGGGACCCTGGTGCTGAGAGGCAGCAGTGCTAACCAATGTGCCACTGTGCCGAATTCTATATTACCAAGGGCTTTTCCCAGCAACTCATAAGTCAGAATCATAAATCTGGTCATTTGTGTCTGGCACCAGAAAATGACCATGACAACTGCCAGATTCTCATAAGATGACTTAATATTAATGTTCTTTAAAGAGAACCTGTCAATGTGACTTTAGTCCCACACCATGTGGTTCCCCAAAGCAATAAATATAGCTCAAAGAATAAATATAAATGGCACATTACACTCCACTGAGATTCTAGTGCCCATAATACATTATGAACATCTCAGATTTACTGCGATAGTAGCTCATTTACCCAATAGTTCAGCACGTCAGAAAGTTGTGATTTATTTGTGTCCGGATTCTTGATGTGCACTGCATTTGATATTCACTAACAATTAGCTAATAAAGTAACTACTCAGACCCTCCTCCCTGGTGCTAATGCAAAAGTTGTTCTGCTCTATTACTCTGAACCCTAATACTGATGCCCACAACTCAAAGGTTTACAGAAGTTCTGGTCAGAACATAAAGAATTGGTGCCAAAGAGCCACCTCCATGGCCTTTTATAATGATTAAAGGCAACTAGTGCACCATTAGTAATGCCAATATCCAATCATACACCAGCCTGTTCAGGTTAACGGTTTTGCAAATCAGGTAACTGTATTCCAACTGCAGAAATGGGGACAGCAGCTGGAGGCATGAGTATCAGCAGAATATACTGATCACTGTACAATTAGTATGTTATTGGAGAGTGGCTGTTAGTTAGAAAACAGTTTGTGATTGGTAAAAGCAATGATTAATATAACTGGATTAGAATGTATATTTGTATAAGAATTTAAGAGTTGGATTTTACCACTTGGGTTCTGCATCCGGTTCATGATCTGGCTTGGCACATTTGGCCGCATAAGGGTTGGGTCAGAAAGCGGGCCATCTGAAATGCAACAAGACCAGGCTTAAACAAAACGCACATGCAGTATTTCAGAAAAGCAGGCAATTTCCTCTGCACCATCAAGGGACAGAGAATTATTGAAGCAAATCAACTAATCATTACTTCCCCAATTTTCATCTTTATTTCATAATTCTGAATATTGCAATACAGTAACTCTGAACATGCGTTCTCCAGGCTGCATTTTAACCAATTTCAACCTAGTTTTTCACAACTATGCAACAGGCGAAAATCATAGAATCCCTACAGTGCAGAAGGAGACCATTTGGCCCATCAAGTCTGCACTGACGACAATCCCACCCAGGCCATATCCCCTCAACCTCGTGTATTTACCTTGCTAGTCCCCCTAACACTAAGGGGCAATTTAGCATGGCCAATCAACATGACCAGCACATGTTTGGACTGTGGGAGGAAACCAGAGCACCTGGATGAAACCACGCTTTCTGTGTGCGAGTTGAGGATGTAAATGCTGACTAATTATTTAACTTTGGGGCTAACACATGAACACCACGTCCAGCTGTCACCTGACATTCAAACAAGCTCACTTTTTAGATGGGATCATTAGATAGCTTAGCCAACTGATTGTTTTTCCCTCTTAGCCTAGGGTGCCAAGGTCAAATGCAAAGTTCTAAATGCTACTGCAGCTGACACTAGCTTATCAATTCAGTGTTGGAATTAAACTTCGATGCCATCACCATTAGATTTTGCAAATTTAAGATAATTTTGTTAACTTATTGAACCTGTTACACACGTACCTAAATAAGTAAAAATATCCTGATGGGTATACTTGTAGCAAGTTGCAATGTGAATTATCAGTATATGTAGATACAAATTTAATATGCTCTCTGGGTCATCAAGGCTCTATAAGTCAGCTGATTCATTACTGTTCCTCAGTTAAGTTGTAGTACTTGAATAAAGAAAGGAAAACTCCACATTAAAGCCCTTGGTGCACTTGCTGAAGACAACACGTACAAATGTTTCGTTATTCATGACTGTTACCCATGCCCCCGTTCACATCAAGCTTCTAGGTGTCCAGATCACCAAAAACCTTCCCTGGTTCCCCCATGCTAATGCTATAGTTAAGAAAGCCCACCAACTTCTCTACTTTCTCAGGAGGCTAAGGAAATTTGGCATGTCCGCTACAACTCTCACCAACTTTTATAGATGCACCATTTCTAGTTGTATCACAGCTTTGGTATGGCTCCTGTTCTGTCCAAGACTGCAAGAAACTACAAAGGATTGTGAACGAAGCCCAGTCCCTCACAAAAACTGCCACCCATCCATTCACTCTATCTACATTTCCCATTGCCTCGGAGAAGCAGCCAGAATCATCAAGGACTCAATGCATCGCAGACATACTCTCTTCCATCTTCTTCCGTCAGGAAAAAGATACAAAAGTCTCAGGTCATGTACCAACAGACTCAAGAACAGCTTCTTCCCTGCTGCCATCAGACTTCTGAATGGATCTACTTTGTGTTAAGTTGACCTTTCTCTGCATGAGCTATGTCTGTAACACTAGGTTCTGCACCTTCTCCTTTCCTTCTCTATGAACAATATGCTTTGTCTGTATAGCATGCAGGAAACAATACTTTTCACTATATGCTAATACATGTGACAATAATAAATCAAATTAAAAACTATATTACTTCACTAAATCAGGCTAGACGTAACAGTAATGGCGTTATGAATGCACCAAGGAGTATGGAGCAGACAAAGCACCTTGGTTACAATTAAAATTTGTCTTCTGAAAGTCCTTGTGTGGCCAGTGACAATGTATGGCTGTGAAAGCTGGACCATCAAGAAGAGTGATGAGGCTCGAATAAGAATATTTGAAATGAAACGACATACATGATATAGTGTATGTGTTACGGACAGCCAAGCGGACAAATTACTGCATGCTCAAGAAAGCTGGTGTTAACAGGAACTTTCTTGAAGCACTGATATCAAAGGAGGTCATGTATTTTGGACAACTGAAGTGAACTGGAGGGGAATGTTTGGAAAAAGTAGTAATGCAAAGTAAAATACCTAGAAAATATGCACAAGACAGACCCAAGATGGCATGAATGTATAATGTCAGAATATAGCCTAGCCTCTGTGGAACAGGCAGTGAAGGCAGCAAGAGACAGAAATCAGCAGATAAGGCTTGGTTAGTGTGATCAACCCTCGGAATGAAGACAGATGAAAGATGACACTTAGAAATTTTAAAACGTTAAGTACTAACAAGTACAACAACCAAAAAAAGTTTCTTACTTGGAGGGAGTCCACCCTGCAGTTGAGCCAAGTTTGGGGGTTGGGTTGCTCCTGTAGGTAACATACCACTTTGGTTTGGCATCACACCCTGCTTCTGAAGCCTGGTGCGACGCTTCTCCTCCAGTTCCTTCTGAATCTTGTAGATCTTCTCAGCCAGCAGATGGTAGTACTCTGCCTGTATTTTGAAAAAAAATTGAGAAAGTTGATTTAAAAAAAATGATGCAAGGTGACAAGATCTGATGAAAACAAGTGAAAGCCCAGTGATGCAAGGTGGAAGAGGTTGTCATTCTGTGCAAAAAAATCCAACCGATAGCAAATAAACATGCAAATGAGCAATTCCTTGCTTGCTAGTAATGGAACCTAATTCTAGGTGGCCCAAACTGTTTCCATTATTTCTTCAACAACTCCCATTTAAACTGTCCTGTAAATATTGTCATAGCATTGCTACCAATTTGACACTCAATTGGGCTGTCATGTGGTTGAATCAAATGAGTATTCAGCTTGGCTGTGCAATTTTGATAGAATTCTGAAAGGATGAGAGTATCTATTGGTAGTTACTGTGTTATTTAACCTACTTCACCAAACTATGCAGATCATTTTTGATGAATAATTATGCAGCAAGCACATCTCTTCTTACATCTATCTGGTCTCAGTGAAAAGCAAATCAATCCCAACTTATCCCAAGGTCAAATTGTGCCATGACTGAAACATTAAATTTGAACTTGCCCTGCTGTTGGCAGACTCATACATGTCTCCTTCCACCTTTCGTGCGTAAGCCACCAGGTTTTCCATCCGCCTGTCTTTTAATGCTGCTGGGTCAGGTGTTGGGAATATGGCTTGAACTCTGTATAGAGGGAACCAAACGTTACAAAATATTCAATTGTGCAAGAAGCTGAAATAATAAAATGATCTTTGAACTGAACAATTAAAATCACAGCACAAATCTTCAACTCAAAATGGCAGGCACCTTAAAATGGCAGTTCCAAAATCAAATAGCCCAACATTTACAATTTATTTTATTAAGTTAAGCCTATAATCTTTTTGGTCAGATGAATTTATCAAAGTCAATCAGTAGTCATTGAAACATGCAGCAGCATTGCACGTGTTAATCATAAAGCACGGTGCTACATTCAGAGTACATAAATCTATGGCATTGCGTATATTCAGCTCAACACAAGAAAATTTGTTTTTTTAAACTTTATTCATTAGTGTCACAAGTAATCTTACATTCACACTGCAATAAAATTACTGTGAAAATCCCCTAGTTGCCACATTCCGGCATCCATTTGGGTACACAGAGAATTTAGCACGGCCAACACATCTAATCAGTATGACCTTCAGACTACATTCTATCACTTACTTTTGTGACAAGTGTATTTAGTGAAACTAGTATCGACATGCTGTGCTTGAAGTCATTAGGTTACATTTTAGCTTCATTTAAAGCAATTTTTAAAAGCGACATCGCGGCCTTTTGGCTAAGAGGCAAATGAGATCAAGCCTTGGAAGAGGAGCCATGCCTACTCCAATCAGCTTGGATCATGTAGATCAAGCCCAAGACAGGTGGTGAGAGCCCTGTCTTGTCAGCTTGGATTGGGAATTGAGACTCTGAATTGGACTTGATTTGAATGGATTAGAACGAAAACAAAAAAAATTAAAAACTTGTACTATAAATCTTAGTGTCAATATTTTCCTCAAAGGAGTACTATATTTCGATCATGTATATCAATGAGTAGCAGCAATCTGGCAGAAACAAAACAACTGGCACCAATAAAAATGTTTCTTTAATAACAACCTAATATTTGCCTATGAAGAATAAATGTTTTGTCATTGATTGCTCAGAACTTTTAATACAAGATGATAGTATTTAGGAAGCAGGATGTACAGCAGTAATTGTAGACAATTTAGGAAATCTGTTAAGGGACAATGCATGATGCCAATCAATTAAGAGGAGGACATTCAGCTCATCGTGCCATTTCTGATTTTTCGGTAGAGTTATCCCATTAGCCCCACTCTCCTGTTCTTGCTGCACAGCTGTGTATAATTTTTCCCTTCCGGTGTTTTTTTTGAAAGCTACTAGTGAATCTGTTTCCACCACCCTTTCAGGCAGCGCATTCCAGATCACCATAACTCTCTGTACCATTTTTCAAAAATGCTACCTTCTTCATTTGCAAATCAACTTAAATCTGTCCCTTCTGCTAAAGGCATTACTCCCACAGGAAACAGTCATTCTTTCCTACCAAATCACACACAAATTTGAACACCTTTATTAAATTTCCTCTGAACTGTCTCTGCTCCAAGGAAAACAACCTTCCTTTTTCTAGTGTTTCATGTAATTGAAAGCCCTCTGCCTTAGTATGATTCTACTAAGTCTCTTCTACATCCTTCCTGAGACTGTAACATTGTTCTGAACGCATGTTCAGAACGGAACACAACACTGCAGCCGAGTTTGAACCATTATTTTGCGAAAAGTTTAATTAGAGAGCACCAATAGAAGATAGTCACCAAGTCGTCCAATAAGGAATTCAGAAGAAACTTCCTTACCCAAAGAGTGGCGAGGTGTGTGGAACTCTAATACAGGGACAGACTGAAGAAAATAGTAAGAAGGAAAATAGGGAGAAGTTGATTATGAAGATAGATTTAAATGAGGAAAGAGAGGAAGCTCGAGTGGAACATAAATGCTAACATGGCATGCTTAGACCAAATGGCCTGTTTTGCTGTCATATATCCAATATCATAATCTTCTTGCTTTAGTACTTTAATTAAAATATAATAATAAAAGAACCATAGTCCCAGATGACCATAGATTGGTGGTGATTTAACCCAAGGATCACCAAATCTCAGGCAAGGAGAAAAGATGAAGGATGCAGGGCTTTTATGAATAACCTCAACCAGTATGGGAATTGAACGCATGCTATTGACATCGTTCTGCATCACAAACCAGCCATGAAGCCAACACTTCTCTCTATTCCTTTAATAATGAAATATATGGAATCCTTGGCTTTAACAGCATTGTTGATTCATCCTGCCATTTTGTGTACATGGAGCCCAAAATCTCTCTGCCATTGTGTGTACGTGGACCCCAAAATCTCTCCGCCATTGTGTGTACGTGGACCCCAAAATCTCTCCATATGCATCACTTCACACTCCTACATCTCAGTCTGCTGCAATCCTCTTTAATGTTCACTGCTCTTCTGACTAGTATTTATCACTTGCGCTATTTTTAAAGAACCCTAGTGACTGAACAGTTTGTCATTATGCTGCCGAGGAAAAAGCTGGAGGCTAATATTGGGAGGTGCGTGAAAATTATTTAAGTGTGGAATGCACACAATGGAGACAAGGCACAGTACATATTACTGATGTTGGTGTGCAACAATTGAGGTTGTAAATGGGGTAAGATGCCTCATCTAGTTATTCACAAGTTTAAAAACTGAATATTTACATGCAATAAATTTGTCATCCTAACAATGTTGTACTAGGCTGCGCATAATGCAAAATTTCACTCAGATTAAGTTATTTAGTTGTTATAAGTTATAAAATTGATTAAACTGGTAGGAGCAAAAGGAAATTCAAGTCCAAGGATTATACCTTGTGAATAGCTTTTGAGATTCCTGAGGTCTAAAAAGTATCACTTGCATGTAAGTGTTACCACTATAGCAATAACTACTGGAAATAGTGAAGACTCCCTCAACTAGCTAAAGCAGTGTGCAGTGGAGTTCGATGAAACCTGTCTGTGATATTAGATAATCTCTGGGTGTTTGGCCCAAATATTGGAAAAGTAAGCCAGAATTATGATCCTGATCATTTTCATAAGGCTTCAGCTGGAGTTATGCGTATCTGGGTGCTGGCTGAACACAGGGTTGGGGCTCGGCTGGAATACTCTTCACAATCAGAGAGGTTGCTATGCTGTGGAAGCAAGATACAAAAAGCTGACCTAATTTGAAACTCATCAGGAGGAGAAAACTGGAAATAAAGAAAATAAATGGCTATTTAAGAGAATAATAAAATTGTATACATTAGGTCACAAAAACATCCCAATCACCCCGAGACTAGCATGAACAAATCTAGGACCTCTATCACAAATGCACATACAACCGATCACTCACAGTTTGTGAACAAGGTGATTGCGTAGGTCCTGAGTGACGTCTTCATGCCATGATTTTCGAATGCCAGTACTTGAGGGGGGCGTTGCTGTTGGCACTGCATTGATATTACTGACACTCGTGCCATCACTTAGCATTGGGCTGAAATAATTAGAAGATGGTGTGAGTAACATCATTTGTTGGAAATGTAAATGAGCAAAGCTGCAAAGAACCATCTCTTGGCCCTCATTATTTCCCACTTAAGGTTTGGAATCATTTTGTATTTAACGAGGGAGCACAGATGTGACCACACACTTTTGTAAAATACTTTTGTATTTCGCTGTCAGGCTATACTAGATGCCTGAACTCCAGCAGAACTACTCAGCTTGGTCACAGGGAAAAAAAGATAATTCACCGTCTGGTTGGCCAGCCACCCTGGCATCCACATTTAGGCTTATATTTTTATGATACTCAGAAAATGGCACAAGAAAAACATGAAACTGGAAATGATAAGGGAGAATGAATCCCAGACTTACTTAGCCAAGGTCATGGATGATATCATAGCATCATGTAGTAAGCTGGACTGCTGGTTGGGGGCCTGCACGCCAACATTACTTCCATTTACACCCATTTGGCTGGAACCTGTAAAGCCAAACAGAATCGTTAGAATTCTTAAAACATTCTCAGCTGGTGAATATCTGATTGGATCACAACCACATACTAATCCCCAGCAAAATGGTCATTAACAATCAGCTAACAGGATGTTCAAATGAAAAATGCTAAGTTGTTGTGGGCTTTTGATAAGGCTATTATTGAAAGGAGGGGGTAAAAATTTTGCTTATTTGATACAAAAATACCTGTAACTAGATGGGTGCTAATTTAACTATACATCTACAAACAGGATGAGAATTGAGAATTGCACAACCACGCTGAGAATGGGTAAGCTCTATTTATCTTGCCTGCCGTTTTTACTTACCCATAGCATTCATAGGCCGCAGAGATTGATGCCCCTGTGAAGACTGAGACGATTGCTGGTTCTGCATCTGAGGTTGAGGCTGCATCTGGTTACCCTGATACGTGAGTCCAAGTGCTGCATAGGCTCTCTCTATAGAACTCGGGTCTATCTGACTGGTAGTGTTTAAACTTGGCGTGTTCTGTTGTCCAACTCCTACTGACCCTAACGAGTTTCCTAATCCTACAGCTGCTCCAGCTAGTAATGCTGTGGAAAGGTGAAACAAACATTACAAGTCAGTTCAATTCTGCATTCAAAAACAATATCCTTTCCCTAGAAATGGCCAAGTTCTTAGTGCCAAATGAATTTAAATTAGGGCTGAGGGGAAGAGGAGAAGCAGTAGGATGGTATTAATGTGAAGACAAGCAAGGGTAGGACCTTGTGGAACAGTGTTAATGTTTAGTAGCTACCCTGGCTGGTAATTTTAAAGCCAGCACTTCCTGTAATTGAAGCTGTTTTCAAAAAGGCAGAAACGAATTAACGTTCAGTAAATTTCAGTATGACCAGCATTTGTTTATTTTATAGACTTGATATGGTCTGGTTAAAATGCATTCATAGGCTGCAGAGATTGATGCCCCTGTGAAAACTGAGACGATTGCCGGTTCTGCATCTAAGGTTGAGGCTGCATCTGGTTATCCTGATACGTGAATCCAAGTGCTGCATAGGCTCTCTGACTGGTAGTGTTTAAACTTGGCTGTTCTGTTGTCCAACCCCTATATAGAGATTATAGAGGGTTCTACTCAGAGAGGAGGAGATTATACAGGGATTTGCTCAGAGAGAGGTGAGCTTATCGAGGGGTTTGCGCAGAGAGAGAGACGGGAGATTATAGAGGGGTTTCCTTTCAAAGCAAAAGGCATGAAATCAAGAAATTTGGAATTACATAAAGTCTTACTTATGAATGAACTGTCTGTTTAGTCACCTGTTTATTAATTCTGTTGCTGATATCGCTAACGTTAACGATAAAATTTTTGTCTGCTAGTAAGTAGTCCCAGGTCAGTGTCTAAAGCCAACACAGTCACAATGGGCTGAACAGCCACTTTCTGTGAGTTTTATGATAACATCTGTTTCTAAATCAGGTGTTGCTGATCTTCATAAAGCCACCTTGCAGAAACTGATCAACAAGAGTTTAAAAGGTTATGGGGGGCTGGGGGGACAGCAGGAGGATGGGGTTGATCAGCCACAATTTTATTGAACGGTAGAGCAGGCTCGAGGGACCGAGTGGCCTGCTTTTGCTTTAACTCATATTTGTATACTGGCTCCACCTTGCTACCTTTCTTAACAACACACGTCACCCTGACCTGATCCAAGCCTGAAGTAGTTCCCTCTAGCTTACCTCAGTTTTTGGACACATCGTGCTCACATGCCACAAAGTCTCCACCCCAGGATTATCTGCTCCAACCTGGCTTCATGGAGTCTTTCAGTCTCCTCTAATTGCGCACATGCTTTTCCCTTCCTTCACGACACCTGGCCAGTACCTCAAAGACTCTAGCCAGAGTTGAATTATAAAATGACCGTGTAACACTTCCACTGTTTTCTCAGGATTTGCAGGAAATGTCTATTACTTAAGTCAAATACCAGCATAATTAAGGACCCCACATGTCCCGGACATTCTCTCATCCTCCTTTTCGTTGGGAAAAAGATACAAAAAGTCAGGTCACGTACCAACCAACTTGAGAATAGCTTCTTCCTTGCTGTCATACTTTTGAATAGATCTACCTCGCACAAAGTTGATCTTTCTCTACACTCAAGCTGTGACTGTAACACTACATTCTGCACTTTCCTTTCCTTCTCTATAAACAGTCCGTTTAGCACATAAGAAACAATACTTTTCACTGTATGCTTATAGATGTGACAATAATAAATCAAATTAATGAGAGGTTATCCGCTTTGGTAGCAACAACAGCAAGATAGATTATTACTTGAATGAGGGTAAATTGAGAGAGGTGGATACTCAACGAGACCCTGGTGTCCCTGTGCATCAGTCGCTGCAAGTAAGCATACAGGTAAAGCAGGCAGTAAAGAAGGAAAATGGTTATGTTGACCTTCATAGCGAGAGGATTCGAGTATAAGGATAGGGATGTTTTGCTGCAATTGTACAGGGTGTTGGTGAGGCCACACCTGGAGTATTGTGTGCAGTTTTGGTGTCCTTATCTGAGGAAGAACATCCTTGCTATAGAGGGAGTACAGCAAAGGTTTACCAGATGGCAGATCTGTCATATAAAGACAGCCTAAAGTGGTTAGTATTATATTCACTGCAGTTTAGAAGAGTGAGAGGGGATCTCATAGAAACTAATAAAATTCTAACCTTTCAGAACTGAGGTGAGGGGAAATTTCTTCAAGCAGAGTGCTGAATGTGTGGAATGCACTACCACAGAATGCCGCTGAAGCCAAAACATGGTCTGATTTCAAGATGAAATTAGATATAGCTCTTGTGGCTAAAGGGATTTAGGACTGTGGCAGGAAGCTGGCAGGAGAATCAGGATATTGAATTTGATGATCAGCCATGATCAAGATGAATGGCCGGGCAAGCTGGAAAGGCTGAATGGTCTACTCCTGCTTCTACTTTCTATGCAAGTCACAACGCTCACCAATAAAATTGTTGAAAGTTCCTTTTATTAAGCTGAGGAAAGAACTAAAGACATAATCTGCATGGCATCTTTGCCCACCCTGATACATTCCCCTTTAACTTGCAGCATCCTTTTACTGCTGCGACCATCACACCAGGTATTGAAACTTTCCTGATCTCACCACCATTTCTCTTGCTCCTTTTTCCCAACTACTCAGTAACAACTCCATTTCTAACTATGATCCAGAAACAAATTTTATGCTAAGACACTGACTTCAGAACTCTTAAAAATGGTAAACACTAAACACTTAGTTTCTAAAGCCACAACCATGCTGCATCACTCTAAGCAGTACTTTAACCTTCTCCTACGGTACAACCCATCACTGTCACCTCCCAGGATTGCCACATTCAATAACCCACCTTACACAGTGCCACCAGATTCCAGCTTATCGACACATCAAGGTGACCCTCCCACCACTTTCATAGTCCCAATCTTCTACCCTGACACCTGGACATCCATCTGCCCTTCCTTCACACCAATATCCACTGCACATTACTGTTTTACTCCTGAGACCATCCTTGACACAGTTTTAGACCTGCATCCACACATCCTCCTCTTTGACAGCTCTTGAGTACCTCAAACCTAAAGCATCTCATTTCTCTGGATTTCAAAAAAAAGACAGACTAGAATTAAATACAACTTTACAATTTCCAACATAATACAGACACAACCACATTACCTGACCCTTAAAATATCAGTAATACCCCGTAAGATCTGTAATATTTATGCCACAGTGGTTAGCATAGCTGCCCCTCCGCACCAGGAGCCCAGGCTTGATTCCCGACTTAAGTCACATGTGAAATATGCACATTCCTCCTGTGTCTGCCTGGATTTTCTCTCGATGCTCCAGTTTCCTCCCACAGTCCGAAAGACATGTTAGTTACGTGCATTCGCTATGCTAAATTCTCCCCCAATGTACCCGAACAGGCACCGGAGTGTGGCAACTGGGGGATTTTCACAGTAACTTCATTGTAGTGTTAATGTATGCCTACTTGTGACACTAAGATATAAACTTCTAATATTTCAAACTGATCATAAATTATACACAGCACACCATAAAATGAAATTTTTTTTGACTGTACTGAGGAACACACAAATCTATCGTAATACTGATAGACTGCATTGATGATACAAGTCAAGTAATATAAACAGTTTATTTCTTGTTAAATGGAACTGTTTAAAATTTCAGGTTTAGTCTGCCAGCAGCAGGTGTGCCTGGAAAACATTTAGCTCCAGGCCGTGAAAGCAAGTTAACTCGTTTTCAACTTGGAATGTGTTACTTAGACAGAGCTAATGGACGTGTGTGTACAAGTTGTTCCCCTGGGATTTCTGATTGAAGCTGATTGACAGTGTCATGTGATTGATTGTGTGCAGAAAGCTTTTGCAGTCTGAGGTTGCGGCTCTGAAGTCAGAAGCACATGCAGGTGTTTCCTGAAAATTCACTCTCTCCACAAAATCTCTCTGAAAGCTTCAAGATTGTTAACACAATTTATGGCAAGTTAATGCATGGCTGCTGACCTTATTTAAAGTAGCATTTAAGTCTGTAAGAGGAATGTTGCTTATTTGGAACCGAAACAGTGAGAAACTAAGTAGTAAAGTTTAATCCTTCCAATTTTAAAAACTGTTCAACCATTAATAGTTAAGCTGCTTCATTGGTTTGTTACTTTTAAATCTTGTTATTAAATGAAGTTTGCTTTACTATAAAAGATCCTTAATTTGTCAGTGGAACCACTCCTGGAAAATAGTATCATTTCCTCACATTTATACTTAACAGACTGATTGTTGGGGTCTAGTCTGGCATCGTAATATACCTTGGGGTTATGATCCAGCACCCCAACAATGCAATCTTATCAGCAAATCATCTACTGTACATGAATTGAACCAGCTGTGGAAACAACAAAATAAGAAATGAAACTAAATCTGTAAAAGGCTGGTTACTCCTAAACTAAAGCCCAAGACAAGTATTTTTCAATCTGTACTGTTCCATCACCACCAATTGACAGAGATCCATTTATTTAAAAATTGAGACTGTGGCCTTGAAGTAACAAGGTTCACTTTAGCATAATATTACGCACACTCCACGGTAACGTACACCTGCCTTTACAAAATAGATCTGGCTTACTGAGCATATTGGCACGCGAAATCCACTTTTTACTCGCCCTGCCCTGCAGTTTGTACCAAGTTTCCCAGAAACAAAGTTTAATGAAGCGTTCCTCCAAAGTCATGAAAAATCACATTTTTTTTCAGAATTATTCTTCATTATTTACTGAAAAGCAATCTAAAGCATAACGGTCATTTTCTGACTGTGAAGCCATAAAAACAAAATCAAACTGTCAGCAGTTTGTCATTTGGCATGTCAGCTACGACCCTCACCAACTTTTACAGATACATCAGAGTATTCTTTCTGGTTGTATCACAGCTTGGTATAGCTCCTGCTCTGCCTAAGACCGCAAGAAACTACAAATTGTTGTCAATGTAGCCCAATCCATCACGCAAACCAGCCTCCCATCCACTGGCTCTGTCTACACTTCCCGCTGCCTCAGCAAAGCAGCCAGCATAATCAAGCACCCATGCAACCCGGACATTCTCTCTTCCACCTTCTTTTGTCGGGGAAAAGATACAAAGTCTGAGGTCACATACCAACTGACTCGAGAACAACAACTTCTCCGCTGCTGTCTGACTTTTGAATGGACCTACCTCGCATTAAGGTGACTTTTCTCTGTACCCTAGCTATGCCTGTAACACTACATTCTGCACTCTCTCGTGTCCTCCTCTATGAACGGTAGATTTTTGTCCGAATAGCGCGCAAGAAACAGTACTTTTCAGTGTATGTTAATACATGCGACAATAACAAAGCAAATCAGATCTATATTTAAGAAATAAAGCAGGCTTTGAAGGTAGGAATACTTACATTGCTGGTTACGCTTGTCCCCAGCATTTTTTAAAGGGAGACAGACAGGACAGTCATGCCTTGTGCAATTCTTCCAGTGGGAGATGATCTGACGCGATGAAGCACAGTGTGCAACTGTAAAGAATCAACGACAAAAAAGTGAAGACAAAAAACAAAGCCATCAGAAAATACAACCAAGTCAGAACTCCACATTGAGAAATAAATTAAAAGTTCAGAGCTCTAATTTTAGCACCACAGCCTAAATCATCACAGGAGTTCCACTTTCTTTTGCATTAGATGGTATTGACAAGATGTAACCGGGTCTAACAGGTCAAATGCAATAGCAGCTTTTTTTAAAAACAAATTTGACCCTGGAAACTTCCATAAGCACATAACTTTCTCCCATTGATACATGATGATGATGGCAACAGAAATGCTTTAAAGCGTATTCCATTTTACTGTGAAATTAAATGTCAAAGGAATTCAAGACTCTTTCAAATCACTGAGTATAAGAAATCCTATGCAACTCAAATGCTTGTATCAAATACTGATGATACTAGTTCAGTCCATACTCACCCTGACAGGATTTGCCAGCCTGACAGTGAGTCATATGATTCAGGACATTCTTCATGGTTCGGCAGTGTGGCAAGTTGCAGGGTCGTACCTCACCATTTGCTTGCTCCCGACGCTGGCATTTGTGTGCATGCAGGAGCAGAACTAGTTGTTGCTGGATGAGTTTTCGTTTTTCTGGATCTGCTGTGGGGGCAGAACCCATTCCTTGCCCTGGGGGCTGCCCTATTCCTCCCTGCTGCACCGGAGAAGACTGCTGTGGCTTCGGAAGAGAAAGAACCGGTATTTATATAACACCATCATCATCAGAACGCCCAGAGTGTTTTACAACCAATGCAGTCAATGTTGCATTATAGAACATGGCAGCCAAACTGCGCACACTAAGGTGCCACAAACAGCAATGAAATCACCATCAGGTAATCTATATTTAGCAATGTGGACAGAGGATTAAGCATTCTTCATACCATGCTCTTCATCAAGCCATGGCATGTTTTATGTCCAACTAAGAGGACAACTGAGGTCTCAGATTAGCTTCTCATTTGATAGCACCTCCAATAATGCAGCACCCCTGCATCACTGTTACTAGCACTGCTGCTTCATAGTGCCAGGGACGGAGGTTCGATTCCCAGCTTGGGTGACTGACTGTGCAGAGTCTGCACATTCTCCCGATATCTGTGTGGGTTTCCTCCAGTTTCTTCGCACAGTCCAAAAGACATGCTGGTTAGATGCATTGGCCATCCTAAATTCACCCTCAGTGTACCTGAACAGGCGTCAGAGTGTGGTGACTAGAGGATTTTCACAGTCACTTCATTCTGTTAATGTAAGCCTGCCTGACACAATAAATAAACTTAAACACGGCACTGAAATGACAACCTATTATGGGATCACATCTCTAGAACGATCCAAGTGAAAAATCTACCATGGAGTCAAAACTACCACCTAAAAAGAAATGGGCACAATTCAGCACATCAAATCAAATAGGGACATTTATAAATTACATATTTTCTTCAGTGCTTCTGTTGAAGCCCTGGTGGTGGGTTTCCCTCATTATTTTAACAGTAACCACTGGTTATCATCTCTTACAAACATCCCTTTCCTTTTAAATATTTGTCCTCTTTCAAGGTTCCTGTTAATGTTCAACACGTGTAGATAGGTGGAGTATGCTCTATAACCAGCATAACTCTGGAACTGGCCTGATGGTGGCATGTGAAGATTTAACACAAGGTAATATGTGAAGCTGGACAACTTTTGATTATTCTTCAAACTTCTGTTGGTATTCACTAAACACGAATATAGGAAACATAGGCACAACCTGTCCCTTAACAATGGACAATCTTGAAAGTTACTGTTTTGGCATTCACTTCCTTCCAAGTTTTAATGTTATAGCCTGAGATTAACATCGAGTTCAACAAGGCAGGAAATTAGGAAGTGTGATATTCGAGTTAGGTGAAGCTCGTACTTACCAGGTTTGGCATTCCAGCACCACCTGCAGGTTTCTTGTCCATTGTAAACGGAGGCAGACTGTTCCCTAAGCCACCCTTGTTTTGCATCTGCTGCCCAAGTCCGCTGGTGCCCAGTGTCTGACCAGTGTTCTGTCCATAGGGCTGTCCGTAAGGATTCGGGGTTCCCATCATTCCCATCTATTAGTTTAAAAAAAATTAACAACTTTTGACACTCAACAAGACAATTGAGAAATTTACCTTGATCTCTTCGCTCTATATTCAACTTAGGTAGAGGGAAGCCAATACATTTAGAAGAGAGACTACTTTAAGTAAAAATGTTTTCAAAACCATAACCCCTAAAAAGTTACCATTACAAAATGTTTGGGAAACCAAGAAAGGAGATGGTTGTCTGACCAACAGTAATTTTAAAGTAATAAATAGTAACAGGTGTAATGCTGTAAACTTCAAGGACAGGATTGTTTTATGTGGTGATCAAGGTGTGCAGAAAATGTCAGTTCAAATTGGTTTAGGACATTAGGAGTAAAATTAAAGCAATACTATAAGTGTTTTTCCTCATGAAATGAAGATCAACCATGGTTCATAAGGGCCTCCAGTGGCAGAAATCAAATACTACATTATAATGCAACACAAATCCTTGTATTCTACAATGAATAGTCCAAGGCTTGAACATTGAGAAAGCCTGTCTTGGTTAGCAACCCTACGGATGAATTTTCCAACCTTGTTTCATCTCACTGTTTTCAGTTTCAAAACACAATTAGTTCTGGGGAACAAAGCTTGTTTACTAATCTGAGGAACTACATCAAACATGTTACCCAAAATATTCTTATGGTTAGAAGTAGAGAAAAATCTCATTCTAAATTTGACTCAACAATATGCTTTAACATCAATAAAGAACACCCTTCTTGCTGCAGATTCACTCAGTTTCTTCTCAAGCAGCATCTTGGTAAGAGTTAATAAAACAGTAAGCTTGTTTTATTATAGGTGGGACGTGTGTCTGCTGCAATTCCATGTTCGATGGATCACTGAGCTGAAGCTAGCCAAAATTTCACATAATACTCCTACAGTAACAGCCAAAATAAAATGGAGAGCCTGGCAGAAAGAATTGCTAGCAGCAGCGATTTACCTTTACCACTGGAAGCATTTCACCTCAGAAGACAGTGTAGAACTGGCAGGTGGGGAAAAAACAAATTGCTGCAGTTACTGCACCTACCTACTTTGCTAACTCTAGGCACCACACAGTGCTGCAACATAAATGAGTTATCAGTGCATCCCAAGCATCACTGTGTCTCATTAAAGCATGCAGGGATCATATTTAAGTGTATAACTCAAATACAATGAACAAGTGTTAGCCACACTTGTGGATCTCAGTTTTAAAAATTGTTTGTAATCTATGCTGACCTCCCAGATTCAATATGTAACCCAAGGCACAGCACATATGACACCAAATTAAATCACCCCACCTTGCAAACAGTACTAGCTCAATGCTTTCAGGAATATATACATTTATTGAGCACAGTAAGTAGTGTCACAACACCAGGTTAAAGTCCAACAAGCTCATTTGGTAGCACGAGCTTTCAGAGTGTTGCTCATTCCTCAGGTGAGGAGCAACGCTCTGAAAGCTCATGCTACCAAATAAACCTGTTGGACTTTAACCTGGTGTTGTGAAACTACTTACTGTGCCCACCCTAGTCCAATGCCAGAAACTCCACATCATACATTTATTGAGGTTTGTGCTGTTCATTAAAGACACAACTCCTGCAAAATTTGCTCAAGTTAAATTCGAAGGCAGCTCCCAAAACAAAACTATAATTATGGCCACCTGCAAGGGTCTTTTGGCTAACCACATAAAATTTACACAACTCAAAATATTCTCATTTGGCAGAAGTAGAATCACGTGTGCCGGCTACTTTTTTTTTAAATAAAAATTAAATTAATCCAGACAGCAAAGCTAGCTTTAGTCCAAGATTTTGCTTGGCAACATGCTAGTTGATTAACTTACAAATCGAGAAATTTGAAAACCGCATAAAGCGTTGCTAAAAATTAATCCACAAAAATACTGACAACAAAGCATCTTCAAATAGGCATATTGTAATGGAGTTGAGGTAGAGCAGCCATGGTCATACTAAATGGTAGAGCAAGTTCGCAGACCCAAATGGCGTTTTTCCGCTCTTATTTTTTCATGTTCTTGTAGTATCTATTGTGGTATTACATAAACTGTAATAAATTAAACTGCTGAGCATCACTTTGTGCGGTATTCTGAATTCATTACCTTAAATCATTCTCACCTTTTCCATTACCAGTGACAGATGAATATAGAACATAGAACACTACAGCACAAACAGGCCCTTTGGCCCACAATTTGCACCTATCCACTGGTATTTCACCTTACTGTTGTACACTGTACATTAGAATGTTCTCTTCACAAGTAAAGTTGAAAACGAAACCTGAGTTTGCATTTATGAATGTTTTATCCAGTTCAAATTGATTTTCTATAGTATAATTTCCATCTTTTGGATTAAAGTCTTTTAAAAACACAAAGTAGCGAATGCTCCCTAAATTATGGATGTTTCGCACACACACTTGCTGAGAATTAACACGGAACAAAAAATGTTCACTCTACAGAATTTCACTTAAATAAGGAAGGGACACAGTATAATAGAGTTCCCAATTTTAACATACTGTTGGGAGATGCAAAAACTGGAGAGTAAGTTGTCTGGATCGTCATGTGCTACCTAGCAACAGCCTAATTATAGGGGTGGATGTCAGAGCATCACTTCACCTCTTGCCAGCTGGTGTATGATGCAAGAAAACAAGAAGAAAGGGGAAATTAATAAGTGAAATCTGAAGCTTTAAACTGTGAACAGAAAATTGTAAGTAAGCATCTGTAAATGAACATGCATGGATGTTTACAGTCACTCAATTCCTCCACTTCAAAATGGACACATTCTAATGTTTCTCTTCTGACTACTAAATGCTAGACATTCAGCAGGTTGGGGTGTATCTGTGATCGGGGCGGGGGCGGTGTGGGGGAGGAAGGTGAGGTGGTGGGCAGGGTTCTCAGACAGTGAGCAGAGCTAACATTGCATTTCTGAGATCTTTTGTCAGTAAGAAAGTGTTAATGCTGAAAAGTTTTAAGCACAGCGAGAAGTCTGACAACACCAGGTTGAAGTCCAACAGGTTTATCTCGAATCACAAGCTTTCAGAGCGCTGCTCCTTCATCAGGAGCAGTGCTCCGAAAACTCCTGATTTGAGATAAACCTGGTGGACTTTAACCTGGTGTTGTCAGACTTCTTACTGTGCCCACCCCAGTTCAATGCCAATATCTCCACCTCAGATTTTAAGCAGGCAGGGAGATGGAAAAGGGATGCAAGAATGAACAAAAAGGGAATGCCTGTGATAAATCAGAAGTGATGGTGCAAGGCTAAAGAGATAAAGGGACAAGTACAGAAACAAAAGATGGTTCTAGAAGAGCTGTTAAGTGGCAAAAAAGGGCCCCAATCTGTAACTGCTAATGATGAGATTTGTTCCTCAAGCTTCTGCTGAGCTTCACTGGAGATAGAGAGCAGGGAGGTTTGAGGCAAAGAATCCAAACTGGAAATAACTTGAAGGTTTGGGTCAGTTTTGCAGACTGAATGCTGATGTTGATCAAAATAATCATCTAATCATGTTTGATCTCCCCAATGCTAAGACTACTGTCAGCAATAAACAGTAAAGTTCAAATTAATTAAGCTGAAGAATTTAAGACAAATGTAGCATTTGCATGCAGCAAAGTCCACAGGCTGCAATGATATAACAATTGGTTAATTTGTTTTTTGTGGTGATGGTAGAGGGAAGACTACTAACCAACACTCTGATCTTCAAATTGTGCCATGTAGAGGTCAGATATCACAGGGAAGAAAGGTCCTTGACCTGAAACATTATCTTGTTTCCTTCTCCACAAATGTTTTAAAGGTGCTGAGTATTTGAAGCATTTTCTGTTTATATTTCAGAGACAGCACTCCTTCAGTCTGTCATTTAGTTTTCATTATGTTCAAGTCCTGGAGTGGATTTTGAACTCTCAACCTTTGACACAGACAACATACTATTGACTTGGCTGAACTGGTGAAGAATACAGCAAATTGATATTTAATATAACACTTACATCTCTAATACTTCAGATTTTTCTCATTTAGGGACCACACTTTCACTATTTACGCAGATAGACATGAAGAATGAAAATGGGTAGCATGGGGAGAAGCTTATTAAACAAACAAAATGTCCAGCAAACCAAATAAATTAATACACAGCACAAAGTTGGCACCCTTTACTACAGTTTCTTTCCCCCTTGACACCTGAATGTACCCCATTCCAGCTGGGATATGAACATCAACTGTCTTCCAGTGCTATGACCAAGTGAATATCCAGTGAGTTCTTACGACAACTGATACAACAGCACCTTGAACACAGGAAAGTACGCAAAGACGAGGAAAACTGACACGCAAAAGGAAGAAGGATTGAGGGAAATCAGAAGTTAGGTCATGGGGAGTGAAAGCATGGTGGGTTTAGGCAGGCAATTGTATTTAGTAAGCAGTGGAGAACTGCACTCATGCCATCCTGTGTATAGCAGAAGAGCTCTTAGCTCAAAAAGCATGATGGGATGTAGTCAAGTAAAAAGAACCACATTCACTAGAATGCAGTTATTAAGCGAAGAGAAAAGCAATTCTTGTCAGGGTCTCTAGACAGTTTTAATGAATAGAATATTCACTAACCAAGAACAACACCAAAGATCTCAGACAGTTCTAATGAATAGAGCGTACATTACACCAGATATGGAAGTCTGGAGGGAGGGGGTCAGGTGACACAAGAAAGACTTTCAAGTCCATGAATTTACGTATTCCCATGCTATCCAAATGAAAGCATTATTGGCCAAGGTAACTAACCTATACTAATAATGATTGGCTCATACCTGGCTGGGGTGCGCAGGGGATGGGAAAATTACTTTCAAAAACTGTACAATTGTAATACCGAGAGTAATGTAAACTTTAGGAGTAATTTGGGACTACCCCAAATATCTCTCTTTCGCACGTTGACCAGGCCCAGAAAATATACGTCTTTAACCAGAATACTTGTCTCTGCGAATCTGTGTGTTTGCTGAGCTGGCTTAATTCAGTCTCTGAAAAAAAAGTTCCTTCAATGTGGATCTGGAGTCATGTAGGCTACGCCAGGTAGCAGTGAACCACGTTAGCTTCCATGACAATGATTCTGTAGTTTTACGGTCACCATTACTGAGGCTAGCTTTCAATTCCAGATATTAATTAACTGAAATTAAATTTTACCAGCTATAATGGGATTTGAACATGCTTGTTCGGAAAGCACAAGTCTTTGCCTACTGATTACTAGTCCAGTGATAATGCCACTATGCCACTTGCATGCACTCTCTTAACTTGAGTCTCCACCTTCCAAAAACAGAGCGGACATTCTGATGTTTCTTCTAAAAATAAATGTACCATAAAGTTTCAGGTTCAACCCCACTCTGTGCTGAATTAGCTGACCTCAGTGGTATGGATGTTACAATTGGCCTCAGCTATTCAGGGATGCTGCTTGCTGCTGTTCAATGATCCCAATTTAGCTCAAATAGCCATTTACACGTTTAGACCAACCTATTGGACAAGGTTTAGAGAGTAGCTGGTTTTTGAGTAATTGTACACAAGTCAACTCTTCACCTCTCAAGAAACTGCTGAGGAGAAGGAGGAGGAGGAGGAGGGTGGGGGAGGGAGAGAGAGAGAGGCAGAGAGAGAAAGAGAAAAAACGTTGAGAGAAACAAGTGTCCACTCTGAGGGCAGCATGTTGGCACAGTGGTTAGCAGTACTGCCTCACAGCATCAGGGGCCTAGCTTCGAACAGGGCTTTGGGTGATTGCGTGGAGTTTGCACATTCTCCCTGTGAACGTGTGGTTTTTCTCTAGGTGCTCTGGCTTCCTCCCACAGTACAAGGATGTGTAGCTTAGGTGGAATGGCCATGATAAATGCGCAGGGATACGGGGATAGGGCAGAGGGGAGGGCCTGGGTGGGATGCCCTTTTGGAGGGTTGGCACAGACTCTGTGGGCCCGATGGCCTCTTGCTGCACTATAGGGATTCTATGGTTGGGCAAGATGGCACAGTACTGAAGGGTATGTAAAATTATACTTCCACAATCAGTGCCTTCAGAAAGGTAAAAAGGAAAAATTATTTCATTCATGAAATTTAAGTTACTATAACTAAAAAGTTGGCAACAACAGTCAGAAATGTGTAGTCACAGGCTCCAGTTGATCAGTTTAAAGATGCGTTATATTATTTGGGAGAGGTGAGAAAATAGGAGTACTATTCTGTCATGTATCATACCTGCATCAAATACCTATGTCTGGAATAGCTAAGAAAAACTGCAAGTAGTTGAACAACTTTTTATGAAGAATTTTTCATTGGTACTTATTGTTACTCATGATATGCTGTGCTACGCTAACTGAGCACATCCAACTATTAGTATTTCAATATTAATTTGGAAGTTATCATGGCAATGAAACTTTCTAATCTATAACTAGGAACAACAGTATTGAATATTTCAAAAGTAGTGTGTTGTTGATTCAATATGTTGTACATCTCCTAGTACACAAACAGAATTTGTGCAGCAGACAGATCACAAAATGCTTACAAACTACTCTTATTTATTTTAACATACTTTTTATTGATAATAAAATCTGCATGTTTACTGGGGGAGCAATGAGAAGAGGGGGAGAAAAAGACAAGATTTCCTTGGGCTACACGGACAACAGATGGTACCTGCACCTCTGCATAAGAACAAAGGAGGCAAAGCACCCCCTCACTGAGCTAAGCAGCCAACAGCATGCTAATCCCAGCGCCAGTTTCATGCTTAGCCACTCAACTGAAAGAGAAACTGCTCCGCCCAGGGCACACTTTCATTGTTTGAAAGGAGATCTGTCCCTTAGGAACCAACAACCGGAGCAACAGCTATATTTTCTTCATTTTACACCATAGCTGTTACAAATTCACTCAAATTGAATGCACACAAGCAGCCCTCATTCCCTTTGTGGCCTTCAAAAGCACACAGTCAGAGAAACATACGAAAGCCAAGACTTCCCTTTTATTTAAAGATGATTAGCATCCTATTATTACTCACTTAGGTAGAATTTCAATATTTGACACAGTTCAGCTAAAAAAGCTAGAAAATATTTAGAAAGAAACTTCCACACCATTGAATTAAGTTAAGGTCATGCTGTAATTTTAAACTGTAATTCTTAGCCTGACATTTTCAGAAAGCAGAATGCCGGGATTACATCATACAAATGCAATCATCTTAAACAAGTTTCAATACTCAAGTTTTAAAAATGGTTAAATTAGTGGTTGCTTGATGGAAGTTAACATCAGAAATCTAAAACATACTTCCATTCTGCGTGGCACAGTTGTTAGCACTGCTGGCTCACATCACCAGGAACCCAGTTCGATTTCCAGTTTGGGCGACTGTGCAAAGTCTGCATGTTCGCCCCATGCCTGCATGGGTTTCCTCTGATTTCCTTCCACAGTCCGAAAAACGTGGTTTAGGTGCATCGGCCATGCTAACTTCTCTCTGCATACCCGATCAGGGGATGGGGTGTGGCGACTAGGGGATTTTCACAGTAATTTCATTGCAGTGTTAACGTAAGCCTACTTGTGACAATAATAAATAAGCTTTAAACAATCAAAGACATTTATCAATACTAGAGTGGCACGTAGACTGATTCAACTAAAGCCAGACCTGCACCTTACGGCCTGTGCTGTTCAAGTTAAAATCAGTACTAATGACACCCAAGTTTAACATATCTCACTATCCAACAAGTGGGCGTATCAGAGGCAGAGTAACTTCTGTAGCTTTCATTTTGTCTTTTAATCTCCACAAAGGTAATATGAAAATTCAGCACTATTTACTTAAATAAGTTCATAAAAATTTTACCCATCACTAACCTATCCCCAGTTTCCCTGCTCCCACGGTGCTAGAATGTTGTTTCACAGTCCAAGTCTACACAAAGTATCAGACAAGCTCTCTGCCTTACTCGCAGTCAGTCTACTGAAGCTTCGGGTATGGATTTTCACATGAAAGGTTATTGTATCACAACACAAAAACATTACTTTCAATAATAAGGATTTAGCGTACTGAAATAACATCTTTTGTCAGTTTCCTGTGCTACTTTCTCTTCCACCATCTTAAGTGAAATAGACTGCTCATTTTCATAACTGCCCAATTAATATATATCCAACCTCAAAGAAGAGAAACTCATTCTACCTCCGGGATCCCAGTTTTTTTGTTTTAAAGAGCGTCAGATTTTTAGACCGCCCATTCGGATAGATTTCATTGTAATTTCTAAAAACCTCGTTTTTATTTTCATTCTTTCCAATTTCCTTCACATTTGACTTTTTTGTCACACTAGTTCCTATTAATCTTCAATTTCTACATGGCAACTATTTCATATACACCTTGATATTGTATGAGAAAGTCAATTTTCAATAATTTCACTGGCTAATAGTCACCATGCAATATTTCAATTTTTATGTCTCATTTTCTAAGTCTCAGCGGCTGTGAGTAAGCAACCCACCTAACCTGAAATCCCCCCTCCCCCACAAGATTAGCTGCTATGACTCTCGATCAATAGGAGTAAATGGAGGCTAGGTGGGGCAAGAATTTAGTTCTATATTAACAGTTCACAATCTGTGCCACAAAATTAACTAGAATGCCTTTAAAACAATGTTATTTCCCACTGGCACTTTTCCTCAACTTATCATCTTTAGGGTCTTAAATCAATTTCCAATAATTAATTTTGGTGATTTTTGCTTTTATTTTCCATTGTCTAAGGCTCAACTTTAGCAATAAGATGCTGTGACAAGAAAATCCTCAAAATGAGCACAACATACCTGGAATGGGAGTTCACTGATAGCTAATAAAAAGAATATTGCTCGTCTTTTGTAGCTCTTCCCAACACTTCATATTTAAATCTCAAAAAGCAGTTGACCACATGACTCTCTCTATCTGCTCCAAAGACAATCTCAGAGCAGAAAACAAGCATCCTCACAAGTAAATTCTGCCATCTCTGGATCAATAACAGGCTGGGTTAGGATAAGAATGTTCCAACTCAGTACCCAGTCAGCTTTCTTAAATTACTTCTGGCACTTTTTGAAAATGTTTGTCAATTTTAAGATGGAATGTTTGGATTGGAAGTTCAAAGCATATGTGACAAGGAGCTGAATCACTAATTAAAGAAACACAATTTGAGCAATTTCAATGTCCCTATGCAATACAGAATGAACCATCCATTGAAGCTATAAGTAGGGGGAGTAGTCATCCTCTCCTCTAATTTCTAACAACTAAAAATCTATCGCTTGTATACAAGACATTGATCTTAATCAAGAGATGAAAGATCGGGATTTTTAAATTATTGAGTAATGTTTTCAAAAGTTTCAATAAAAGTGCCATTAAAACCAGAGTGATTAGATACAAAAACCAAGAGTGCACAGTTGAAAAAACTCGTGGAAAAAACTAGAATATTGGCAGAATACATATCAATAATTGTAGAATGTATAATGCAAATATAGACTGAGAAGTAATCGCTGAGTGTGCTATTTTGTTTCTTCAGATACTTTCTTTTAAAATCCAATAGTTCTCAATTTTCCCATCTCTCAAAAGCCAATTGTTAGAGTCATACTCTGGTGTCTCAATCAAGTAGACATCCTCCTGCATAAGCAAAGATGGTAACTTTTAGCAGATTACACTTGAGGTAAATTAGGACCATGCCCAATCTTGTTGCTCAGACCAGCTGCCATGAAATAGTTATCAGAAAAGTGGTCCTAGGCTGATTTTTCCCATACCTACCCAGCCAAATGAGGTCAAATGGTGCACTCTTGTTGTCCAGCTGGGGTCAGTTAACTTAGCATGGACTGAACCTAGGATCTTCTGGTCTATGACTTAGTTTAACAGTGGACAACGCTTACAGCTGTTTGGTCATTTGTGCAGTACAATTCTCAATTTGTAATAGAGAAAATCAGAAGCTGAAAATATGAATTTATACTTATAGGAAACTGAAGAGTAGACTTTAGTTGCTCTATTTAGTACTGAAAGTTCCAAATATTGTCTGTACAGAACAGAGTTAAGCATGTCACATTTCATTAGTGTTAACTTATGACTTCAACATATATGCTTCAAAGAGGTAAAGTGCTCAGTTCTTACCTTGCTCATTGCCCCAGGTTGGGGTCCTTTGAGACCTGCTGCCATCTGAGGTGATCCCTGGGATAATGTTTCTGCAAGTAGGTTGTTTGTGTTGGACATTCCTGGGCTTGAGTACTGTACATTAGGTCTGCCCCTTCCAGCACCAAGAGAACCGTTCATTACTTGTCCCTGCATCATGCCCTGAGCATTGCCACTGTTCATCAGGGCTGGATTCATATTAGCATTCATGCTCATGCCAGCCTGGTTAGTGGGACTGTTTACACCAGGCATCAGACCCGTTGCTGACGTATGAAGCTGATCGTGTTTCTGTGGGTTCACAGACTGCGGTGTTGGAGGTCTCTGGTTTGCTCCACCTGCTCCCATTCCCAGATTAGGAGGGGATGTAAGACCACCTTGAGTTAGGGGGCTCTTCACCATACTACTTAAGCTTCCTATACTGGGACTGTTCTGTTGACTTTGACTGCCTACTGATTGCACTGGACTATCCATTGAGCGTGAGGAGGCACCACCAGAGCTGACTGTCCCATGTCCCATATTGATACTGGAACCACTGCCTCTCAGAAGCTCTGACAATTGTTTGTGCTTTGAGGCAGCATCCTGCACCATGCCAACCCCAGTAAGCTGAGCCAGGTCACCACCATTGGTCAGTCCTAATGGATCTGAACGTATCAGTTCATCTGGTAGGTTATCCTCGAGATCAAATAAGGATCCAAAATCTGAAAAGAAAACAAAGATAAGTTACAATGACTTCATTTTCAAAGTGCTACAATTGCAAGTTCTCATTTTCTACACTGAAGGAAGAACCTGACCATGCACTGCTTGGAACAAGAGGAAAGCATGGGGATTGGCAGGGGAAGAGGAGGACAAATTGGGCTGTTCCTAGACTTCTAAAAAGGTATAATTAGAAGGTGGTATGGGAATGCCAACTAGTGCAAATGCCACATCCAATCTTTGCCTCCATCCCCCAATCTTGGAGAACTGGTTTCTACTTTGCACTTACGCAAGTACTGCTGGCCCAGACTGAGAATTCATAGCAGACCTTAAGTTGCATACCTCAATTATGCAGAAATGGGCATAGTGTTTTAATATAGAGCACGACTGAGCCACCAATTAATTATATATACACTTGTTAACATTACATCATACACATGCTTTTCTTGAATATTAGAAATTTACATAGCGTAGCATGAAACAGTGCAATAAAAACATTTACTTCAGTGAGTTAAAAATCCACCAATTTATTTTTAATAGCACAAATCCTCTTTTCAGTATGTTAGATTCTCATGTATTTCTTTCCTCTTAATCTTTTCAAGAATTATGGGGTGAAGACAGGTTTCTTGCACCCAAAGCTGCAGAGTTAATGCAAGCCTACTTGTTACACTAATAAAATAAACTTTAAACTACTTTTCTGTTAGGTACTTTTTGAGTTTGTTGCCCAACACCAAAAGATTAAATACAGAAAGAGAACAAGACTTGGCATTAAACTCTGGGGCATACTGCTTCTCGGCCTTCCCAACCGTAGCAACATCAGTTACCTTAATTCTATTTCCTGCTCTTTAGCCAGCACATTATCCACGTTACTACATTTCCTCTTTTTTCACAGGCTGGAATTTTTCAAACAAACAATCATTCCGCACCATATTGAATATTTTTTGAAAATCCATTTACCTGCACATATCTGCCCTATTCCCTGCACCTCTTTTTTCAAAAACTTTTAAATTCACCAAACAGTACTTGCTTTCAAGAGCCAGTTAGCTAGATGGTGCAAAACAACAGCAAAAACATGGGCTCAATTCTGGTTTTGGCCAAGATAGACCTGGGACCTGCCTCCATACTTGCCCGATGTTTGACGTGGAGTGATGCCCTCGATGCTATATAACTAATTGCCTATTTGGTAGAGATATCTACGGTCCCTCGGGGACAATAGCAAATCCTACCTGTCTTCAACAAAGCTGTCCACAACACTCGTGTATTTTAAAAGTGCTTGTTAATTTGAGTTCAAACTATGGACTCCAAAAATTTGTCAAATGACACTGAACTAGCTTCAATAATCAATCCTCAAGGAGGGAGAGAAAGATGTCAAACTGGCAACCTGCCAGTTCAGCAACTTAATTTGCATATTTAAAGTGGACTGAAAAGTCACACCACAGCCCCGAGTATCCCTTCTCTAACCTTTTCATCAATCAACACTGTACGCTAATCAGCAGTCAGTAACTTACCTACATTCAGCTTTTACTTGTTCTCAGAACCAATTTCTTTAGACAGTTATCTCTAACAATTATTTTATATTGCTGGAAAAAAAAAGACATTGTCAAAGCCTTTCACCTTGCACCTTCAGGAGAGAATTCATGAAAGTCTATGTCCACGCATTGCACCTTTCTCCAAGTAAAAAACTTGGAGGCAGCTATTCACTGGTTCATTCACCATAGCAATATTTTGACCACAGTCAACCTGTCTAGCTTGAATTTAAACAAGCATAGTACTTAACTACTCCCTGGTGCGTTTGCCATGGCAACATCTCTACCCATCATAGTCCACCTGCCAACCAACCAGCAGCAAGCCTTGCAGTTGCACCTCCACCTTTTCATACTTTTTTCTTGGGATGTGACCATCTCTGGAAACGTCAGCATTTATTGCTCATCCCTAACTGCCCTCCCAAAGGTGATGGTGAGCTGCCTTTTCGAATGGCTGCCGTTCATCTGATGTAGATACACCCACCATGCTGTTAGAAAGGGAGTTTCACATTTTAACTCAGCAACAGTGAAGGGACATCAATGTAGTTCCAAGTCAGGATAGCGCGCAGTTTGGAGGGAACTTGCAGGTGCAAGTGTTCTCAAACCCAATGCCCCAGGTCCTCTGAGGTAGTGAAGGTTCTGAATGTGGAACATGCTGTCGAAGGAGCCTTAGGCGAGTCGTTACAGTGCATCTTGTAGAAGGTACAGTGTTATCACTCTGCTTCGGAGGTGGGGGCGTGAATATTTTAAATTGGGTGCCGATCAAATGGCTTTCTTGATGGATGGCGTCAAGTTTAAGTGTTGCAGCAGCTGCGTTCGTCCAGGCAAGTGGAGAGTATTCCATCACATTCTTGAGTTGTGCCTTGTAGATGGTGGACAGGATCCACAAGATGAGTTATTTGCCACACAAATTCTAGCTTCTGACCTATGCTTGTAATCACAGTATTTATATAGCTGGTCTAATTCAGTTTCTAGACAACAGTAAACCCATCAAGATGTTGATGGTGGAGGATCAGTGATGCTATTCGGATTGGCGGTTGGTGACTAGTGGAGTGCCCCAGGGGTCGGTGCTGGGGCCTCAGCTATTTACCATTTATATAGATGATCTGGAGGAGGGAACCGAGTGTAGGGTGTCGAAATTTGCTGATGACACCAAGATTGGGGGAAAGGCAAATTGTGCGGAGGGTCTGGAGAGTCTGCAGAAGGATCTAGATAGGCTGGGCGAATGGGCCAGGAAATGGCAAATGGAATTTAATGTTGGCAAGTGTGAGGTGGTCCACTTTGGTAGGAAGAATGGTAGGAAGGACTATTACTTACGTGGCGAAAAACTGCAGCAGGCGACGGTGCAGAGGGACCTCGGGGTCCTTGTGCATGAGTCGCAAAAACTCAGCCTGCAGGTGCAGCAGGTGGTCAGGAAGGCGAATGGGATGCTGGCCTTCATAGCGAGGGGGATTGAATATAAAAGTAGGGAGGTCTTGCTGCAGCTGTATAGGGCATTGGTGAGGCCGCAGCTGGAGTACTGTGTGCAGTTTTGGGCGCCGCACCTGCGCAAGGATATTTTGGCCTTGGAGGGAGTGCAGAGGAGGTTTACTAGGCTGATACCGGAGTTGAGGGGGTTGAGCTATGAGGAGAGGCTGAATAAACTAGGCTTGTACTCGTTAGAGTTTAGAAGAATGAGGGGAGATCTCATTGAGACGTATAAGATGATGAATGGGATGGATAGGATAGAGGTGGAAAGACTCTTCCCGCTCAAAAAAGGCAGTAGGACTAGGGGGCACAGCCTCAAGATAAAGGGGGGGCAGTTCAGAACGGAGTTGAGGAGGAACTTCTTCACTCAAAGGGTGGTGAATCTCTGGAATTCTCTGCCCGTTGAAGTGGTGGAGGCTGCCTCGCTAAATATTTTTAAGAAGCGGGTTGATGGGTTTTTGATAAGAGAGGGGATTAAGGGTTATGGGGAGAGGTCGGGAAAGTGGAACTGAGCCACGACAGATCAGCCATGATCTTATTGAATGGCGGGGCAGGCTCGAAGGGCCAGATGGCCTACTCCTGCTCCTATTTCTTATGTTCTTATGTTCTTAATGCTGTTGAATGTCCAGGTGAAATGGTTAGATTCTCTTTTTGAAGTTGGACATTGTCTCATATTTGTATGGCTTGGATGTCACTTACTACTTGTCGGTCCAGGCCTAAACATCGTCCAGCTCTTGTAGCATACAGACATTGACTTCTTCAATATTACTTGCAAAACTTGTAGACTAACACTCCCCAAAACCTGTCTACCATCTACAAGGCACCATCAGGAATATGATAGAATACTCTCCATTTGCCTAGATGAGTGCAACACCAACAGCACGTAAGTTTGACAGCCACTCGATTGGCATTTCACCTATCACCTTCAACATTCACTCCCTCCACCACCAACATGCAGTAACAGCTTGTATACCATTTACAAGATGCACTGCAGCATCTTACGAAAGTTTGCTCAAAAGCACCTTTCAGACCCACAATCTCTATCACCTAGAAGGACAAGGGCAGCAGATGCAGGGGAACACCACCACCTGCAAGTACCCACAAGTCACAGACCATCCTGATTGCTAAACGACCATATGAATGAGGAGGAATAGGCCAGTTGAGCTTTCTCTGCCATTCAGTAAGTTCATAGCCGATCTGAATGTAACCTCAACCCACATTTCACCTTTTATTAAGAATCTATCTCTCAAAAATATTAAAAGACTCCTTTCACCACCTTTTGGAGGAACAGTCCTAAGACGCACAACCCTCAAGAAAACAAGTTTCTGCCCTAAACAAATGACTCATTTTTAAAACATTGGCCTCCACCACTAGATTCTCCTACAAGAGGAAACACGATCTTCACATAAACCCTGTCAAGACTCTTCAGGATCTTCTAGGTTTCATTAAAGTTTCCTCTTACTCTCCTAAGCTCCAGCAAAAGCAAGCCTAGCCTGTCCAATCTTTTCCCACATGACATGGAACTATAATCGTTGAACTTTCCATTTTAAATTATATTGCTGTTCCTTCACTGCTGCTGGGTTAAAGTCCTGGAACTCCCTTTCTAACAGCACTGCATGTGAAACTACACCACATGTACTGAAATGTTTCAAGGAGGTACTCACCAGCAACTTCAAGGGCTATTAGGGATAAGCAATAAATGCTGGTCTAGCCAGTAAAATCATTTTAAAAATTAAAAATGTTTATCGAAATCACATTAGACATAGCTGGATAGCTCTACACTTTCCCATTATTCTTTTGCATCTTGTCATAGAATCATAGAAACCCTAGAGTGCAGAAAGAGGCCACCTGGCCCATCGAGTCTACACTGACTACAATCCCACTCAGGCCCTACCCCTATATCCCTACATATTTACCCGCTAATCCCTGTAATCTATGCATCTCAGGACACCAAGGGGCAATTTTAGCATGGCCAAATCAACCTAACCGGCACATCTTTAGACTGTGGGAGGAAACCAGAGCACCCGGAGGAAACCCATGTAGACACAAGGAGGATGTGCAAACTCCACACAGACAGTGACCCAAGCCGGGAATCGAAACCAGGTCCCTAGAGCTGTGAAGCAGCAGTGCTAACCACTGCACTACATTAATGCCCTACCTATATGTTCATAAATCCTTTAATTGCATCTGTCACGCACCATTATTTTACAGCAGCCAACAATTATGTTAACTTGCACTTGCTGGTTATTTCACTTTTTTGGAAGAGATGGAAGACAAGAGGGAAATTAACAGGGTGGCAAAGCGTGCAGTTTCCCATTACAATATCATTCCATCAGCTATTCTTAAGGCAAAATCTAATTCAGTCACAAAAAAGCCCCAGATACACAAACACACCTTTTCACTGTCCTGCTTGAAGAAACAGTGTTGGAATTGACACGCTTATGAGAAAGTGTTATGGTACTCTTCAGTATAATAATGTTGCTACTACTTAAGTTTTTAATGTTGCATAGAACTTTACATAACTTTCTCACAAAGCAAAACAGAATATTGCATACATTAGCTCAAGAGAAAGTCTAAATACATATAGAGATTTAGCAAACCAAGCACATGATGAGAGCTCCCATTTATTACTTTAGAAGTGTTACACAAGCAGAAACGTTAAATACAGTAGTCAGTTAGGAAGCAAGCAGGTGCATGGGAACACCACCAACTCTCAAAGTCACACTTCATCCTGACTTGGAAATGTATCCCTTTTCCTTCAACGTTGTTCAGTCAAAATCCTGGAACTTCCCATCAAACAGCAGGGAAGTAATTTCACTACACAGCTATGATTCAAGAACGTGACTCACCACCACCTTCTCAAGGTCAATCAGAGATGGGAAATAAATACTAGCCTTGCCAGCAAGATCCCAAGAATGAATAAATTAAAAAATATATTCAAATAAAGATTAAAATATGAAAATGTTTAATTCAATCAACATTTTTCTATTAGGATATTCAGTCTGTTTTACTGAAGAAGGGACAACTTACAAAGCATGGTGCACCTCTCTCTCAGTTCCATCAAGATATTCTTCCATGTTAAATGGGATTGTGAGAAATATCTTCTGAAGTGCACAAACTGTAGACTTTGTGAATTCCAGTCACAGATATCTAGCCGTCTTTTTGGTAAGAAGACTACAGAAGCAATATACTATTGGGAAACTAAGTGTTCAAGAGTGATAGAGGAGCAAAGGAATTTTAAGAGTACAATTATTAGAAGTAGCAACAGGTTAAAAGGCCAAGAAAAAAATCAAAATGACTAGGGTTCATTTGGAGAGGACAAGAATTGAAAAACGGAGATGTTAAACTGGGATAGAACTTTATTTAGGCCATCTTTGGAGAATTGTGAACAGTTCTGGGCTCAATATTGTAAAAACAGAGGAACTGGAGAGAGGGCAAGAAGATTTACAAGGATTTCACCAGAACAGAGAGGTTATCTATCAGGAAAAGTCAAACTGATTGTCTACTCTTTCCTGGAGAAAAACGGCCCCAGAGTAGTGATCTCTGAGATTAAGTAAGAAGTCTCACAACACCAGGTTTAAGTCACTTGTGACACTCCGAGATTAAGACAGACATTGAGGGGCTGTTTCCAATTGTGAGGGAGATTAAACTAAGTCATTTAAAAAAAAGATTTTTACCAAGACATCCAATAGACAATTCAGAAGAAACCTTTCTTTTGAATTCGTAGGTTTTCATAAACGTGAAACTCACTTCCACAATAGTTCAGGGAAATCACATCAAATGGATTTAAGGACACAAGAATATGAGCAGGAACAGGCAGTAAATGACCCTGCAGAATTGATTGTAATTTTCTTGCAAGATAAAAAAAACTTAAGGAAATTATCCCCATGTAAGATTCGAAACAATGCCTCTGGGATTAAGAGCCCAATAATCATCCATCTAAGCTACCTGAGTTGAGGGATTCCCTGCAGAAAGCTGTAACATACTATGGGAAAAATAGCATACAAATAAATCTTGGCTATCCTATCAAGTTAGTTTAACATTTTAAATATCCTGATTAGATCACTTCACTATTTTCTACAGTTGGGAGAAATACAATCAGAGTTTAGGAAATCTGTTAAGCATAATTTAGCACAGTAGCACAATGGTTATCACTGCTGCCTCACAGCACCAGGGACCTGGGTTCGATTCCCTGCTTGAATCACTGTGTGTGCACGCGCGTGTGGAGTTTGCACATTCTCCCAGAGTCTGTGTGGGTTTCCTCCCCAAGTCTAAAAGACGTATTGGTTAGATATATTGACCATTCTAAATTCTTCCTCAGTGTAATCGAACTGGTGCCGGAGCGCGGTGACTAGGGGATTTTTCAGTAACTTCGTTGCAGTGTTGGTGTAAGCCCACTTGTGACAATAGTAAACAAACTAACCCTCTGTTTCTGGTGAATCAGTTCTGCATCCCTAGCCCCACTCTCACCCAACAAAGGCCATACGCATCATGCTGAAATGCATCAACAAAATTAAATATAGTATGTCAAATTGTTTAACAACGCTTCTGTACTTTTCTAACCTCTCTAGTCTATGTTAGCAGAGAATTCACAAAATGGCAAGAAATCAGGGATCAAGCGGAGGACTGGGAGGTCTCTCTGTAGCAGGACTTAACTGAATTCATGATTAAAATGCAGATAATTATTATACTTTAAGAACACAATTTTAAATAAGTGTGATGAACTTAAACGTCATTCAACAACTTTTAAGCCTCAGAACCAGCTCCAGAGATCACCGCCAAAAACTATCACAATTAGTGGAACTGTACCTACGCAATAATGCAACGGTTACATTTGAGTTTGGCAATAAAAATGATATCTTCCGGACTATGTATCCCAACAATGCACAATACAGCAAATAGTGTTGCCTAACGCACAATGAAATGTATAATCTACACGCTAAAATTTAGTATCCATTTCAGCCAAATTTTATTTTGCATTTCTGAGGGAGGACCTTGCTAATCACTGATTATCAGACCTAACAAAATTATAAGACATTGATGAGTTGGCAGAGACAGGACAGGAAAGGGAATTGTTTGATGGTGTCAAGCATTGTACTGTAAGCAGACAACCAAACAAGAGAACCACCTGTAGTATCTGCTGGACTTGGAAATGAGCAGTGATGGGGATTTCTAAAGATATCTGTTGCAAGAAGTCATTGAAGTTGGGGGGAGTTGTGGCACTGCAAAATAATGTGCTTTCCTCAGGTTTAGAAATCGGAGATTTCTTTGCCTCCCCAGCAAATGCAGCCCATGAAATAGTAACTTTCCTAAATTCATGTGACAAGCAGGAAAAATAATGAGCTAAAGGAAGTGGCAAAAGGGCTTTGAACAGATATTGCGGTGCAGCACTGATGTTTAAAATGTCATGCTAAAACATGACACCTGGCTTAAGCTGCCAGATTGCGTCCCTATGGTAACTAAACCAATGAATAGATTTCACCACAATTAGTAAATTATTTCTTTTCTGGAGCACAATTTTCTAAAATATTATGAACAATTAAACTTTTAATTCAGAGCAGTTGCCAGACACAAGAATACAGGTCTTACTACTTTTACAGATGCTTGTAAGAGGCACAATTTCTAGAATACAATGATAGGAGAAAGGAAAAAAAATCATTACAGTGAATACTAGATTCAGAAAAAATATATACAAAATGGCCAAGCTGAACATGAAAGCCATTAAAAAAAACTGTTTCCTCATTCACAACTCCAAGCAAAAAAGGGGCTTTGCAGGAACTTGGACCCATTTCAAATTTCAAGCATTCTAATTTTATGGTTAAATCCAATTATCAGAAACATTTAAGCCCAAAATACTGCACATATTAACTCTCCATACTGACAGAGTAGACCTTCAAACCTGCAAACTGTTCCGATTGTTATGGCATTAGTCAAGAACTTTAAGTTAAAGTCTAAAACACCAGTTATTATAATAGAAAGAATGAAGTCACAGGGTTCTACAGTTTAAAATAAAAGATATTCTGCCATACAACAGTCAAACAAAGCAAACATTAAATACTTTCTTGGGTAACCATCTACACTCAGAACATAAGTTAAATATGAATTAACAGGCAAATTGTGGCCAATAAACTACAAATTATAGATTAAATGACAGATACAACAAATCAGATCTTATAAATTGGCATGCAACAGCCGGCACAGCATACAAGTCATCAACCTACGTCACCAAGTCCCTTAAAACTGTCTTCTCCATGAAGAATTTGAGCTCACGTTTCAGAGATTTATCCTGATCCTTAGACAACAGCACTGTACAATCAACCAGAGTTCCATGGTACCAAAAATGGCACACGCCTGCAGAACCTCTTCAATTATGACAGTCTATATGGTATAGACCCAATGTTATCTCAAGTAACAAACTGTTGCATCAACTACAGATTTATCTATTCTCAGTTTCTGGATCAAGCCTCTTTTCTTTAGGCTGCCTGTACTGCACCACTGGTGTCATCATCTGAACTCCAATGGCTGTGTTCATTTAATATGCTTCTAATTAGTTTCAGCCTCCCAGAAAGCCGGGTTTCCAATTTCAGTTTTAGTCTTAGTTTCCTTAGAAATTAGTTTCCCTTTTCAGTTTCAGATATAAGCTTTGAAATTACGGATTCTATCACAAGATTTCTGAATGAATCTACATGAAGGGGGAGGGGGTGCCAAAAGTCGAAACTAACGATGAACATTATGATATTTAATATTAAACTGAGTTAAAGGCAAATTTCTTCAAAAATTAATGTTATCAAGTTCTTCTCAAACTTGCCAAAACACATCTGTTTAGGGACACTTTCATACAAACATATATACAGCCTACTGCTGGTTCAGAGTATCATTCACTTAAAGAAATGAGCATCAAACATCAAGTATTGCTGTACAGAATTTGTATAAACTGTAAGGCCAGTTACGTAATGGAACAGGTAGAATGCAAAACTATAAAACGTACCCATGCTTTCATATTTTTTGTTCACGCTCAGGTCGCAGGCTTTGTTGACAAAGAGAGCATTAATTGCCCATTCCTAGCTGCCCATGAGAAAAACTTTGCTTCAGTTGGCGGTGGGAATATCATGTAGGAAAATATAAAGTTATGCACTTTGGTAGGACGGGTAAATGATCAAAACATTATTTAAATGGAGAAGTACTGCAGCTTTCTACAGCCTAGATGGACTCGGAGGTCCTCGTGCATAAATTACAAAAAGCTAGCAAGTTCAGCAGCTGTTAGGGAAGGCTAATGGAATGTTGGCCTTTATTTCAAATGTGAGTATAAAAATAGGGCAATCTTGCTAAAACTGGACAAGGCACTAGTTAGGCAACACCTGGAATACCCGAACAATTCTGGCCCCCTTATCTAGGGAAATATACACTGGCATTGGAGGCAGTCCAAAGAAGGTTCACTAGGTAGATCCTGGGTATGGATGGATTTCCTTATGAGGCGAGCTTGAGTAGGTTGTGGCTGAACTCGTTGGATTTAAGAAGAATGAGAGCTGACTTTATTGTGCATATAGGATTCTCAGAGGCTTGACAAGGTAGAAACTAAGAGATTGTTTCCTTTTGTGGAAGAGTGCAGGATCAGAGGGCACAAGGGATCACCCATTTTCTGAGATGAGGAATTTCTTCTCTTACAGGGCTGTGAATCTCTGGAATGCTTTATTATAGAGGCTGTTATTAAGTAGACGCACGACTAAGATAGACAAGATTTTTAATCACTAGGGGAGTAGTGATTGGAGGGAGTGCAAAGGAGGTTCACTAGGGGAGTAGTTGGCCTTGGAGGGAGTGCAGAGGAGGTTCACTAGGCTGATACTGGAGATGAGGGGGTTGGACTACGAAGAGAGACTGAATAGACTGGGTCTGTACTCGCTGGAGTTTAGAAGGATGAGGGGGGTATCTTATAGAGACGTATAAGATAATGAAGGTGATGGATAGGGTGGAGGTAGAGAGATTCTTCCCGCTCAGAAAGGACAGCAGGACTAGAGGGCACAGCCTCAAGATAAGGGGGGAGCAGTTTAGATCGGAGTTGAGGAGGAACTTCTTCACTCAAAGGGTGGTGAATCTCTGGAATTCTCTGCCCGTTGAAGTGGTGGAGGCTACCTCGCTAAATATATTTAAGTCACAGGTAGATAGGTTTTTGGTAGGCAAGGGAATTAAGGGTTATGGGGAGAAAGCAGGAAAGTGGAACTGAGCCACTTCAGATCAGCCATGATCTTATTGAATGGCGGGGCAGGCTCGAAGGGCTAGATGACCTACTCCTGCTCCTACTTCTTATGTTCTTATGAGTAAGGCAGGAAAACGGAGTTGAGGGTTTTCATATCAGATCAACCATGATCTCATTGAATAGTGGAGCAGACTCAGAGCCAATGGCTTACTTCTGCTCTCAGGTCTCATGGTTCATTTGCAAGGCCACTTCAGAGGGCAGTCAATGCACCTGATGTGGGTTTGGTGGCACATATAGGCTAGACTGAGTATAGACAGCAAGTTTTTTCTTTAAGGAGAACAAACAAACCAGCTGGTGTTTTCATGCAATCTGACAGCTTTCAGATTGGTGACAGCAGTCAACTTTACAGTTAATTGACATTCTCTGGTTGGTCACCGGTATAGTGCCAGAAGATTGGAGGTTAGCGAATGTTGTCCCATTGTTTAAGAAGGGGAACAGAGACTTCCCCGGGAATTATAGACCGGTGAGTCTTACTTCTGTTGTGGGCATGGTTTTAGAAAAAATTATTAGGGATAGGATTTATAGTTATTTGGAGAGTAATGAATTGATTAGAGATAGTCAGCATGGTTTTGTGGAGGGTAGGTCATGCCTTACTAACCTTATTGAGTTTTTTGAGAAAGTGACTAAAGAGGTGGATGGGGGTAAGGCAGTTGACGTGGTATATATGGACTTTAGTAAGGCGTTTGATTAGGTTCACCATGGAAGGCTTCTGCAGAAATTGCAGATGTATGGGATTGAGGGTGATCTAGGAAATTGGATTAGGAATTGGCTGGCGGATAGGAGACAGAGGGTGGTGGTTGATGGTAAGTATTCGACATGGAGTTCAGTTACGAGTGGTGCGCCTCAGGGATCTGTTTTGGGGCCACTGCTGTTTGTAATTTTTATAAATGATCTGGATGAGGGTATAGTTGGGTGGATTAGTAAATTTGCTGATGACACCAAAGTCGGAGGTGTGGTAGATAGTGAGGAAGGGTGTCTTAGTCTACAGGGAGACTTGGACAAGTTGCAGAGCTGGGCCGAGAGGTGGAGGATGGAGTTTAATGCGGAAAAGTGTGAGGTAATTCACTTTGGCAGGAATAATGGATGTGTAGAGTATAGGGCTAACGGTAGGACTCTGAATAGTGTGGATGAACAGAGGGATCTAGGTGTATGTGTACATAGATCCCTGAAAGTTGGGAATCAAGTAGATAGGGTTGTTAGGAAGGCATACGGTGTCTTGGCGTTTATTGGTAGGGGGATTGAATTTAGGAGCCACAGCGTCACGTTGCAACTGTACAAAACTCTGGTGCAGCCGCACTTGGAGTATTGTGTGCAGTTCTGGTCCCCACATTATAGGAAGGATGTGGAGGCTTTGGAGAGGGTGCAGAGGAGGTTTACCAGGATGTTGCCTGGTATGGAGGGGAGGTCCTATGAGGAGAGACTGAGGGATTTGAGGTTGTTTTCATTAGAAAGAAGGCAGCTACGAGGGGACCTTATTGAAACATATAAGATGATTAGAGGTTTAGATAGGGTGGACAGTGATAGCCTTTTTCCTCGGATGGAGAAAGCTAGCACGAGGGGGCATAGCTTTAAATTAAGGGGTGGTAGTTATAGGACGGATGTCAGGGGTAGGTTCTTTACCCAGAGGGTGGAAGGGGATTGGAATGCCCTGGCTGCTGCAGTTGTAAATGCGCCTAGTTTGGGGGCGTTTAAGAGATCCGTGGATAGGTTTATGGATGGTAAGGGTTTGGTTTAGGTTAGAGGGTCATTGTTTTTTAACTGGTCGGCGCAACATCGTGGGCCGAAGGGCCTGTTCTGCGCTGTAATGTTCTATGTTCTACTAGTCCACTGGCACAACCACAACATTACATACCTTTAGCCCTGACAAGTAAAATACATTTGTGCATAAACACCTTTAACTCTACATACACAGATTTACATAGAAACACACCATTTGGCCCAACAAGTCCATGCCAGCATTTGTATAGAGCATAAGCTTCCTCTCTCACCTCTTCATCTAACCCTTATTAGCATAACCTAAAACAAGCTGCACAAGATGACATGAATTTTGTTCTACACCATTAATGTTTATAATGACAGCATACATTGAAACTATCCCTTTATAAACAACAACGAATCCTGGAAATACCCTCATCAAGTCGAACACTATCCATGTAGAACCGATTAGAAATACGGTTTTACAGTAAATCCAAGCATTAAGATTTGGAAGCAATAAAAAATGATAGACATACTGGAAACCTAGCAGGAATAGAAGAAATGAGTTATGAGAAAATATGATCCTATAAATATATAAGTATTTAAAAAGGTAGGTTCATAAATAGTTCAAGTTCAACTTTGGATCTACTTTTCAACTTTGCAAAACAAAGCCACAGAGCTGTTATCAACATAGAAAAGTCTTGAGATTTATACAAGTCTTTAATAACACTTCCTGGGCCACCTGAATCTCAATACCAGTATCACCAGGGTCATTCCCAAGTTTACACACTGCCAATACATCTCACGACTCTCAACTCAAGGTAGTGTGCTATATCATTCAAAATGCTCTCTCCAGCTGCTACCCAGATATGAAAGATCAAAAAATCTAGTTTTCCAGATCATTTTCACAGAATAAATGGAAATTATATAAAAATTTCAAATACACATTAAGTTTGACTGAAATCCTGGTGACTGTATTGGTACATCCTTACAAACTAAATCCAACTGTTGGAAATTTCCCAAACACTAGGATATCAATATAGTGACGTGAAAGGAAGATTTAGATATTAAGCTATTTCTGTTGACTCATAATTGCAAATAAGTAACAAAGTGTAAAACGGAAAATAAAACGCTATTAAAACTTCAGCAGATTACAACATAAAACCCTTATTGCAAATATTTGCAATTACAAAATTACATTCAACCAGAAAGAAAAACGCAAAGTATCCTAATCTTTTCATGAATTGAATGATAGGGAACATGCAACTAACTATGCAAGAAGAGACGCAAAATTACTCAAGGGTCAGGATTTTTGGGAAAGATTTTAAATAAGGATAGCCAAAAAGGGAAGAAATCCCAGAGACTGCTGTTACGATGATCATCTCCACCATGAGCAACTGCCTTCAAAAGGAGGGGCGAAATCAAATCGAGAAGGTTATGGAGATAAGGCGAGGTAGAGCTCCAAGGGGACCAGAGGAGTTCTTCATTTAATAAGCTGGAAATAGGGTGGGATGGAAATGGAAATTAAGCAAGTGGAGTAACTGGAAGTAGTGCAGTTACGTGACAGGAAAACATCATATGAAATAGAAAGGAGGAATATACAACTTGGCTGTGAGGGCAGCCCTATTAAACCTGTGCAGACACCATACTTAAAAAAGCCCACAAATAATTCTACTTTCTCAGAAGACTAAGGAAATTTGTCAAGTCAACTACAATTCTCACTATCTTTTACAGATGCACCACAGAAAGCATTCTTTCTGGTTGTATCACAGCTTTGTATGGCTCCTGCTCTGCCCAAGACCGCAAGAAACTACAAAAGGTCATGAATGAAGCTCACAAAAGCCAGTCTACCATCCACTGACTCTCTCTATACTTCCCGCTGCCTTGGGGAAAGCAGCCAGCATAATTAAGGACCCTATGCACCCTGGTTATACTCGCTTCCACCTTTTTCCGTTGGGAAAAAGACACAAAAGTCTGAGGTCACGTATCAAACGACTCAAGAACAGCAGCAGGGAAGAAGCTATCAGGCTTTTGAATGGACTTACCTTGCATTAAGTTGATCTTTCTGTATACCCTAACTATGATTGTAACACAACGTTCTGCACTCTCTTGTTTCGTCTATGGAAGGTATGCTTTGTCTGGGTAGCACAGAAGAAATAATACTTTTCACTGTATGCTAATACGTGTGACAATAATAAATCAAAAATTCCCTTTGAAATCTGTATTTCAATCTGCCTGTACTACCTTCTCCTCAATGTAGAAGGCCCTCATTCCAGGAGGTATTTCATAAGTCTTTTGTACACCCTCTCTAATGTGTACAATTTTAGTTGAAGTGGGACCAATGTTTACAAAGGCTCATTATAACTTACTCACTTTTGTACTCTGTATCTTTATTAATAAAAACCAGGATTCCTTAAGACTTTTACACCACCTTAACCTGCCCTATCTTCAACAATTTGTACACATATATTTCTATGTCATTGTTCATGCACCCCTTTTAGTTTGTCTTGCCCTTCTAGTTCTCCCTGCCAAAACACATCATTTCACACATCTCTGCAAAACATTTCAGCTGCTTTGTTCGTCAATCCGCCAGTCTATTGTCCTCTTGAAGCCTATGCTTCTCAGATCTCAAGTTTTGCCAACTGTAATTTTTTTACATTGTACATCTCACACCCAGGTTCCAGGCATTCATTATATCACATAAAACAGTGATTTTAGCACCAACCTTTGAAAACGTCACCATATGCACTCCTTCACCAAAGCAAAACTTCACACCTCTCCCCACCTTAAATTCCTACACGTGAACGTTGGTGGCTGCAGAGACAGCCTTGTAGGGCACTGGTGTTGAGGTTAATCTTGGAGGAGGTGCCGTTGCCTAACCTGACTGATTGCAGTCGGTGGGTTGGGAAGGCTAGGATCCAGTCATAGAGGGGGGAGCCAAGCCCTAGGCCACAGAGTTTGGAGGTGAGTTTTGTAGGAATAAAGGTGTTGAAGGTTGAGCTGTAGTTAATAAATAGGAGTTTGACACAAGTGTCTTTATTATCCAGGTGTTCCAGGGTTGAATGTAGAGTCAGGGAGATGGCGTCTGCTATGGAACTGCTGCGGTGATTAGCAAAGTGTAGTGGATCCGGGCAATTTGGGAGGCGGGCTTCATCCATGCCTTGACTAACCCATCGAATGACTTCATAATGATGGATGTAAGAACAACCAGTGACTGTCATTAAAGCACGCAGCCTGACTTTTCTTTAGCTCGGGGAGAATAGTTGTCTTCTTGAAGCAGGTAGGGGCCTCAGGTCAGTGTAAGGAGTAGGAAATGAGCAGCAAAATTTAGATGACTTGCAATGTGACAGATCTAGAAGGCCAACCAGAACACTTGAGCATAGAGGTAAAAAGGGCACGGATGAAGGGTTTCAGTAGCAGAGACGAGGCAAGGGCAGTCTGGTGATCTTACGAGGTGGAAACTGATGTTAGCGATGCTATAGATACATGGCAAGAAATACATCATGAACAAATACTTGTGAATAGTCTGATAGGTGGCAGGGAAGGTGATGGGAATCAGCGGTAAGGGAATGCAATTTGTGACAGGTAAAAGATAATTAATTACAGCAGCTTCTGTCTTTTAAAATTTAAACAAAGAAAATTTCTGCTTAGGTAGCACTGAGCAAGCAGCCTGACAATTTACAGACAGAAGGAGGAGGAAGAGAAATGGAGGTGGGGCAGAGCTCAGCAATATCAGGATACATGTGGAACTGACATTACGTTGGGTAATGTCATCAAGGAGCAGCACGTTAGATGGAGAAATAGGAAGGGGCCAAGGATAGGTCCTGAGGGGACAGGAGATAATGATGCATCAATGGAAAGAGAAACCATTGCAGATAAATCTTTGGCTGCCTCTGGAGAGATAAAAATGGAAGCAGGTGAGTGCAACAATGATAGTGGAGAAGTGTTAAGGGAGGATGGCATGATCAACCTGATCAAGGAGGAACAGGAGAGATAGCTGGCATTGTACAGTCAGCAAGGATTTAATTTGTGACAATTAAAAGGGGCGGAAACCCAATTGGAAGGATTCAAACATGGAGTTTTGAGAAAGATGGGTGCAAATTTAGCAGGCAACAGCACATTCAAGGAATTAGGTTAGGAAAAGGAGATTGGAAAAAAAGAGAGGGCAACAGTACACCAGGTTTAGAAACCATTTTTAATCAGCAAGCAAAGGAGCAAGTCCAGAAGTTGGGTTGTCAACAGTTTATTCGGAAAATAGTCTAGTGAGTAAAAGGTGAGTCAAATGAACATCATTTCCAAGAGAAAGCTGGAAAGAACATCTAGTATCATGAAGAATTCATCAATGTGACTACCAGTATCACTAACAACAGTGTACTTGAGTGCAGAATATAAAGAGCTTCATGTTATTTACTTTTAATCCCATCTCTCTATGGATCTTTAAGTGATGTTATTAATTGAATTCGCAGTTTTCTACATTTATTACAGTTGTAACTGAATGGTTGTACTGATCAGGAAAGATAGAACAAGCTGAAGTTCCTTTAAGTTTATGGACTTGGAAGATATTTCCACTGGCAGTGGGGGGACCAGATCCAGTGGTCATAGATATAGTGGCCGCTAATGAAGTCAACTGGGATTTCAGGAAAAGCTACTTCAACCACAGAATGGTCAGAATGTAGAACTCTCTACCACATGGGAGTACATGAAGCAAAAAGCATAAATACGTTTAAGGGAAAGTAGATAAATGCCTAAGTACTGGAAGAAGCTTGTTTGCAGCATGAACACTGCATGGACCTGTTGGACCAAATGGCCAGTTTCTGTGTAACAATGGAAAATCCCTAATCACATTAACCTCCAATGAGCAACGCAGGTACATGTTACTACGTAAAATTCAATGAACGCACAGTCGAGATTTATAATACAACTTACTAACTCAAACATTGATAATAGGCAAGAAACCAATGTGCAATATTGCTTACATGAAAAGTGTAGCTTAATCTATGTTATTCAATCCAAATACATGGCTGGAACTAATGAACAATTACGAAAGACAGCCGATAATTTAATCTATTAGATTAATCTTCAAAATCTCAATTTTTTTAAACCCATATCAAAAATTTCTCACTCCAATATCCTGCCATGGCTCAGTTGGTAGCACTCTTGCTACAAGACAGAGGTTGCAAGTTCAAATCTCACTCCAGGACCTGAGCACAAAAAGCAAAGCTGATACTCCAAAGCAGTGCTGAGGAAGCCCTGCACTTCGGAGATGCTTTCTTTCAGTTAAGAACCCATCTGCCATCCTAGGTGGACACAATAATCTAACAGCACTAATTTGAAAAGTAGTAAGGGAGAACTCTCCACCTGCCAATGGTCAATATTTGTTCCCCAAATCAACATTACAAGAATAGATTTACTAGGCATTATCACATTGCTCTTTGTGGGGTCCACAATTTAGCTGCCGCGTTTACTATACTACAGTGATTACATTTTAAAAATATTCATTGATTATAAAGCGTTTAGGGACAGCCTGTGGTCAAGATAGTCACTATATAGGGGATGGCAGAGTGGTTAGCACTGCTGCCTCTCAGCTCCAGGGACCCGAGTTCGAATTCCACCTTGAATTACTGTCTGTGGTGTTTGCGCATTCTCCCCATTATCTGTGTGGATTTCCTCCAGGTGCTCCAGCTTCCTCCCAAAGACGTGCAGGTTAGGTTGACTGGACATGCTATATTAACCCTTAATGTCCCGGGATGTGATAGTTAGAATCCCTCTAACTTAAGGCAAGGATAACTAAGCGGGGGTATGCTACACCCTGAGTGGGATTGTTGTTGGTGCAATCTTGATGGCTGAGTGGCCTCCTTCTGTACTGTAGGGTTTTTATGATTCTATGATATAAATGTAAGTTCAGGAAGATGTTCTGAGTATAGATTTAAACAGCTTTTTAACTGTGTTCGGTATAACCAAAAACAGCTTTCTGACAAATTCAGTTCACAGCAAATATTTTTAACTGACACACAGCTCTAACAGTTGAAGTTTCAGCATTAAGATTTTGCACAGACATGTTGTAAAACTGAGTTCACCTCAACCCCATGTTCCTAATACAAAATCTTAGATCTTTTCATTTTTCCTCTGTTTAAATATTCTTGCACTCTATTTAAAAAAAACATTTAACAAGCAAGTAATGCTATGCTAGTGAAACTGTTGCTTCCAATTATAACCAAAAGTTGTTTAATTACATTTTGGTTCTATAAATAGTATATCCAATTAGTTACTATCTGCAATATTTCACAATTTTCATGCAAATTCAACAAATAAAAAGCATTTTTTGATTAACTTTAATACCTTTAAATTTGACGTCTTAGATGTTATTGTGCAATATGCTTACATTTTAATTCATTTGTTTTAATGTGTCCTGCAACAAATTAAAAATGCTTGCAAAATGATTTCACAGTTGAGAACATAACTGGAATAGCACAACTCCAACTAGTGAGGAAATAATGCTCAATAATCACCTATTTTTCAAACAGTTTTTCCACATCTCAAAACATTATACAGCAACTGGACTTTCAGTCAGAGGAACATTAGGCAATATTTTGAAATTAGTCACATTCTGAATTTGCAACAGTAAACAGCTTTTTCTAATGCAAGTAAACTTAAGATTACCAGCACCTTCCCTGTAATTTTATGTAACAATACCACATATGCCTAAAAGCCAAGTAATTACTTTTCTTACTTTATGCAGATTAAAGAATAAAAAAATGCATTCAACATACATAAGGTAGCAAAATCAGCCACAGTCCATAGAGGATCATTAGCTTCTCTCTCCATTAGAGACACAATTGGTTATATAAAGCTTATGGGAGGAAGCATTCCCAAGCATGGGACAGGGACAAGGCAGGCCTCCATGAACTACTTCAGCTGGTTTAGGGATTGAACCTGCACTGTTGGTTCATTCTGCATCACGCTCTAGCCATTGAACCAATGAGATAACTGATTCCCATGCTCCCCATTCCCATACATGGCTTTGCATCATTTTCTGACCACCAAATGCATGACTGAATACCACAGTAAGACTCCACAATCAATGTAACTTAACTATCACATATTGACATTCTTATCACTCCCTCCGACATCAATACTCAGATTTGATTGATGCATTTGAGAAAGTTTAAACATTTAAAGCTCTGGGTTCAGTTAACTCAGTTTGTCTGATGGCCAGAATGTGACACGGAATTACATCAATGGCACGGATTCAAACTCTGTACAGGTTGTTCACTGAGACCTATTTACTCACCTTGCCACAAACTTGTGCCCTTTAAACTATACATAAAACCAATGGAGAGAATTGTCTATAATCCTCGGTGGGCTCCTTTATGACTTGATTCTTTAAAAATTGAATTGTGCTTAAATATACATACTTAGCTCAAACAACAAAAATCAGCTATTCAATTACACAATTTATCATACATTTCTATTTGGCTCAAACTTTTCCCATTAATAAAGATGAATTAACAGCACACTGGTTCTGTTTGTCAAAAAGTGTTTGTCAAAGTCCAAGTTTTAGATATTGCAAGGATATCGAAAATTATTCAGATGGAATACAAGTCGGCCCTTATCACTGGCAATAATTTGATAGAGCTCAATTTCCAATTATAAAGAATAAACTTTGAAAACGTCTCCATAATTAGGCTGTGAATTCCTTCCAAGTTGACTGATTTGGCCAAGACATGCATGAAATAATAACTGCCAAAGGATCAAGGTCCCTACAAAGTTTTCTCTGCGCAATTCATCCTTCATGAATGTTTACTCTGAAAATTGCAACAGCTAAACACATTGTGTTTTGAAACACATTAAGGAATTTGATCTTTGAAGTTCTCATTTCAATACTAATTTAATTAACACTGAAGTTTCAGCATGGACCAGCCATTGCGAATTTATTGGAATTTTATGCATTCCCCACCATATTTGTAAGACTACTTTTCAACAAGGTGCCTTTACAAACTCAAGCTAATTTCTCAAATTTGAGACAACTATAATCCAGGATTTCAAAATGTACTTGGACAAAATTATCCAGCAAGTCATTAAATAATGTAAAGTTTCCTTGGTGTCAATTTTTATCAATAAGTTAACTCAAAAAAAAATAGAAAAAACATTTTCGCACTGAAATCCTATTCTCCTGTATATGCCAGAGCATTACTTTATAAAGAGTTGTCGGCTTGTATCGGTTAGATAGAAATTTCCTCCAATATTGGGGAGATGAAAGCAATTGTCTTTGTCCCCATCGTAAATCAGTTTCTATCCCTCTCCATGGAAACTGTCTAAAACAGCTTAGTGCTATATTTGTTACAGGGATGAGCTTCCAACCACTGTCAGTCCATCACCAAGACTTCCTACTTCCATTTCAGTAACACCATCTCATTGGAACTTGTACACCAATTCCCAACCATATCTGTTATCACAAGACTTGATTATTCCAATACTCTTATGGCCAGTCCTCGTTCCTGCTATTGTTAATAAACTTGTGCTCATCTCTGCTGCCCATATATTAACACACAGACTTTAGTTCGTCCATCACCCCTGTACTTGTTGGCCTAGTAAAAAGTCTGACAACACCAGGTTTTAGTCCAACCTATTTATTTGATAATATACTCACAAGCTTTCGAGGGGACTGCCTCTTCGTCAGGTGAATGAAGAGTTCTGGCCTCAGACAGAGCATATAAAGCAGACAGTTTAGAGATTACTGATTAGAATGCGAATCCTTACACCTAACCTGCTGTTCAAGACCTGTAAGGATTCGCATTCTAATCAGTAATCTCTAAACTGTCTGTGCTTTATATGCTCTGTCTGAGGCCAGAACTCTCCATTCACCTGACGAAGAGGCAGTCCCCTCGAAAGCTTGTGAGTATATTATCAAATAAATAGGTTGGACTAAAACCTGGTGTTGTCAGACTTTTTACTGTGTTTACGCCAGTCCAACGCCGGCATACCCACATCTTGTTGGCCTAAACATCATCTGGGCCTGACAATGGTTAAATTTCAAAATTCACACCCTCATTTTCAATTCCCTCCATGGATTCTTCCCTCTCTCTCTGTAACCTCCTCCAATCCCTCAAATTCAATGCACTCCTTAAACTCTGATAGCGTGTATCCTCAATTTTACTGCCCCATCAGAAGAGGCCATGTCTTCAGTTACCTGGATGCTTCTTCCCTAAAATTTTCCACTTTTCCAACTCTCTCTTCCCCACGTAAGATAAGTGAGTCTCCGCACACGAGGATGTTCTCAACCAGGATCTTGGGTTCATATCACACTACATGTAACCCCCCCCCCCCACCATTTGACCTGGGCTTGCGAAATCCTACCAACTTCCTGCAACAGTAGCGGACTCATCAACATTAAGGGCATTTAAAGGGTCACTGGATAAGAATACGAATGATACTGGAATAGTGTAGGTTAGACAGGCTTTAAATTCGTTTCACAGATTGATGCAACATCGAGGGCCGAAGGGCATGTACTGCGCTGTGGTGTTCTATGATATTAACTGCTTAAGACACTGACACGTCTTTAACCTGTGATTATCCCTTTCCCCACTTGCACTGTGTGTACCTGTAAAGATTTGATTACCTGAAAAGATTGCATTCTAACTATTATCTTGCAATTGTGTCTTGTTTTATATGCCGTATTTGTGAAACCCACCTCTCCATTCACCTGATGAAGGAGCAGTGCTCCGAATGCCCGTGATTCCAAATAAACCTCAGACTTTAACCTGGTGTTGAGACTTCTTACTGAGCCCACCCTAGTCCAATGCCCATATCCCCACACCACTTAAGATACTCCTTTAAAACTAGCACACTGGTGCTTATTCTGATAGCCCGTGTCAAAACTTTTATTAATACACTCAATTTCCTTGGTATTTTGCCATGTAAAATGCACTCTATGAATGAAAGTTGTAACTCTAACCATAATAAAAAGAATACATAACCGTCCAAATAAAGCACCCTGCTTTTCTAATCGTCTGATTGTTTAAGATAAAGTTCTGAGCCATTCATACTAGGGATATCCTAGATTTGCAAAGTGCGCCCCCATCACTTCCAAGCCGAATCACGTACTGTTAAACAATCCCAGATGAGATGGAAAAGATGCCACGACTAAAATCTTAAAGCCACTATTAATACAAAAAAACTTGAAAATGTTCATCTTTTTTCATTAGAATACATGGGTGTGGTAATAGAACTTAATTTTTTTTAAAAAAAACGGGAGCAGGAGGCCCCCTGAAACCACGAAATCAAAGCTGATTGTCAACCTAAACTTTTCCTTATCTTTCCCTTATCTCTTCATTCCCTTAATTTCAAAATTCTATCACTATCTTGAATATATTCAAATGACAGAGCATCCATAACTCTCTGGGAAAAAGAATTCCAAAGATTCACAATTATTTGAATAAGAAATTTGTCATTCAGTCCTAAATGGCTGACTCCTAATCCTGAGACATTGATCCCTAGTTCAAACCACCCCAACCAGGAAAAACATAGTGCTGAGCCCCTTAAACATTTTATAGATTTCAATGAGATCACCTCTTTCTTTTAGGGGGTTGGTGGGGGGGGTTACATGTAGTGTGACGTGAACCCATTGAACTTCAGTTGCATCCCCTTGAAGATAAGTACATCCTCATAATAAGACCAAAACTGTATACAGTATTCATGTGTGGTTCCATCAAAGTCCTATATAATGGACTTCCTCAATTATATACGCCAGTCCCCATGTAATAAAGGCTAGCATGACCATTTGCTTTCCTAATAGATTGCTGCACCTTGCATGTTGACTTTGTAACTTGTGTTAAAGGCACCCAGATTCCTGTGAACACCAGTATTTCCCAGTCTCTCACCACTTAAAAAGTACTGCTTTCTAAATGTGGATAAATTCACACTTCTCCATATTAAGTTCCATTTGCCATTCTCTTAGCCCATCTGTATCCCTCCACAGCCTGTGTCCTCCTCACAGCTTACCTTCCCAACTAACTTTGTAATGTCAGCAAACTTGAAACATGTTATAGCTGGTCACTTTACCCAAGTCATTGATATAGATTGCAAGTGGCTGAAGCCCAGCACTGATACCTTGTGGCACCCCACTAGTTACACACAGCTGCCATGCAAAAATGAACCATTAATTGTCCTTTAGCATACCCTCCATCCAAGCGAATATATTTTCCTAATTCAAGAAACCCTAATTTTGTGTTATAACCTCCTGAATGGCAACTTATCAAATCCAAATACACAACAAGCTCATTCTCATTTTTTTCTCTCATTAAAATTTTGAAAGGATGGGACAAGGTAAATAGGACTAGACTGTTTTAACAATTATGGGATTAGGGCAGAAGCAACTTCCTTTCAACACTGAGCCTGTAGAATTCACTTTAAAGGTTTGTGTTAAGTCACCATTCAAGATTGGGAGGAGGGAAAAATCAGTGAAAAGGGGTTGTTGAAGAGATACAAACAGTGTGTGTGAGAGAATGAGAAAGGTGATTAGCTCTACGTTCTCACATGCTGGCTGGGCAGAACGGCCAGTTTCTATGTTCTAATTCCAACGTCACTATGGGAGGTGGGAGCAGAAGAGAAGAGTTTGAGAAGACTTTGCTGTGTAGTCTTTGATGTAAATGGATAAAATGCAAAATTAGACAGAAACGTCACCATAACAATTGTACACAATGTTAGTTCACAAAAATGTATGATGTTTTAGACATTTTATTACAGAAAGAACATTACAGCATGGATTCATATAGGCAATCGCAAGAATAGAAAAATTACATCCAAAATGAGGGGCATAAGACATTGGGGCTATTCCACTGAATCAGGGAAGGCCAAGAAGAGTTAACATAGCTTCTTTTTTAAAGTACAGACAGAGAGAAATTATTTCCATTATATATACATTATTTCCTCTGGCTAGGGAATCAGTGATAATAAGATCAAGTCATCTCAATGAATACCAGAAAGTGGGGGCAATGAAGAGTGTCTCTATGCAGAGTTGCTGGATCATCGAATGCTTTGCCACCGAGAGTAGCTTGAAGCATCAACCACTGCATCCTTTAAGAGAAAGATTCAAGGCTATGGAGAGAGGAGCATTGGGATCATTCTGATTTCTGTAGCAAACAGCTGGCGTAGACATAATGGACCAAATGGCTTCCTTCCGAGTTATAAACGTCTTCTGTTCTATGGTTTATTGAACACATAACTTGTTGCAGCCATTTCTCATCCAAGTTATATAGAGAATACGCACTGGGAGACTTGTGACATATGGGAAATAAACTGCAAATACGCTGACTATAACTCATAAGCACCATAGGCATGAGTTAATTTACAGTAGCCACAGCATATTCCAATCAAGCAAGAGAATTTGAAAAAGTTACACAAGTCCAATTAACTCTGTGGCACTCTAGTGAACATAGATTTAGAAACCAGCATGTGATTTACATAAAGATTAATAAACCCAAAATGATGAAAGTTTGCTGTATAAACCTTTTTATTTGATTCAATTGCTCTCAGTTCTGATGTAAAAACAAAGGTTTATGGGCATCTGTGGAGCGAGAGACTGAATTATTTCTTTAAAATTATCACAATAGTTATAACAATATTGCAATACCTTTTGCTGTTGGTTGATTACCAGGAAATAACCTGTACACAAACACACAAAATATTGTGCAATGTACTGGATTATGCAAATACAACATACTACTTTTTCTGACATGACGATAAATAGTTTTAACATTTTAAAGCTTGATAGGCAGCAAATCCACTATATAACACCACCCGCATTGGATATGCTGAGAAATCATTCATGTGCCACTAATAGTGAGCTATGTCAAACTGAAGTTTCCATCCTCTCCATTTTAAGACTTTTGCTGTTAATTTGGGCATTCAAGTGAGGGCTGTCAGTATTAGCGAATGGAACATTCTCCATTCCAGCTACTACAGCATCAAGAACTCAAGTTAGATGCAGGATTTGGAAAACAAAGTTCTTTTGCAACGATAAACCTCAGCCCATCTCCATCACCCCTTCTGTTTCACATGCACTAAACAGTCATTCCACTGCTTGTATGAGAAGACTTGTACGCTGAATTTAAATTTTTACAAGTCTTAATTTAATTTAAAAAGTTAGATTGTAGCATTGGAACACAATCAACCTCAAATACAAATTGTAACATTTAACAGTAAAGCTGCATCACACAACTGATTAATTACCCAAATCAGAAAGTCACTTTAAATCGCATATTCCATATCATTAATAGAAATTTGTATCACTGCAGAATTACTTGTTTAAGATTCTGCAATTCAGACACCAATACACGGCACTAAAAGGAATTACATTCAGTGTTGCTTTAACATAGTAAGAAACTGGCTAAATTAAAACATTATGGTCACATGAAATGTTAAGTACCAACATTTTAACTTAATCCGAATATGCAACCCGAAGAAAAATTAACTGAATCTTATACAATATTTTATGATTCTTTGCCATTAACTTACTCAAAAACATATTCAGCGCCAATTAATGGTATATCACTGCGCAAAAAAATAAGCACACTCAAAATGTGGGGACAGGGATATATTATACATATTTATAAAATTAGGATAATCACTGATACTTTTACACAAACAGAATACCTCTGCAAGCAAGAAACTAATATCAAGAGAGTAGGCACTTTCCAGTGGAATTGAAAAAGGGGCCAAATTAATCGAAGGGGTTGGGCAAGGGATATAAAGACTACTCAGAAATAATTATGGTCTTTGATAGCTAAGTTGGGCTTGCAACAAAATTCAATCCTAAAGGATTAATATCAATGTAAAAATGATTCCTTTGCCATCTTTTCTCAACTTTTCTTGCTAATATCAGTAGATGATGTGGGGAACCAGTGCCAAAGTTCAAATCCAATCTTTGCTTGTTAAGGACATCCTTTAGATGTGGGAAATTAGTATAATGTCCACACAATGATATATTCATGCAGTACTGGAATTATAGGCATTTATCTCAAAATGTATGAGATGACACCTTTGTTTTGTCCAGGTCAAACTAATGACAACTTTAAGACACTGATTAACGCTCTAAAACAAAAAATTATCACAATAACAGTTCAACATACATAGTAAACTTATTTAAGTAATCAATTGCTACTGACAACACAACTATCAGGGTTTAAAACACAGGCTTCTGACAAGTCATTTCTTCACCCAAGAAGCAGTTTGATTAGGCACCATATACAATAGTTTTCATCATGAACCACATATTTTTTCCATTAAATTGCTTTAACTAACTCAAGTTTGTTGTAAAGATGCTGGCTCAATCATCTTTGCTGGAGTTCAAGACTTTTCTTGTTATGAAAATAGAAAGCATGGGCACAGCCTCAAGATAAAGGGGAGGCGGTTTAGAACGGAGTTGAGGAGGAACTTCTTCACTCAAAGGGTGGTGAATCTCTGGAATTCTCTGCCCGTTGAAGTGGTGGAGGCTGCCTCGCTAAATATTTTTAAGAAGCGGGTTGATGGGTTCTTGATAAGAGAGGGGATTAAGGGTTATGGGGAGAGGGCGGGAAAGTGGAACTGAGCCACAACAGATCAGCCATGATCTTATTGAATGGCGGGGCAGGCTCGAAGGGCTAGATGGCCTACTCCTGCTCCTATTTCTTATGTTCTTATGTTCTTATAAGCTCTCCAATAGCTTTACACTCTTCCCAATGGTCAATCCATTTGGTATTAGTGTCCTTTTTGAAAGTCTTAGCTAAGAAATGGGGATATTTAAAATGTATTTTAAAAAGCACAAAAACAGCTGTTGATCCAAGCACTGCGTGCAGAAAGAATTCAGAGCCAGTTTTTTAACAATTTGGTCATTTTTGAAGCCTAACAGCAACCAGTAGGAACTTAGAACAATACTAAGAAAAACTTTGAATTCAACTCCCATATCAAAGACGACCCAATGATTGGTCCTTTGTTTACACTCTTGAATGGAAGAGGCGTCCAGCATATGGAAAAATTTATTTATTAGTGTCACAAGTAGGTTTACATTAACACCGCAATGAAGTTACTGTAAAAATCCCCTAGTCGCCACACTCCGACACCTGTTTGGATACGCCGAGGGAGAATTTAACATTTCCAATGCACCTAACCAGTCTTTTGGACCGTGGGAGGAAACCCACACAGACAGGGAGAATGTGCAGACTCCACAAAGACAGTGACCCAAGTATAAATTGAACCCAGACACCGTGGTGCAGCAGTGCTGACCACTGTGCCATCGTGCAAAAGTACAGAACTAAAAAGAGAAATTCTAGAAGTGACGATAAGAAAGATTTTGCATTTATATGGCATCTTTCAGGAACAGAGGATGCAGCAAGTGTTTTACTGGCAATTAAGTGCTTTTGAAATATGGTGACTGTTGTAATGTAGGAATTATAGTAGTCAATTTCCACATTCAAGGCCCCCACAAACAGTAATGAGATAATGATCAAATAACCTGTTCTTAACGCTGTTGGTTGAGGGATAAATATTGGCCAGGACACCAAATTATTAAGTCAACTGTCAGCAACCTAACATGACAATCAGATGCATCAGACTGGAAATTAAATTAACTACACTAAATCGACACCAAAAGGCTGCAAAAGAACAAAGAGGCAGATAATTTTAAGAATGTGTATGTATGTTTGTACACATGCATCTCAGAATTGCAAAAATCAAACGCAATGTATAGCAGATCTGCACCATTTTGACCATAGTTTGCCACAAGTCATGCTGTTACATTTAAGTACGAGCTGCATCTTCAATTTTAAATACCTGAAAAAATAACGATTACATGCTGGTGGTTTTGATATCATGGAGAAGTTGATTAAAATGGAAGGCAGTACATTAAGTAAATACATGCAATGAAATAAAATGCTCAGATGATATATTGCACACAATTTTGTTCCCCAATGTCAATATCTTATTAAACACAGCCATTTATAGTCAGGTACTAAGTTTCTATATAGCATACTCATTTTTGCTTGGATTATCGTGGACCAATATGGAAAATCAGAAACACTGATGTAAGAAGGGTACATTGAAAGATAAATGCTGTTAGGTAGCATGTAACATGTCTTGGAATCTCCCATTTGGGAGAAAACAATTAGCTGGAATTCACAAATTGAATTACATTTCTATGTTAAAACCCCTTGATCAAGCTCAGTACATTCTGGATGCCAGATTTAGTTACAAATCCTGTTTCTGTAGAGGTTAAATGTTTTACATTATTTTTCTGAGCGGTTTATATACATATTTTGATGAGCTCATGATATTGTATTTCAACAGTTTGTAGTGTCCAGAATAAATCATGTAGTATTGATGGGGTGATGCCAAGCTGATATACACCTCTTTCAAGAGAAAATTTGAGATGAGAATGATTCAAAGTGGGTGGAGCACCCATTCTTGGTACTGTAGTACAGCAAACAGGGAATGGATTACTCCTATTCTACAACTGACAGTGCACCATGAAGCAGGTCAAGGATCCAACACCTTCACAAGTAAGTTAACTAAATAACATGCCAGTTTTCTCATTTGTTTCCTCCAATAAACTATATAGAGAGCTATGGAGTGCAATTTTCATTTAATTTGATGAGGCTGAGCATAATTCATCTGCAACTGCCTGAGTTGTCAAATAACTCGAGGAAATATCTGTTAAAGTGTCCTCTATTTTTAGTAAGCTTAAAAGTCAGTTCCAATTGGCTAGGCATCATGAAAGAACTAAGGGGTGAAGATTGACTCACCACAAAGCATTGGTGCTACTGCTGCAAAGTGAAAGATCAGAAACAGAACCATATAAAAGATGTGATCCAAAGTATTAAATTTATATAAACAAAGGTCTTAAAGAAAACTAGCAAACCTGGGCAAGCACCTAAGATGTAACATACCAATTATTTGGTCAGAGCACCTGCCAAAGACCGACCTGGATTTTGCCAAATTCAGTTTTTCATGCACACCTGTGCTTTTCTGTTGGCCTTTTCGTTCAATTTTAATAGAGATGTTTGCAGTATCACTAAAAGCAGCATGCAAGTGAACCATTCATAAGCGAAATGATCTCTGTCTGAACTGCAGAGTATAAACTTATTTACAAGTTTGAATTCTATGAGGTATGAAACCAGCAATATGAACCCGAACTTTCCACACATGAAATTGAAGTAATTTCATGACAGACTAAATACGGTAAGTTCAATTTTTCAAAACAATTACACTTTACTACGAAAGAACAACATAATTAATCCAATCTAAGTGTATTTGCTTAAATACAAGTACATAGCAGAAACCAACCAGAGCAATGTCACATTTCCTAAAGACAAAATAACCACACCAGATTTTTAAAAAGTTCCAATGCCATGTATATTCTTTTGGATGTACAATTAAGACTTCAATTCAAATAAAAGCTTATTTAAACATAAACACACCGAACAAACACATTTCAAACAGAAGTGTGTTTTCTGCTTATAAAATCTAAAAACCCAAGATTCCTCATTTCTGGACAAATCTTTGACTTTAAAAAAATCAAAGCAAAGTTAAGGAAATCCTCTGAGCACCAAGGAGCATCCTTCATACTACTTACCACACTATAACAGCATGGCGTCATTAAATTTTACCTCTCAGCTAATGCACAATATATCAAAAATTAAAAACGGCATACTTTTAATCCCAAATGAAACCATTTTAAAAACACACCAAGCAAACCCCTGCTTCATACGTGAGCCATTAAATACACACCTACTCAACCAAGTCAAGGCACTGTGGTACAGTACTCCCATTTCATCACCTTCCACAATAAACTAGCTGAAGCAAAGAAACAAGAACCTCAAACACTCCAATAAGCCATTCCTCCATTTCCCTGCAGGTAACACAAGCAAATGCACATCAGAAAGGTTGGGGGGAATAAAAACTGCAACGGATGAAGGAAAACAACGAGATATCTCCATCCTCCACAACAATACCCTGGTACAAGAACATCACCCCTGTCCAGAAGGGAAGGAAAACACCCTCCCTCCCCACTCCCCTCCTTTCCAAAAAGGCCTTCCAGCAGAACATTAACACACAAAACCTTCCCCCCCCACCCACAAAAAAAATGTTCATTCACATAACATGGGGGGGGGGGGGGGCGAATAATTTCACCAGAGTCGGTGTGCATTTGCAAAGCAGCAGTTTGGGCCACAGCCTGCAATTTGGGTTTCAAGTTCTGGGGAGGGAAGGAGAAAAAGAGCAGCGTAAAAACACATCCATTAAATGCAAACAATAAAAAAAAAACACTATAGGGGTTTTTCTTTTCTTAAAAAAAGATAGAATAAACCAGGAGGAGGAGGAAGGGTTGGTTTACAGTACCTGTGCCATCGCTGGCTGAGAGAGCCGGGGAGGAGATTTTAGGCCGCTTGGCTGAAGGCGGTCCGTCCAGGAGATTCTCTGCCATTTCTTCCCCCAAATCGAGAGAGAGAAAAGATTACACCTTACAACTTTTTTTTGGGGGGGGGAGGAGGAGGAGGAGGAGGAATAATTCAACCACCCCAAAAAATAATACACACACACACACACACCAAAGAGAGCGAGGAAAAAAAAATCTTCGAATCAATCGAGGGATTCAGTCTCCCCCTTTAACCATTCGCGGTATTTTTTTGTGTGGGGGGAGAAAAGGGGGGAATAAAAAGCTACCTCCTTTTTTAATATATTAAAAAAAAAGCTAGGCAATTATTAATCTCTCTTTCCCCCCCTTCCCCCTCTCCTATCCCTCAGGAGCCTAAGGCCTAATGCTAAGGCCCAGGCCTTTTCGGTCGATCGTCCATGGGCAATAAGAACCAACCTTTCCTTTCTCTCTCTCTCTCTCTTCCCCCCCCCCCCTTCCACCTCCTCTCCCCTCCCCTCTCTCTCCTCCCCCTTTTCCCTCCACCACCCAAAAAAAAAGATTGAGAAAGGAAGAAGGGGATAGAGAGAGAGAGAGAGAGGAGAAGGGGGAGGATGGTGAGAGGAAAGGAGTGAGAGGAGAGGGGGGGTTAAACAAAAAAGAAGAGGGGGGTAAAAAAAAATAAAAAGAGATTTAAAGTTTAGGACGGCTTCTCCGAGGAAAACCACATCACACCTTTTCTCTCTCTCTCCCCCCCCCCCCGCCTCCCCACCACCACCACCACCAAAAACAAAATCACTTCAGAAACCGTCTCCCCTTCCACATTCTGACATACATGTTAAATAATTTTTTTTTAAAAAAAAGAAATAATTTAAACAAAAAGGACCCCCACCTCCCCCTACACACACACACACACAGAGCGAGGAGGAGGAGGAGGGGGGAAAGAAACCTCTCTATTTTAAAAACAGATTCGATGGAGACAAGATTCCTCTCTCTCTCCCTGAAGAGAAAAGCTTTCCTTCACAAGAGGGAGAAATTTTTTTCTCTCTCTGGTTGAGGAACCGTTTTTTTTAAAAAAAAATGTTTTTTTTTGGAGGGTTTTTTTTCCTCTCTCTCTTTTCCTTTTAAATAACGGCGTTAAAAATTTAAGTTCCCCCCCCTCCTCCCTCCACTACTTTTTTCCCCCTTTCCCCCCCCCCCCTCCCGCTGATATATTCCTCCCCCCCGCTTCTCTCTCTCCCCTTTCCTGTCCTTTTCTTCAATCGCTCCTCAATCCTCACCGGCCAAGGATTTCTTTTCTTTTATCCTCACTCCCTCTCTTCTCTTCTCTCTCTCTCTCTTTTTCCTTTTTTTTCCCCACCCTCTCTCTCTCTCTTCCTCTGTCTGTCTGTCTATCGCTCCCCTCTCTCTCTCTCTCAGTCTCCGTCTCCCTCTCCTCTCCTCATAACAAAATGGCGGCTTGTTGTTCTCTGGACGAGAGCGCAGCGACGTGAGGGAGGGAGAAGGCCCCGGAGCTCGCCACCCCCTCCCCCACCTCTCTCTCTCTCGGCCGCTTCGGCTCCGCTCGGCCCCGGCCGCCGGAAACTGCCGAACGCCCGCCCCCACGTGACCTGCCGCCGCCGCTCTCCCATTGGCCGCCGGGACTCCCGCATTACGTCATTTAACCCGCTCTTCCCCAGACTGCTGCCACACCAGAGAGAGAGAGAAAGGTGGTGGGGTTTGCACTGACTGGGAGAGGGGAGAGGTGGTGGGTTTGCATTGACTGAGAGAGGGGGGAGATGGTGGGGTTTGCACTGACTGGGGGAGGGGGGAAGATGGTGGGGTTTGCACTGACTGGGGGAGGGGGGAAGATGGTGGGGTTTGCACTGACTGGGGGAGGGGGGAAGATGGTGGGGTTTGCACTGACTGGGGGAGGGGGGAAGATGGTGGGGTTTGCACTGACTGGGGGAGGGGGGAAGATGGTGGGGTTTGCACTGACTGGGGGAGGGGGGAAGATGGTGGGGTTTGTACTGACTGGGGGAGGGGGGAAGATGGTGGGGTTTGCACTGACTGGGGGAGGGGGGAGGTGGTGGGGTTTGCACTGACTGGGGGACGGGGGGAGATGGTGGGGTTTGTACTGACTGGGGGACGGGGGGAGGTGGTGGGGTTTGTACTGACTGGGGGACGGGGGGAGGTGGTGGGGTTTGCACTGACTGGGGGACGGGGGGAGGTGGTGGGGTTTGCATTGACTGGGGGAGGGGGGAGGTGGTGGGGTTTGCACTGACTGAGAGAGGGGAGGTGGTGGGGTTTGCACTGACTGGGGGACGGAGGGAGGTGGTGGGGTTTGCACTGACTGGGGGACGGGGGGAGGTGGTGGGGTTTGCACTGACTGGGGGACGGGGGGAGATGGTGGGGTTTGCACTGACTGGGGGACGGGGGGAGGTGGTGGGTTTGCACTGACTGGGGGACGGGGGGAGGTGGTGGGGTTTGCATTGACTGGGGGAGGGGGGAGATGGTGGGGTTTGCACTGACTGGGGGAGGTGGTGGGTTTGCATTGACTGGGAGAGGAGGGAGATGGGGTTTGCATTGACTGGGAGAGGAGGGAGATGGGGTTTGCATTGACTGGGGGAGGGGGGAGATGGTGGGGTTTGTACTGACTGGGGGACGGGGGGAGGTGGTGGGGTTTGCACTGACTGGGGGACGGGGGGAGGTGGTGGGGTTTGTACTGACTGGGGGACGGGGGGAGGTGGTGGGGTTTGCATTGACTGGGGGACGGGGGGAGGTGGTGGGGTTTGTACTGACTGGGGGACGGGGGGAGGTGGTGGGGTTTGTACTGACTGGGGGACGGGGGGAGGTGGTGGGGTTTGTACTGACTGGGGGACGGGGGGAGGTGGTGGGGTTTGTACTGACTGGGGGACGGGGGGAGGTGGTGGGGTTTGCACTGACTGGGGGACGGGGGGAGGTGGTGGGGTTTGCACTGACTGGGGGACGGGGGGAGGTGGTGGGGTTTGCACTGACTGGGGGACGGGGGGAGGTGGTGGGGTTTGCACTGACTGGGGGACGGGGGAGGTGGTGGGGTTTGCACTGACTGGGGGACGGGGGGAGGTGGTGGGGTTTGCACTGACTGGGGGACGGGGGGAGGTGGTGGGGTTTGCACTGACTGGGGGACGGGGGGAGGTGGTGGGGTTTGCACTGACTGGGGGACGGGGGGAGGTGGTGGGGTTTGCACTGACTGGGGGAGGGGAGGTGAGGGGTTTGCACTGACTGAGAGAGGGGAGGTGAGGGGTTTGCACATTGACTGAGAGAGGGGAGGTTGAGGGGTTTGCACATTGACAGAGGGGAGGTGAGGGGTTTGCACTGACTGGGAGAGGGGAGGTGAGGGGTTTGCACATTGACTGAGAGAGGGGAGGTGAGGGGTTTGCACATTGACTGAGAGAGGGGAGGTTGAGGGGTTTGCACATTGACAGAGGGGAGGTGAGGGGTTTGCACTGACTGAGAGAGGGGAGGTGAGGGGTTTGCACTGACTGAGAGAGGGGAGGTGAGGGGTTTGCACATTGACTGAGAGAGGGGAGGTGAGGGGTTTGCACATTGACTGAGAGAGGGGAGGTTGAGGGGTTTGCACATTGACAGAGGGGAGATGAGGGGTTTGCACTGACTGAGAGAGGGGAGGTGAGGGGTTTGCACTGACTGGGAGAGGGGAGGTGAGGGGTTTGCACATTGACTGAGAGAGGGGAGGTGAGGGGTTTGCACATTGACTGAGAGAGGGGAGGTTGAGGGGTTTGCACATTGACAGAGGGGAGGTGAGGGGTTTGCACTGACAGAGAGGGGAGGTGAGGGGTTTGCACTGACTGGGAGAGGGGAGGTGAGGGGTTTGCACATTGACAGAGAGGGGAGGTGAGGGGTTTGCACTGACTGAGAGAGGGGAGGTGAGGGGTTTGCACATTGACTGAGAGAGGGGAGGTGAGGGGTTTGCACATTGACTGAGAGAGGGGAGGTGAGGGGTTTGCACTGACTGAGAGAGGGGAGGTGAGGGGTTTGCACATTGACTGAGAGAGGGGAGGTGAGGGGTTTGCACTGACTGAGAGAGGGGAGGTGAGGGGTTTGCATTGACTGAGAGAGGGGAGGTGAGGGGTTTGCACTGACTGAGAGAGGGGAGGTGAGGGGTTTGCACTGACTGAGAGAGGGGAGGTGAGGGGTTTGCATTGACTGAGAGAGGGGAGGTGAGGGGTTTGCATTGACTGAGAGAGGGGAGGTGAGGGGTTTGCATTGACTGAGAGAGGGGAGGTGAGGGGTTTGCATTGACTGAGAGAGGGGAGGTGAGGGGTTTGCATTGACTGAGAGAGGGGAGGTGAGGGGTTTGCACATTGACAGAGAGGGGAGGTGAGGGGTTTGCACTGTCTGGGAGAGGGGAGGGTTTGATTTATTATTGTCACATGTATTAACATACAGTGGAAAGTATTGTTTCTTGCATGCTGTACAGACAAGGAAATGAGAGAGTGCAGAATGTAGTGTTACAGTCATAGTTAGAATGTAGAGAAAGATCAACTTAGTGCAACATAAGTCCATTCAGGGAAGAAGCTGTTCTTGATTTGGTTGGTACGTGATCTCTGACTTTATATCTTTTTACTGACGGAAAAAGGTGGAAGAGAGAATGTCGGGGTGTGTGGGGTGCTTAATTATACTGGCTGCTTTGCCAAGACAGCGGTAAGTGTAGACAGAGTCAGTGGATGGGAGGCTGGTTTGCGTGATGAATTGGGCTACATTCGCGACCTTTTGTAGTTCCTTGTTGTCTTGGTCAGAGCAGGAGCCCATACCAAGCTGTGATACAACCAGAAAGAATGCTTTCTATGGTGCATCTGTAAAAGTTTGTGAGAGTTTTGCTGGCATACCAAATTTCCTTAGTCTTCTGAGAGAGTAGAGGCATTGGTGGTTTGCATTGACTGAGAGAGGGGAGGTGGGTTGCATAGACAACTTTTTTGGATTTATTTCTGATGCAAGTGTTCTGGAAATAAATATCTACCTTCCCTTCCTCTTTCATCTTGAGTTTGCAATAAATTGTTTATTTATTAATGTCACAACCATGCCTCCAATGACATGCAGGTTAGGTGGATTGTCCATATTGAGTTGCCCCTTGGTGTCCCAAAATGTGTAGGTTAGGGGGATTAGTGGGGTAAATATTTGGGATCACGGGGAACAGATCTGGGTGGGATTTCCCCTTCGTGTCAGGGGATTATGTGGGATTACAAGGATAGGACCTGGGAGGGATTGTTGTTGGTGCAGACTCGATGGGCCCAATGGCCTCCTTCTGTACAGTAGGGATTCTATGTCTAAGTAGACTTACATTAACACAGCAATGAAGTTACTGTGAAAATCCCCCCCCCCCCCCCATGTTACCACACTCTGGCAGCTGTTGGGGCGCAGTGAGGGTGGCCTGGCCATCCAAATGACTGTGGAGGGAAACTGCAGCACCCTGAGGAAACCCACCCGGACAATGTGCAGAGTCCGCGCACGTAGGGACCCAAGCCAGGAATCAAACCTGGGTCACTGGCTCTGTGAGGCAGCACGGCTAACCACTGTGCTGCCCAGCTATGAGTAAGAGAGGGGTGGTGATTTGCATTGACTGAGAGAAGGGAGGTAGTTTGCTTTCATTCTTTTTGGGCTTTTTTCTAGTGCAAGATATTTATTTCCAAAACACTATCTTCTCCCCCCCCCCTTTCATGTTATATTTACACAAACAATTGTGCAGAAATTCCCTTCTTTCACTCTCTCTGTACGCACAGAATCAAAATTCATTTTAAGGTTTATTCATTCATGTCACAAGTAGGCTTACATTAACACTGCAATAAAGTTACTGTGAAAATCCCCTAGTGGCTACACTCTGGTGCCTGCTTGGGTACACTGAGACAATGCACTGAACCAGTGCGTCTTTCAGACTGTGAAAGGAAACTGGAGTACCTGGTGGAAATGTACACAGACACAGGGAGAACCCTGACTGAGAGAGGGGAGGTGGTTTGGATTTGACTTATCATTGACACATGTATTAGCTTGCAGTGAAAAGTATTGTTTCTTGTGTGCAATACCTTTTAGACCTGAGATGAGGAGATACTTCCTCACCCAGAGAGTAGTGAATACACTAACACAGAAAGTAGTTGAGGCCAAAAACATTTGTGTGATTTCAAGAAGTAATTAGGTGTTGCTCTTAGGGCTAAAGGGATATGGGTATCCCACATGGGGGGGAATCAGGGTAATGATTTGATTTATTATTGCCACATGTATTGGTATACAGTGAAAAGTATTGTTTCTTGTGCGTTATACAGACAAAGCATACCGTACATATGGAAGGAAAGGAAGTGGAAAATGTAGTGTGGCAGTCATAGCTAGGATGTAGAGAAAGATCAACTTAATGAGAGGCAGGTCCATTCAAAAGTCTGATGGCAGCAGGGAAGAAGTTGTTTTTGAGTCGGTTGGGTCGTGATCTCAGATTTTTTTATCTTTTTCTCAACGGAAGAAGGGAGAATGTCCGGGGTGCATGGGGTCCTTGATTACGCTGGCTGCTTTTCTGAGGCAATGGGAAGTGTAGACAGAGTCAATGGATGGGAGGCTGATTTGCGTGATGGATCGGGCTTTGTTCACTACTCTTTGTAGTTTATTGAGGTATTGGATTGAGCAGGAGCCCATCCCAAGCTGTGATACACTCAGAGAGAATGCTTCCTATGGTGCATCTGTAAACGTTGGTGAGAGTTGTAGTGGACATACCAAATTTCCTTAGAAGAAGGTAGAAGCACCGGTGGGCTTTCTTAATTCTAGTGTCAGCATTGGGAGGAGGGGGGGAAACCAGGACAGGTTATTGGTGATCTGGACACCTAAAAACTTGCAGGCCTTGTCAATTTCTACTTCATACTCGTTGACGTAGACAGATGCGTGTCCTCAAGTATGCTTCCTGAAGTCACTGACGATCTGTTTCGTTTTGATGACGTGGAGGGAGAGATTATTATCGTCGCTTCAGTTCACCAGATTCTCTGTCCCAACGTTGTTTGAGATCTGTCCCATTTATGTTGATGTTATCAACAAACTTGGAAATCGAGTTGGAGGGGAATTTGGCCGCACAGTCATTGGTGTCTAAGGAGCACAGGAAGGGGCTGAGGACACAGCCCCTGTGGGGCACCGGTGTTGAGGATGGGATGGTTTCCATTGACTGAGAAAGGGGAGGTGGTTTGTATTGATTGAAACTTTTTTGGGACACTTTTTTTTATTTCCAAAATATGATCTCCTCCCCTTTCATTTTGGGTTTGCCCAAGTAATATATTCATTCATTAATGTCACAAGTATATTAAAAATGCAATGAATTTATTGTGAAAATCCCCTAGTTGCCACATTCCGGTGCCTGTTCGGGTACGCTGAGGGTGAATTTAGCACGGCCTATGCACCTAACCAGCACGTCTTATTGGAATGTGGGATATTTATTTCCAAATTACTATATTTCCCTCCTCTTTTGACTTGGGTTTACACAAACAATTGTGCAGGAATTCCCTTCTTTCTCTCTCTCTCTCCCCACGTGTACAGAATCATAAATCATGCCTCTATACGCACGCACGTGGCATATTTCAGAACTTTTTAAATGGGCAAAAAATGAAAAGCGGACATCTCCCCATGCATAAAGCAATATTTATTATACAGCATATGGACGGCACCCTGGCACAGTGGTTAGTACTACTGCCTCCCAGTGCTAGGGAGAGTTCGATTCTGGCCTCAGAAGCCCATCTGTGCAGACTCCACACATTTTCCCTGTGTCTGCATGGGTTTCCTCCAGTTTCCTCCCACACTCCAAAGATGTGCAAGTTAGGTGGATTGGCCGTGCTAAATTATCCATGGGTTGGCATCCCCACATCATGTCAGGGGGATTAGCCGGGTCAGTATATGGGGTTATGGAATAGGGCCTGGGTGCGAATGTTGTTGGCGCAGGTTCGATGGGCCGAATGGCCTCCTTCTGCGCTGTGGGGACTCGATGAGCACAGAACCATGATTCACACCTCTTGTATGCACACAAAATAAATGGCACGTTTGTCAACTTTTTTTTTGAAGAGGCACAAATGAAAAGCAGAAATCTCTCCATGCATAAAATACATCACACACAGCCTAAAGGGCCAGATTATGCAGGTTTGTCAACTTTTAATATTTCATCCCTATATCACCATTTTATATATGTCTATATATAACTTCCTGATTAGTGTAGAGGTGAGTGTCACCGCCTCAAAGGTTATGGGAAGAAAGCAGGAATAGGCTACTGAGTTGGATGATCAGCCATGATCGTAAGGAATGGCCTCCTCCTGCTCCTATCTTCTATGTTTCTGCACACACACACACACCTGGAACTTTCTCCAAAAAGGGGAAATAAGAACATAAAAAATAGGAGCAGGAGTAGGCCAACTAGCCCTTCGAGCCTGCCCCGCCATTCACTAAGATCTGTCGTGGCTCAGTTCCACCTTCCCGCCCTCTCCCCATAACCCTTAATCCCCTTGCCTATCAAAAACCTATCAACCTGCGTCTTAAATATATTTAGCGAGGTAGCCTCCACCACTTCAACGGGCAGAGAATTCCAGAGATTCACCACCCTTTGAGTGAAGAAGTTCCTCCTCAACTCCGTTCTAAACCGCCCCCCCCTTTATCTTGAGGCTGTGCCCTCTAGTCCTACTATCCTTTCTGAGCGGGAAGAGCCTCTCCACCTCTACCCTATCCATCCCATTCATCATCTTATATGTCTCAATGAGATCTCCCCTCATTCTTCTAAACTCTAAGAAAGGAAAAGCTGAGGTAGAAGAAAATCGATGTGCGATACTTGTATACAGAAACAATTCTTCGAATAAAAGTTTATTTATTAGTCACAAGTTGTGTGATGGAAGGGTCCTTGGAGCAGTACTTAACTAGCCCAACTAGGGAGGGGGCTGTACTGGATTTAGTGTTGGGTAATGAGCCGGGTCAGGTGGTTGAGGTAGCAGTAGGCGAACATGTGGCTAACAGTGACCACAAGTCTGTCTACTTTAGGATAAAAATGGAAAAGGATGAGTGCCGTCCAAAGGGGAGGGTGCTGAACTGGGGGAAGGTGAGCTATAGCCGGATTAGGAAGGAGCTGAAGAACACTGATTGGGAGAGGCTGTTAGCGGGCAAGTCCCCAGTTGGCAAGTGGGAGGCTTTCAAGGGCAAACTGAAAATGTTGCAGGAAAGAAATGTGCCGGTAAAGAGGAAGGATGGGAAAGGCAGGATGAGAGAGCCGTGGATTACAGGATATATTGAGGACTTGGTCAGGAAGAAGACAGAGGCATATGTTAGGCCTAAGCAACTGGGAACGGAGAGAGCACTGGAGGAATATAGAGAGAGCAGGAGGGAGCTCAAAAGGGGAGTAAGAAGGGTGAAAAGGGGGCATGAAATGGCTTTGGCTGGTAGGATTAAGGAAAATCCAAAGGCATTTTACTCTTATATTAGGAACAAGAGGGTGGTTAGAGGGGAAATAGGTCCTCTTAGGGACAAAGGAGGGGAGCTATGCATCGAGTCTGAGGGAATGGGGGAGATCCTGAATGAATACTTTGCGTCGCTATTCACGAAGGAGAGGGGCTTGGTGTCTTGTAATGTCTTGGAGGGAGCTGTAGACCAGTTGAAGGAAATATCCATTACGAGGGAGGAAGTGTTAGGGTTTTTAGGCAGCATAAAAACTGATAAAGCTCCAGGGCCTGATGGCATTTATCCCAGGCTGCTTAGGGAGGTGAGAGATGAAATTGCTGGGCCTCTGACGCAAATCTTTGTCTCTTCTTTGGACACAGGTGAGGCCCCAGAGGACTGGAGGGTAGCTAATGTGGTACCGCTGTTTAAAAAGGGCAGTAGGGATAACCCTGGTAATTATAGGCCGGTGAGTTTGACATCGGTGGTAGGAAAATTGTTGGAAAAAATCCTTAGGGATAGGATGTGTAAGCATTTGGAGCGTTGCGATCTGATTAGGGATACGCAGCATGGCTTTGTTCAGGGGAGGTCTTGCCTTACGAATCTGGTAGAATTTTTTGAGGAGGTGACAAAAACGGTTGACGATGGGCGAGCCGTTGATGTCGTCTATATGGATTTCAGTAAGGCGTTTGACAAAGTCCCTCACGGTAGGCTGGTAGAAAAGGTTATGGCACATGGGATACAGGGACAGGTAGCTAGATGGATTGAAAACTGGCTGGGCAACAGGAGACAGAGAGTAGGAGTGGAAGGGTCCTTTTCTAGCTGGAGGTCTGTCACCAGTGGTGTGCCACAGGGCTCAGTACTGGGACCTCTTCTCTTCGTAATATATATAAACGACTTGGAAGAGGGCATACGTGGTGTGATCAGCAAGTTTGCAGATGACACAAAGATGGCAGGATTGGCAGGTAGTGAGGAGGATTGTCAGGTGACACAGCAGGAGATAGATAGGCTGGTATATTGGGCAGATAGATGGCAGATGGAATTTAATCCTGACAAATGCGAGGTGATGCATTTTGGAAGGAATAATGCAGGGAGGAGTTACATGATAAAAGGTAGACCAATTAAGAGTATAGAAATGCAGAGGGACCTGGGAGTGCAAGTGCACAAGTCTCTGAAGGTGGCAACTCAGGTGGAGAAGGTTGCGAAGAAAACTTATGGAATGCTAGCCTTTATAGGAAGGGGTATAGAGTATAAGAGCTGGCGTCTAATGCTTCAGTTGTATAGAACGTTGGTTAGACTGCATTTGGATTACTGCGTCCAGTTCTGGTCACCTTACTACTGGAAGGACGTGGAGACCCTGGAGAGAGTGCAGAGGAGGTTTACCAGGATGCTGCCTGGTATGGAAGGACTGGGTTATGAGGAAAGATTGGACCAGCCTGCAGGTGCAGCAGGTGGTCAGGAAGGCGAATGGGATGCTGGCGTTCATAGCGAGGGGGATTGAATATAAAAGTAGGGAGGTCTTGCTGCAGCTGTATAGGGCACTGGTGAGGCCGCAGCTGGAGTACTGTGTGCAGTTTTGGTCGCCGCACTTACACAAGGATATTTTGGCCTTGGAGGGAGTGCAGAGGAGGTTTCCTAGGCTGATACCGGAGTTGAGGGGGTTGAACTATGAGGAGAGGCTGAATAAACTAGGCTTGTACTCGTTAGAGTTTAGAAGAATGAGGGGGGATCTCATTGAGACGTATAAGATGATGAATGGGATGGATAGGATAGAGGTGGAGAGACTCTTCCTGCTCAGAAAGGACAGTAGGACTAGGGGGCACAGCCTCAAGATAAAGGGGGTGCGGTTTAGAACGGAGTTGAGGAGGAACTTCTTCACCCAAAGGGTGGTGAATCTCTGGAATTCTCTACCCGTTGAAGTGGTGGAGGCTGCCTCGCTAAATATATTTAAGACGCGGGTTGATAGGTTTTTGATAGGCAAGGGGATTAAGGGTTATGGGGAGAGGGCGGGAATGTGGAACTGAGCCACGACAGATCAGCCATGATCTTATTGAATGGCGGGGCAAGCTCGAAGGGCCAGATGGCCCACTCCTGCTCCTATTTCTTATGTTCTTATGTAAACTGGGGTCTTCTCCTTAGAAAGACAGAGATTAAGGGGGGATCTGATAGAGGTGTATGAAATAATGAAGGGTATAGGTAGAGTAAACAGTGGCAGGCTTTTTCCTAGATTGGAGACAAATATCACGAGGGGGTCACGAGCTAAGGGTGAGGGGGGAGAAGTATAATTTGGATACTAGAGGAAGGTTTTTCACACAGAGGGTCGTGGGGGTATGGAATGCACTACCAAGTAAGGTGGGGGAGGCAGGCACGCTGGACTTGTTTAAGTTTTACTTAGATAGGCACATGAGTGAAACAGGGATGGAGGGTTATAGGAGACGGTTTTAAAAAGGGTCAGAGCCTCGGGACGATACTGGAAATGTAATGCTACATGTTAATGTCTTGTCACTTTTAATCCGCAGGTGTGTTGGTCCACCTTGTTGTCTAATGAGGGACATGCACTTGGGGGTCGTGTGTGGGCTGCTCTTGGATGTTTCGAGAGTGGCCTAGTACTTCACGTTGATGTGTGTGCTTAAAACTGGACCAGCAGATGGGCACCACAACAGCTCAGTGACTATCACTGCTAGCTGTGCAGATACATGGATTTGGGCCGGTGTCTGTGGGAGTTTGCACATTCTCCCTGTGGTTGCGTGGGTTTCCTCCGGGCGCTCTGGTTTCCTCCCACACCCCAAAGATGTGCTCTTAGGCTGATTGGTGTAACAAATTGTCCCTAAACTATTCTCCCCTGAATCTGGTTTCCAATGGGGGTACCATACACATACACACGGGTCTAGGTAGGTGTAGGAAAATGCTTTGTTAAGATGGCGGCGTGGGCTCGTTGGGCCGAAGGGCCTGTTTCCCGTGCTGGGTTGTTCTTTGTTCTTTGTTGTTCTTTGTTAGGGTTTACACTAACGCTGCAATGAAGTTACTGTGAAATTTGCCACACTCCAGCGCCTGTTCGGGGACACTAAGTGTCAATTTAGCACGGCCAGTCCACCTAACCCAGACATTTTTGGACTGTGGGAGGAAACTGGAGGAAACCCATGTAGACACGGGGAGAACGTGCAACTCCGCACACACAGTGACCTAAGCCAAGACTAAAACCACTGTCCCTGGCACTGTGAGGCAGCAGTGCTAACCACTGTGCTACCCTACGAATCACATTGACTGTGAAAGGGGAAGTGGTTTGCATCGATTGTGACTTTGTTTTTGAACATTTTCTTTGATGGAAGATATTTGTTTGCAAATTACTATCTTCCCCGACCCTTTCATCTTGGGTTTACACAAATAATTGTGCAGGAATTCCCTTCGTTCCCCCTCTCCACATGTACGGAATCATAATTCGTGCCTCTATCAACACACTCAGGGCCAACTTGTCAACTTTTTCCAAGCATGTAAAACAGACATCACTCTTATGTATAAAATACAGTGTATGGGCGGCACAGTGGTTAGCACCACTGCCTCACAGCGCCGGGGACTCGGGTTCGCATCTGGCCTCAGGAGGCCATCTGTGTGGAGTCTGCATATTCTCCCCGTGTCTGCGTGGGTTTTCTTCCAGGTGCTCCGGTTTCCTCCCATAGTCTAAAGATGTGCAAGTGCGATGGATTGCCCTGTGCTAAATTGTCCCTGGATGTCGGGGGAATTAGCAGGGTAAATATGTGAGGTTACAAAACAGGGTCTGGGTGGGATTGTTATTGGTGCAGGGTCAAATGGCCTTCTGCACTGTCGGGTTTCTGTATTTGGTTTATTGTCACTTGTATTGGCATACAGTGGAAAAGTATTGTTTCTTGTGTGCTAGACAGGCAAAAGCATACATTTCATAGAGTACATAGGGGAAATGGAAAGCATAGGGTGCAAAATATAGTGTTACTGTCATAGCTCGGGTGTAGAGAAAGATCAGCTTAATATATGATAGGTCTATTCAAAAGTCTGATGGCAGCAGGGAAGAAGCTGTTCTTAAGTTGGTTGGCACACGATCTCAGACTTTGACGGGAGAAGGTGGAAGAGAGAATGTCCGGGGTGCGTGGGATTCTTGGTTATGCTGGCTGCTTTTCCGAGACAGCGGGAAGTATAGGTGGAGCCTAACGATAGGTGGGTTGGGTGGATTGGCAATGCTAAATTGGCCCTTAGTGTCAGGGGGATTAGCAGTGTAGATATGTGGGGTTTACGGGCATAGGGCCTGGGTGGTGTTGCTGTCGATGCAGACTCGATGGGCTGAATGGTCTCCTTCTGCATTGTAGGGATTCGATAAGCACAGAACTATAATTCATGCCACTATGCTCACACAAGGGAATAAATGGCATGTTAGTCTCCTTTTTCAATGGGCAAAAATGAAGAGCGTAAAATAACCTATATCACACACTGTTTAGTTATACATACAACATAAAGGACCAGATTATGCAGGTTTGTCAACTTTTAATATTCCATTCCTATGTCACAATTTTATATATGTCTATATATAACTTCCTCGTTAGTGTAGAGGTTAATATCCCAGGTTATGGGGAGAAAGCAGGATTAGGCTACTGAGCTGGGCAATCAGCCCTAATCGTAATTAATGCCAGAGCAGGCTTGAAGGCCTGAATGGCCTCCTGCTGCTCCTGTCTTCTATGTTTCTACACACACGCGCACACGCACACACACACACACAAAATAAAGGCCTGAAACCTTTCGAAAAGGAAAAACAGTTTTGAAGAAAATCGATGTGTAATAATTGAATATTGAAACAATTCTTTGAATAGGAATCACTGGCGTAGTCTGCAGTAGTTTAGGTTACAGCAAATAAATCTACTGCAATGTCATGTTTAAAAAAAGGATTTTTATTTCATTTATTCCAAATGCACTGCGGTAATTAAAAAGCATAGGGAATTCACAGCAATGAACTGATCCAGTTTATGCTTAAGTTTGTTCATTAGTGTCACAAGTAGGCTTACATTCACACCGCAGTGAAGTTCCTGTGGAAATCCCCTCATTGCCACACTCCGGTGCCTGTTCGGCTACGCTGAGGCAGAACTTAGCACGGCCAATGCACCCTAACCAGGGTGCCTTTGGACTATGGGAGGAACCCGGTGGAAACCCGAGCAGAGATGGGGACAACACTGACTGAGAGAGGGGAGGTGGGTTTGCATTGACTGAGAGGAGAGATGGTTTGCATTTGATTTATCATTGTCACACGTATTAGCTTGCAGTGAAAAGTATTGTTTCTTGCACGGTATACCTTTTTATACCTAAGATGAGGAGATATTTCCTCACCCAGAGAGTAATGGATTCATTACTACAGAAAGTAGTTGAGGCCAAAACATTTAGGTTAGCTCTTGGAGTTAAAGGGATATAGGTGGGGAGGGGGAATCAGGATAGTGATTTGATTTACTATTGTCACATGTATTAGTACACAGTGAAAAGTATTGTTTCTTGTGCGCTTATACAGACAAAGCATATGGTACATATTGAAGGAAAGGAGAGAGTATAGAATGTAGTGTTACAGTCGTAGCTCAGATGCAGAGAAAGACCAACTTAATGAGAGGTAGGTCCATTCGAAAGTCTGATGGCAGCAGGGAAGAAGCTGTTTTTAAGTTGGTTGGAACATGGTCTCAGACTTTTGTATCTTTTTCCTGATGGAAGAAGGTGGAAGAGAGAATGTCCAGGGTGTGTGGGGTCCTTAATTATGCTGGTTGCTTTTCCGAGGCAGCGGGAAGTGTAGGCAGAGTCAATGAATGGGAGGCTGGTTTGCGTGATGGATTGGGCCTTGTTCACTGCTCTTTGTAGTTTATTGAAATCCGGGGCAAAGCAGGAGCCATACCAAGCTGTGATACAATCAGAAAGAATGCTTTCCATGGTGCATCTGTAGAAGATGTTGAGAGTCGTAGTTGACATGCCAAATTTCCTTAGTGTCCTGTGAAAGTAGAGGCGTTGATGGGCTTTCTTAACTTTACACTTGGCATAGAGAGACCAGGGCAGGTCTCATTAACGTAGACAGGGGCATGGCCTCCAGTATGCTTCCTGAGGTTTAGTTGAGATTGAGGGAGAGATTGTAATCGTTGCACCAGTTCACCAAATTCTCTATCTCTTTCCTGTTCTCTGTCTCGTCATTGTTTGAGATCCGACCCACAACGATGATGTCACCAGCAAACTTGAAAATTGAATTGGAGGGGAATTTGGCCGCACAGTCATAGGTGTTCAAGGAGTATAGTCGGGGGTTGAGAACACAGCCTTGTGATGGGAGGGAAGATGGTTTGCACTGATTGAAGTTTTTTTGGGACACTTTTATATTAATATTATCTCATCTCCCCCTTTCACCTTGGGTTGGCACAAATAATTCATTCAGTTATTCATTCATTAGTGTCATAAGTAGGCTTACATTGATAACGCAGTGAAGTTAGTGTGAAAATCCTCTAGTCGCCACACTCCGGCGAATGTTCAGGCACACTGAGGGAGAATTTAGCACGACCAACCAGCTTGTCTTATTGGAATGTGGGAGGAAACAGGAGCATAAAAGATATTTCCCTTTCATCTTGGGTTTACACAAATAATTATGCAGGAATTCCCTTCTTTCTCTTTCTCCACTTGTACAGAATCATAATTCATGTCTCTATCTATACACACACACACACACACACACACGGCATACTTGTCAACTTTATAACTGGGCAAAAAAATGAAAAGCAAACATCTCTCCATGCATAAAGCAATATTTATTATACAGCATATGGGTGGCACCGTGGTTAGTACTGCTGCCTCACAGCGCCAGGGACAGGGGTTCGATTCTGGCCTTAGGTCACTGCCTGCGCGGAGTTTGCACGTTCTCCCCATGTCTGCGTGGGTTTCCTCCAGGTGCTCCGGTTTCCTCCCACAGTCCAAAGACGAGCAAGTTAGGTGGATCGGCCTATGTTAAATTGTCCCTGGGTGTCAGGGCAATTAGCAGGGTAAATATGTGAGGTTACAAAATAGGGCCTGGGTGGGATTGTTATCAGTGCAGGCTCGATGGGTCGAATGGCCTCCTTTCTGTAGAGATTCTCTATTTGATTTATTGTCACGTATTGGAATACAGTGAAAAGTATTATTTCTTGTGCGGTATACAAACAGAAATATACTGTTCATAGAGTACTTAGGGGAAATGGAAAAGATAGGGTGCAGAATATAGTGTTACAGTTATCGCTCGGGTGTAGAGAAAGATCAGCTTAACATATGATAGGTCTATTCAAAAGTCTGATGGCAGCAGGGAAGAAGCTGTTCTTGAGTCGGTTGATTCCTGATATCAGATCTTGGTATCCTTTTCCCCGACAGATGAAGGTGGAAGAGAGAATGTCCGGGGCGCGTGGAGTCCTTGATTATACCGGCTGCTTTTCCGAGGCAGCAGGAAGTGTAGATGAAGTCTAGAAATATGCGGGTTGGGTGGGTTGGCTGTGCTAAATTGGCCCTTAGCGTCAGGGGAATTAGCAGGGTAGACATGTGCGGTTATGGGGATAGGGCCTGGGTGGGATTGTTGTTGGTGCAGGCTTGATGGGCTGAATGGCCTCCTTCTGTACTGCAGGGATTCGATAAGCACAGAACCATAATTCACTCCTCTATACACACAAGAAAATAAATGGCATGTTTGTTAACTTTCTTTTCGAATAGGCATACATGAAAAGCAGAGATCTCTCCATGCATAAAATAACCTATATCACACACAGCATAAAGATTATGCAGATTGTCAACTTTTAATATTTAATTCCTATGTTGCAATTTTATATATGTGTGTATATATAACCTCCTCAGTAAGAAGTCTCACAGCAACTGGTTAAAGTCCTATAGGTTTATTATTTGGTAGTAGGAGCTTTAGGAGCACTGCCCCTTCATCAGGTGAGTGAAGAGCTCAGTTCACAAACACAGCATAGAAAGATACAAACTCAATTACAAGATAATGGTTGGAATGCGAGTGTTCACAGGTAATCAAGTCTTTACAGGTACAGACAATGTGAGTGGAGAGAGGGTTAAGCACAGGTTAGAGAGATGTGTATTGTCTCCAGACAAGACAGTTAGTGAGATTTTACAATCCCAGGCAAGTCACGGGGGTTACAGATAGTGCGACGTGAACCCAAGGTCCTGGTTGAGGCTGTCCTCATGTGTGCGGAACTTGGCTATCAGTCTCTGCTCAGCGACTCTGTGCTGTTGTGAAGGCTGCCTTGGAGAACGCTTACCCGAAGATCAGAGGCTGAATGCCCGTGACTGCTGAAGTAAAGAGGCCACTCCTGCCTGATTATTGTTGAGTGGTGTTCATTCATCTGTCGTCGTAGCGTCTGCATTGCCAATGTACCAAGGGCTGAAAAGCCTCCTCCTGCTCCTATCTTCTATGTCTCTATACACACAACACAAAATAAATGGCCTGGAGCTTTTCCGAAAAGTCACCATGCACTATGCAGACAAAGCATACCGTTCGTAGAGAAGGAAAGGAGAGAATGCAGAATGTAATGTTACAGTCATAGCGAGGGTGTAGAGAAAGATCAATTTAATGCGAGGTAGGTCCATTCAAAAGTCTGATGGCAGCAGGGAAGAAGCTGTTCTTGTGTTGGTCGGGAGTGACTTCAGATTTTTGTATTGTTTTCCCGACAGAAGAAGGTGGAAGAGAGAATGTCCAGGGTGTGTGGGGATCCTTAATTATACTGGCTGCTTTGCTGAGACAGCGGGAAGCGTAGATAGAGTCAATGGATGGGAGGTTGGTTTGCATGATGGATTGGGCTACGTTCATGACCCTTTGTAGTTTCTTGCGGTCTTGGGCAGAGCAGGAGCCCATACCGAGTTATAGAACATAGAACAGTACAGGCCCTTCGGCCCTCAATGTTGTGCCGAGCTTTGTCCAAACCCAAGATCAAGCTATCCCACTCCCTATCATTCCGGTGTGCTCCATGTGCCTATCCAATAACCGCTTGAAAGTTCCTAAAGTGTCCGACTCCACTATCACAGCAGGCAGTGCATTCCACACCCCAACCACTCTCTGAGTGAAGAATCTACCTCGGACATCCCTCCTATATCTCCCACTGTGAACCTTATAGTTATGCCCCCTGGTAACAGCTACATCCACCCGAGGATCCTTGTGATACAACCAGAAAGAATGCTTTCTATGGTGCATCTGTAAAAGTTGGTGAGAGTTGTAGTGGACATGTCAAATTACATAAGAACATAAGAAATAGGAGCAGGAGTCGGCCATCTAGCCCCTCGAGCCTGCCCCGCCATTCAATAAGATCATGGCTGATCTGAAGTGGATCAGTTCCACTTTCCCGCTTTCTCCCCATAACCCTTAATTCCCCTGTCTATCAGAAACCTATCTACCCGTGACTTAAATATATTTAGCGAGGCAGCCTCCACCACTTCAACGGGCAGAGAATTCCAGAGATTCACCACCCTTTGAGTGAAGAAGTTCCTCTTCAACTCCGATCTAAACTGCCCCCCCTTACATGAGGCTGTCCTCTCTAGTCCTGCTATCCTTAGTCTTCTTGCCTTAGACTAAATTTCCTTAGTCTTCTGAGAAAATGGAACAAATGGGCACTTGGCGAAGTTGAAACTGTAACTATAGTTTATAATCTTATATACCTCCTCAAGAAGGCAAGCCAAAGGAGACTTGGGAAATAGGTTAAAGAAATTGTCAATTATTGTACAGTCTCATGTATTCATTTTAATTAAGAAATATTACAGTTCATAAATGACACAGTAATTGAGATACGAATAGATATGAGTATAGTGAAAGTAACAAAATAAATAGATCTGGAGATCTAATTAGTGTTATAAACAGCAACATCTCAAATGTAACTGCAGTTCTTATGGTCACCACCCAACATGTTGTCATCAGAATTTGGGAAAAGTCTATAATTTAAACATTGAATATGAAACTCCCTCATTACTGACAGTGAAAGAAATTGGAGAATAGAATCCAGCTGGGATAGGTGGACACTGAGGAACGGCGCATCATCCCTGTCCAAAAACATCTCAATCAGGACAGTGACAAAACCACCAATGCTCCCAGCAGCGATCACTGTCAGCCCTGGTCCTGATAGAAAATCATACGGACGGTGCAGAAGGGGCTCCTCGGCCCATCGCGTTTGCACCAACACAGACAGGAGAGATCCAAAACAGTTCATCATTAACTTCAGAAGTGGAGGAGAGCCCTGTCCTGTCATTATCAACGCACACCTCATATATCAAACCAGATCATTTGACACAACACCCAGTGCCAACTCCATCAGGCATCAAGATTACTGAAACAACTTACTCCAGCATCCAGGGGAACGTTACGTAGGAATTGCGTGTGTGTGAGTTGAGATCCCAGTGAGCTGTTTGGCCCAATTGATATTCTAGACCCCAATAAACCTGAGTTCATAGGTAGGCTTTATTAGTAGTAAGTGGCGCAGGGGTTAGCACTGCTGCCTCTCAGTGCCAGGGACCTGGGTTCAATTCCTGGCTTGGATCACTGTCTGTGCAGAGTCTATAAATATATGGAGTTATGGGAATAGGGTCTGGTTGGGAGTGTGGTTGGTGCAGACTCGATGGGCTGAATGGCCTCTTTCTGCACTGTAGAGATTCGATGAAATGTGAATTTCAGTTTTGTTTGAGTAGCTGCTGGGGTTTTCTTTCTTTCTCTTTTGCAAAATGAAGGAAAGCGATAGAGGTTCCAGGCACTTCCCACTTCTGAACTGGATAGTGTTACAAGTATATAGTTCATGAGTCAAGTTAATACTATTTTTCGTTGTGGGAAAATTCTTGTTGTGAATGTAAGATAATAAAACGCTGAGCTTTGGAGCTTGTCAGAACACCTAAAAGGAAAAAGGCAGTTCGGAAGGTCACCCCTCTTTGTTTAATAGAGTCAAAAGCGAACAGACCCATCAAATAACTGGTAGTTTACTTAGTTAGAAAGCTGGGGACCTGATGCTCGCAAAGAAGTGCAGCCCACAGAGATGTGAAGTTCCTAAAGTTTAAAGTTTCTTTATTGGTGTCACAAGTGTTAGAATGTAACCGGTGACAACTTTGTATTGGATGTAATGTGACCAATGATAACAAGCAAGAGTCAGCTGACCCAGTAAACCACAGAACCAATTACAGAATGATGTGATGGTCAGCTGACTCGCGATAAATAAGAACCTGTTGGGAATTGCTGGGATTGGCCCAGGGTGAGGCCCCAGGTTTGGAGTAATGAAGTTTCTTTATTAAACCCTTTCTTTGATTTATAAGTTGGAGTAAGTTTTGTTAAATTTTTATTGGCTACATTCGATGAGTTCCTTCTGGAGAAATAACAAGTAGGTTTACATGGAGTTACTGTGAAAATCCCCTAGTCGCCACACTCCGGTGCCTGTTTGGGTAACACCGAGGGAGAATTTAGCACCTAACCAGTACGTCTTTCGGACTGTGGGAGGAAACCGGAGCACCCGGAGGAAACCCACGCAGACACGAGGAGAACGTGCAAACTCTACACAGACAGTGACCCAAACCAGGAATCGAACACGGGTCCCTGGTGCTGTGAGGTAGCAGTGCTAACCCACTGTGCCACCGTGCCACCCGCCAAGGGAATTCAAAGACTGGGGGGCAAATTATCCCATTCTGCCCACCATGAGCGGGCGAGCAGCGCAGACCTTGGAAAGCTCTGTCGGCCTCAGAGGGGATTTTCCAGTTCTGGGATGAGTACGTCCGGAAAATCTCACCCTAGACCTTTGAAAGTGAGGAGTAGAAACCCCTCGTGAGAAAGTTGTAGCGAGATTTTGTGACTCAGAGCGGTCACTGACGTCTGGGTAGCGTGCTGAGAAATGCCCGCACTTGGTCACATCTCCATTGTACAATGCGGTGCGTTTGACCACAGTTCTCCTGTAATTAACAATAATCTCATATTAATTCTCAATGGTAGAGGGTAAGATTAGTATAGTAAATCATTTTACTTTTCTGACTTTGTAAAGTTCACTTTGCTCGTTTAAAACCCTGGATCTTGATGGTATTTTTCCCCTGTGGATAATTAGGATGGCAAACCTTATCTGCTATAGACAAAAAGATTGTTACAAGAGGCAGATTTTTAGCTATCTGAATTCTCTTACTTATTTTAAAATATATGCTGTTTTCCTCTCTCTGTATCTCAGCGGTGTCTCAGCTAATAATATTCTTATCGCAGAATCAGATGGTCGTGGGTTCAATGATCACTCCGGAGACTGGAGCACAAAATACAGGCTGACACCCCAGTGCGGTACCGAGGGAGTGCTGCGCTGTCAAAAAGCTTATTTATTATTTTCACAAGTAAGGCTTACATTAACACTGCAATGAGGTTACTGTGAAAATCCCCCAGTGGCCACACTGGGTTCGGGTACACTGAGGGAGAATTTATCCCTTTCGTGTCCTTTTCGATGGAAAGCTTTACCCTCTGGCTCATTGGGCTGAGTCAGCCGGACTAGGAAAGGTTCCCGGTTCGGTTCCCTGCCTGCGCGGAGTCAAGTTGCCTCGGACAGCGATTTCGGTTTTGCACCCTTGGTTTCAGGATTGAAGTTTATCTATTCACGTCACAAGTAGGCTTACGTTAACACTGCAATGAAGTAACTGTGTAAATCTCCTAGCCGCCACCCTCCAGCACCTGTTCGGGTACACTAAGGGAGAACTTAGCACGGCCAACGCACCTAACCAGCACGTCTTTCGCACTGTGTGAGCACCTGGAGGAAACCCACGCAGACACGGGGAGAACATGCAAACTCCACACAGATACTGACCCGAGCTGGGAATCGAACCCGGGTCCCTGACGCTGTGGGAGAGCTGTTTGATTTTGATTTGATTTGATTTATTATTATCACATGTATTAGTATAGAGAAAAGAGATTATTGTGCAAGATTAAAGCACATGGGATTGGGGGGAGTGTATTGAGATGGATAGAAAACTGGTTGGCAGGGAGATGACAAAGAGTAGGAATTAACGGGTGCTTTCCAAATTGGCAGGCAGTAACTAGTGGGGGTGCCACAGGGATCGGTGCTGGGACCCCAGCTATTCACAATATATATTAATGATTTGGATGAGGGAACAATATTTAACGTCTCGAAGTTTGCAGATGATACCAAGTTGGGTGGGAGGGTGAACTGTGATGAGGATGTAGAGATCCTTCAGAATGATGTGGACAGGTTGGGTGAGTGGGTAAATCAGTGGCAGATGCAGTATAATTTGGGTAAATGTAAGGTTATTCACTTTGGAAGCAAAAACAAGGTGGCAAACCTGAATGGCTGTAAATTGGGAGAGGGGAGTGTGCAGAGGGATCTGGGTGTCCTTGTGCACCAGTCACTGAAGGTAAGCGTGCAGGTGCAGCGGGGGTAAAGAAGGTAAATGGTATGTTGGCCTTCATTGTGAGAGGTTTCGAGTACAGGAGCAGGGATGTGTTGTCGCAATTATACAGGGGTCTTGGTGAGGCCACACCTAGAGTATTGTGGGCAGTTTTGGTTTCCTTTTCTGGGGAAGGATGTTCTTGCTCTCAAGGGAGCGAAGGTTTACCAGGCTGATTCCGGGGATGGTGGGACTGATATATGAGAAGAGATTGACTAGGTTAGGATTGTTTTTGCTGGAATTCAGACGAATGAGGGGGGAATCTCGTAGAGATTTATAAAATTCTAACAGGACTAGACAGGGTGGATGCAGGGGGGCTGTTCCCGATGGTGGGGGGAGCCCAGAACCAGGGGTGAGGATTCAGGGTAGACCATTTAGGATGGAGATGAGGAGACATTTCTTCACCCGGTGAGTCTGTGGAATTCATTCCCACAGGAAGGAGTTGAGGCCAAAACATTGAATGTATTCAAGAGGCAGCTGGATATAGCACTTGGGGTGCATGGGGTCAAAGGTTATGGGGAGAAAGCAGGATTAGGCTGTTGAGTTTGTGTCGAATGGTGGAGCAGGCTCGAAGGGCTGTATTTTCCAGCTCTTTTCCCCATCTCCCTGAATGTTATGATGTTTCAAGAACTCCTCCAATGGTTTCCGGTCTCCACTACCTTCCCAGGCAGCACATTCCAGATTTCTACCACCCTCCGAGTGAAAAAATATTTTCTCAAATCCCCTCTGAATCTCCTGCCCCCTCACCCCTAAAACTCTGCCCCCTTGAGATTGCCCCCTCAACCAAGGGGAACAGCTGTTTCCTACTCTAAAACACCAGATCCGCCCCCTCCCCCCTCAGCCATCTCCGCTCTAGAGAAAACAGTCCAAGCCTATCCAGCCTCTCCTTATCGCTCAAACGCTCCATCCCAGGCAGCATCCTGGTGAACTTCCTCTGTACCCCCTCCTGTGCAATCACATCCTTCCTATAATGAGGTGACCAGAACTGCACACAGTACTCCAGATATGGCCTAACCAATACACTGTACAACTCCAACATCACCTCCACGCTCTCATACTCTGTACTGGCCTTCATCAATCGAGGGATTGAGTTTAGGAGTCGGGAGGTAATGCTGCAACTTTATAAGACCCTTGTCAGACCCCACTTGGAGTACTGTGCGCAGTTCTGGTCACCTCACTATAGGAAGGACGTAGAAGCTATTGAAAGGGTTCAGAGGAGATTTACAAGGATGTTGCCTGGATTGGGAGGCATGCCTTATGAGGATAGGTTGAGGGAGCTGGGACTCTTCTCCCTGGAGAGACGAAGGTCGAGAGGTGACCTGATAGAGGTTTATAAAATGTTGAGAGGAATAGATAGGGTGGATTCTCGGAGGCTATTTCCCAGGGCTGAAATGGTCACTACGAGAGGACACAGGTTTAAGGTGCTGGGGAGTAGGTACAGAGGAGATGTCAGGGGTAAGTTTTTCACTCAGAGGGTGGTGAGTGAGTGGAATCGGCTGCCGTCGGTGGTGGTGGAGGCGAACTCAAAGAACAACACAGCCCGGGAAACAGGCCCTTCAGCCCAACGAGCCCGCACCGCCATTTTAACATTGTGAGTCCCCTCTTCCACCCGTGACCCTTGTCTACACTTATGGCACTCCACATTGGAAACCAGATTGAGGGGAGACTAATTTAGGGACAATTTGTTACACCAATCAGCCTAAGAGCACATCTTTGGGGTGTGGGAGGAAACTGGAGCACCCAGAGAAAACCCACGCAAGCACAGGGAGAATGCGCAAACTCCCACAGACACCGGCCCAAATCCATGTATCTGCACAGCAAACAGTGATAATCACTGAGCTGTCGTGTTGCCCAGCATCTGGTCCAGTTTAAGCGTACACTAATGATGTGAAATACTAGGCTACTCTCAAAACATCCAAGAGCAGCCCTGGTACGACCCACCGCGTGTATGCCCCTCGTTAGACAACAAGGCGGACTCGTTGGGGTCTTTTGAGAGACTTCTGGATGAGTACATGGTATTTAATGGGATTGAGGGTTATAGATAGGCCTGGTAGGTAGGGATATGATCAATTTGTGGGTCGAAGGGCCTGTTTGTGCTGTAGTGTTCTATGTTCTATACCACGACTGATGAAAGTGAGTGTCTTTTTAACTACCCTATTCGCATGCTCTCCCATCTTCAGGGATCTGTGAATGCCCCCAATATCCCTCTGAGCTTCCCAGTCTCCCTCCATTCATTAAATACCCCCTCATCTCGTTACTTCTTCCGCTCGCACTTATCAGGGTTCGATACCCTCCGCCACTGCTCTGCCCATCTAACCAACCCTTCCTGCAACCCTGAATGGTCATTCCTGCAACTCGGAGCAAAGGAGCTTCCGTCTGATCTCTCTCTTCCGTAGACGCACAAACCCTTAGCCCCTCGCAAGCGCAGGTCGCCACAAGTCCGCAGACACCTCGAGAACGGCAGGCGGGCGGGGAAGAGACTGGAGTGAGCAAGGAGAATTTCGGAGGGGGAGGAGAGGTGTGGCGAGGCCACGCAGATCCATCAGGCCCGAGCACAAGAGATGTGGAAATTCTGAAATGGAAGTGCAGAGCGGCTAAGATTCAGATCATAGCTTGTTTTACAAGATAAGAGTGATGGCCAATCCTGGTCTATTGAAGCACTTGTAGCTTGTTAGAGTTTATAGAGAGAGACTGACGTTGCTTAGTGAGATTGGAGGTGAATGATTGAGTTTACAAACACACATGACAGATACGCTGGAGTCATACTGTACGGATGTTTGATCGCAAAGATATACAGATGCCGACAAACACTTCTTAAAAAATATTTGTCCATGGGACGTGGGCCATCTTGGCTTGGCCTGCATTTGTTAGTCACTGCCCTTGTTGAGAGGGTATTTGAGAGTCAACCAACGCTGCCATGGCTCTGGCATCACACATAGGCCAGACCGGGTAAGGACAGCAGATTTCATAGAATTGTGTAATTGAATATAGAATCCCTGCACCGCAGGAGTAGACCATTCGGCCCATCGAGTCTGAACCCTCAACGATCCCATCCAGGCCCTATCCTCGTAATCCCATATATTTACCCTGCTTATAGATCAGAGTTGAGGAGGAACTTCTTCACTCAAAGGGTGGTGAATCTCTGGAATTCTCTGCCCGTTGATGTGGTGGAGGCTGCCTCGCTAAATATATTTAAGTCACGGGTTGATAGGTTTCTGGTAGGCAAGGGGATTAAGGGTTATGGGGAGAAAGCGGGAAAGTGGAACTGATCCACTTCAGATCAGCCATGATCTTATTGAATGGCGGGGCAGGCTCGAAGGGCTAGATGGCCGACTCCTGCTCCTATTTCTTATGTTATCCCCCCCTGACAATTTAGCCTGCACGTCTTTCGGACCGTGGGAGGAAATCGGAGCGCCCGGAGGAAACGCACACAGACACGGGGAGAGTGTTCAGACGCCACGCAGACCCCAGGCTGGAATCGAACCCGGCTGCTGAGAGGCACCATGTGCTACTGTGCTGCCAAAAATTTTCTGCCCTAAAGGTTGTTAGTGAACCAGATGCATCAACAATGGTTTCAAGGTTAACTTTTAACTCTAGATTTTTTGTGAATTCAAATTTTGCCATCTGCTGTGGCGGGATTCGAACTCAGGTTTTACTGTGTAAGTATAATGAACTGCTTATTTGATTGGAGCTCCTGGCCACGATGGCGCACTTACAAACTGCTGTGAATTCCAGATCAAAGGTTTCCATAGAGTGCAGAAGGAGGCCATTCAGCCCATCGAGTCTATACCAACCACAATCCCACCCAGGCCCTATTCCCGTAACCCCACATGTTAACCCTGGTAATCCTCCTGACTCAGTGGTCAGTTTAGCACGGCCAATCCACCTAACCTTTGGACTGTGGGAGGAAATCGGAGCACCCGGAGGAAACCCACGCAGACACTGGGAGAACGTGCAGACTCCACACAGACAGTGACCCGAGGCCGGGAATCGAACCTGGGTCCCCTGGCGCTGTGAGGCCACTCCTTTAGTTAGACCCAGCGAACCATAACTTGCCTTTAACACTAAGCAGTCTGCCAACGCCAGGTTAAAGTCCAACAGGGTTTATTTGGTAGCCCCAAATATTTATTCGCTACCAAATAAACCTGTTGGAGTTTGGCCTGGTGTTGGCAGACTGCTTACGGTGCCCACCCCAGTCCAACGCTGGCATCTCCACGTCTTGCCTTTAACATTAACCGAGACGAAATTGGTCATCTCTCGCGGGGAGAGAGAGGGGATGTGGCGAGGCCAGTGATGGAGGTGTGACTGCCAAGAGGAGGAAGACCAGATGGTGAGAGATGTGAACAGATAGGAGGGTGGGTGGCAGGAGGGGACGAGGGAGGAACCAGCGTTGTGACAACTCCCACATAAGACAGGAGAAACCTAAAGTGGAAGTCGATGATTTATGGCCATGTTGCCCAAGTGTTGGCTTGTGCCGCCGAAGGTCCCTATACCTTTTGTTTAACCTCATCTACTTATGATAAGCGATAGAACATTGGGTGTAGCCACGGATCAAGTCGGGACAGGTTTATATCGCACGGCACTTGCACAGTAACCACTTCTTTTTAACAGGTTTTACACAAGGGATTTAGTTTTTACAAACTGGTGTGTGGAATGAGAGGCTAAAGTACAACCAAAAGTGGCAATTGGGACTAGCTTAGGGGTTCTAACAGAAAGGGGCAGCATGGACAAGTTGGGCCAAAGGGCCTGCTGTAAACCTCTATGATTCCTGAAGTAATAAGAAGTATAGAACTGAAGTTATTCAGTTACCCTGAAGTGCTGATCTTATCCACAGGTATTTCTAGGATGAGGTATGGTGGGCATGCCAACTCTTTGAGATTTTGTAGGCTGGCATTACGACCCAATTAATGTTACTGGGTTCAAAAAGGACACATCCCCCACAGGCTCGTCCCTACGCGTTATTTACCCGGTGAAAAACAACATAATGGGAACCCGGCGTAACTTTGAGATTTTGACCCGGTTTTCACAGGGTAGTCACAGGAACTCTCTGCCCCAGACACAACGATTCAAATATAAAATCTCTACAGCACAGGAAGAGGCCATTCGGCCCATCGAGCCTCCACTGACAACAAGCCCACCCACCCCTATCCCCGTAACCCCATGTATTTACCCTACTAATCCCCCTGACACAAAGGGGCAATTTAGCATGGCCAATGCACTTAACATAAGAGCATAAGAAATAGGAGCAGGAGTAGGCCAACTAGCCCTTCGAGCCTGCCCCGCCATTCAATAAGATCATGGCTGATCTGTCGTGGCTCAGTTCCACCTTCCTGCCCTCTCCCCATAACCCTTAATCCCCTCTCTCATCAAAAACCCATCAACCCGCGTCTTAAAAATATTTAGCGAGGCAGCCTCCACCACTTCAACGGGCAGAGAATTCCAGAGATTCACCACCCTTTGAGTGAAGAAATTCTTCCTCAACTCCGTTCTAAACCGCCCCCCCTTTATCTTGAGGCTGTGCCCCCTAGTCCTACTGTCCTTTCTGAGCGGGAAGAGTCTCTCCACCTCTATCCTATCCATCCCATTCATCATCTTATACGTCTCAATGAGATCTCCCCTCATTCTTCTAAACTCTAACGAGTACAAGCCTAGTTTATTCAGCCTCTCCTCATAGCTCAACCCCCTCAACTCCGGTATCAGCCTAGTAAACCTCCTCTGCACTCCCTCCAAGGCTAAAATATCCTTGCGTAAGTACGGCGCCCAAAACTGCACACAGTACTCCAGCTGCGGCCTCACCAATGCCCTATACAGCCGCAGCAAGACCTCCCTACTTTTATATTCAATCCCCCTCGCTATGAAGGCCAGCATCCCATTCGCCTTCCTGACCACCTGCTGCACCTGCAGGCTGGGTTTTTGCGACTCATGCACAAGGACCCCGAGGTCCCTCTGCACCGTCGCCTGCTGCAGTTTTTCGCCCCGTAAGTAATAATCCTTCCTACCATTCTTCCTACCAAAGTGGACCACCTCACACTTGCCAACATTAAATTCCATTTGCCAGTTCCTGGCCCATTCGCCCAGCCTATCTAGATCCTTCTGTAGACTCTCCACACCCTCCGCACAATTTGCCTTTCCCCCAATCTTGGTGTCATCAGTAAATTTCGACACCCTACACTCGGTTCCCTCCTCCAGATCATCTATATAAATGGTAAATAGCTGAGGCCCCAGCACCGACCCCTGGGGCACCCCACTAGTCACCATCCGCCAATCCGAATAGCACCCGTTGACCCCCACTCTCTGCCTCCTATTTGACAACCAGTCCTCTATCCACGCTAACACCCTACCCCCAACTCCATGTCCCCTGACCTTCTGCAATAACCTCTTGTGAGGTACCTTGTCAAACGCCTTCTGAAAATCAAGAAAGACCACATCTACCGGCTCTCCTCTATCCACCGCCCTAGACACATTCTCATAGAACTCCAGTAAATTTGTCAGACACGACTTCCCTTTAACGAAACCGTGCTGCGTCTGCTCTATCAAGCAATTCCCCTCAAGATGCCTCGCTAGTTCCTCCTTGATGACGGATTCTAACATTTTACCTACAACAGACGTTAAACTAACCGGCCTATAATTCCCCGCCTTCGAGCCTCCACTGACAACAAGCCCACCCACCCCTATCCCCGTAACCCCATGTATTTACCCTACTAATCCCCCTGACAGAAAGGGGCAATTTAACTTGTCCAACCCACTTAACCCACACATCTTTGGACACTAAGGGGCAATTTAGCATGGCCAATCCACCTAACCTACACATCTTTGGACACTAAGGGACAATTTAGCATGGCCAATCCACCTAACCTGCACATCTTTGGACACTAAGGGACAATTTAGCATGGCCAATCCACCTAACCCACACAGCTTTGGACACTAAGGGGCAATTTAGCATGGCCAATCCACCTGACCTGCACATCTTTGGACACTAAGTGGTAATTTATCGTGGCCAATCCACCTAACCTCCACATCTTTGGATACTAAGGGGCAATTTGGCATGGTCAATCCACCTAACCTCCACATCTTTGGACACTAAGGGGCAATTTAGCATGGCCAATCCACCTAACCTGCACATCTTTGGACACTAAGGGGCAATTTAGCATGGCCAATCCACCTAACCTACACATCTTTGGACACTAAGGGGCAATTTAGCACGGCCAATCCACCTAACCTCCACATCTTTGGATACTAAGGGGCAATTTGGCACGGTCAATCCACCTAAGCTAAACATCTTTGGACACTAAGGGTCAATTTAGCATGGCCAACCTACCTACCATGCACATCTTTGGATAATAAGGGGCAATTTAGCATAACTAATCCACCTAACCCATACATCTTTGGACACTAAGGGGCAATTTAACATAGCCAATCCACCTAACCTACACATCTTTGGACTGTGGGAGGAAATCGGAGCACCCGGAGGAAACCCACGCAGACACAACGAGAATGTGCAAACTCCACACAGACAGTGACCCGAGCCGGGAATCGAACCTGTGTCCCTGGCGCTGTGAAGCAGCGGTGTTAACCCACTGTGCCGCGCCCTGAATTTTTCAAAGTTTGGTGAGGGGTGAGTGAAATTGCTGATCACTGGATGACACTCGCTGTTTTTACATAGAGGTGGGGCGCGATGGTGAACGAACGTGCGCACGGTAATGTGGGTCACAGGACGGGAAAGTGGAGAGGATTGCCCACTGGGAACGGATAGAGGCTTCAACATGAGTTGCGCCCCCCCTCCTCCTCCCCTCCGCCACCACCCCGCAGCCCCCCCAATTCCCGCACGGCCTCCAGCTATTAATTGGCCAACAAATCCATTCTCGTGACGTACGGCCTTCCTGCACCAATCAGAGGGCGAGATAAGATGCTGTTCGATTGGTAACAAAACAGCCCTTTTTATCCCCCATTTTCAATACTTTATATCGGGTAAAGGGAAACATTCAAAGAGAGCGCTCAGACTTTTAGCATCCCGATGACTCCCTCCGGGATCACTCACAGCAGCATCCCGGCCAATCCCGAAGAGTTCATGATTAGTGGATGGTGTTGGTTGTGTTGCTTGGGCTGTCTCGCAGCTTCTGTAGGGTCAATAGTGAACCGGCAGACACAGGGGTCTTTCTTACCGTTCCGCCAGGTTGCGGATTATATGCAAAAAAAGGCACATGCTGCCAAAGCTTTTTGCCTTGCACTCATCAGGACAAGTCACAAGAATACCAAACTGTAAAGGGTACCAAACCACAATTGATACTGCATGGGAGGAGAGGGATTGGTTGGCAAGTCAGCTGTCAGTTAACTGGTGCATTCTCCCTGGCAGAGCCCACTTAGAAATCATAGAGTCCCTACAGTACAGAAAGAGGCCATTCGGCCCATCGAGTCTACACCAATCCCAATCCCACCCCCAAAATCCTTACATATTTACCCACTGTTCCCTCTCAGGACACTATTTTTTTTTTTGAGCATGGCCAATCAACCTAACCCGCACATCTTTGGACTGTGGGAGGAAACCGGAGCACCCGGACAAAACCCATGCAGACACGGGGAGAATGTGCAAACTCCACACAGACAGTGACCTGAGCCAGGAATCGAACCCAGGACCCCAGAGCTGTGGAGCAGCAGTGCTAACCACTGTGCTACCGTGCCGCCCAAGAGACTTACCATCTCTTCTCGTGCAGTGTAAATTGCTGTTGCCATGACAATTTGTGAATTGACCTGATGAGTGCAAGATGAAAAGCTTTGATGGCATGTGTCTGCATTCATCAATACTCGAGCTCTGTACAACACTATTCCTACAAAACTCATCCCCAAGTTCCTAGGCCTTGGCTCCTCTGTCTGCGATTGGATCCTGAACTTTCTAACCCAGAGACCACAATCAGTAAAGATAGGCAGCAACACCTCCTCCAGGATCATCCTCAACACTGGTGTCCCCCAAGGCTGTGTTCTCAGCCCCCTACTGTACTCCTTATACACTACCTATAGATCATAGAAACCCTACTGTGCAGAAAGAGGCCCTTCGGCCCATCGAGTCTGCACTGAACACTATCCCACCCAGGCCCTACCCCCATATCCCTACATATTATACCCACTAATCCCTCTAACCTACACATCCCTGGACACTAAGGGGCAATTTCTTAGCACGACCAATCAACCTAACCCGCACATCTTTGGACTGTGGGAGGAAACCGGAGCACCCGGAGGAAACCCACGCAGACACGGGGAGAACATGCAGTCTGCACACAGACAGCGACCCGAGCCGGGAATAGAACCCGGGTCCCTGTGAGGCGGCAGCGCTAACCCACTGTGCTACCCGAACAGGCGCCGGAGTGTGGCGACTAGGGGACGTTCACAGTGACTTCACTGCAGTGTTAATGTAAGCCTAATCGTGATGCTAAATAAACGTAAAACTTGGGGGGAAAAAAAGAGGCCAGATGTGGAACAATCACAACCTAATGGAGTGATAGAACCAGCCCAAGGGGCTGAATGGCCTCCACTCCCCACTCCTATGTTGCTCTGCAGTTTTCCTCGCTGGGTGCACTTCAGAGGAACAGTTAGTTTATGCCAACTCCCGCAGTAACTATAGCTACATGTAACATGAGGAATCTGTATAAGTGAGTGCAGCTGGTACTGCCTGGGCTGCTATCTCATTATGTGAATATTTCTCATACATTATCCCCAAAAACTTTTGAAGTACCTACACCAAGTGTTTAGTATTTTGTCTGCAGATCTCCGCACTCAGTCTGCGCTCCTCGAGAACCTTTGTATTTCACACCCAACCTTCCACAGTCTAAAATATTTTGCAGGGAAATCAGCAGGGAGACTAAACATCACCAGCTTTTTAAAAGGGCATTGTGCCCCCCGAGGGTGGGGCAGGATTGGGTATAGGGCACTGGAGTCAAAGAACTGATAGTTTTTTTTAATAACTCTTTCCGTGGGCATTCATTGGCCCTGCCATCCTAGGGTAAGGGTGGCAGCTTTCCCTTCCTAAATTTAATTTTAGTTTATCTATTAGTGTCACAAGTAGGCTTGCATTAACACTGCAATGAAGTTACTGTGAAAATCCCCCTAGTGGCCACACTCCGGCACCTGTTGGGGTACACTGAGGGAGAATGTAGCACGGCCAGTGCACCCTAACCAGCACGTCTTTCGGACCATGGGAGGAAACCCATGCAGACATGGGGAGAATGTGTAGTCTCCGCATCAGACAATGATCCACGCTGGGAATCGAACCCGGGTCCCTGGAGCCGTGAGGCAGCAGCGCTAACCCACTGTGCCAACATGCTGCCCCTATGGGATAAACTGTTCTTTGTTGGTCAGTGGGGACATGATGGGCTGAATGGCCTCCCGTGCTGTGATGATGTGGATGTGTCGGTGTTGGACTGGGGTAAACACAGTGAGAAGTCTCACAAACACCAGGTTAAAAGTCCAACAGGTTTATTTGGTAGCAAAAGCCACGAGCTTTCGGAGCGCTGACCCTTCATCAGGTGAGTTCACAAACAGGGTATATAAAGACACAAACTCAATTTATAAAATAATGATTGGAATGTGAGTCTTTTCAGGTAATCAAATCTTTACAGGTACAGACAATGTGAGTGGAGAGAGGGTTAAGCACAGGTTAAAGAGATGTGTATTGTCTCCAGACAGGACAGTAAGTGAGATTTTGCAAACCCAGGCAAGCCGTAGGGGTTACAGATAGTGCGACATGAACCCAAGGTCCTGGTTGAGGCCGTCCTCATGTGTGCGGAACTCGGCTATCAGTCTCTGCTCAGTGACTCTGCGCTGTTGTGAAGGCCGCCTTGGAGAACCTGTTACGACTGTCATTCCAACCATTATCTTATAATTGTGTCTGTATAATGCCCTGTTTGTGAACCAAACACTTCACTCACCTGGTGAAGGGACAGAGCTCTGAAAGCTCGTGCTACCAAATAAACCTGGTGTTGTGAGACTTCTTACAATGTCTGTGAAACTATGGTCACCATCACCAGGACTTATACTCCAGATTTATTAATTGAATTGGGACAGTGGTTAGCACGGCTGTCTCACAGAGCCAGGGACCCGGGTTCGATTCCCAGCTCGGGTCACTGTCTGTGTGGAGTCTGCACATTCTCCCCATGTCTGCATGGGTTTTCTCCTGGTGCTCTGGTTTCCACTCATAGTCCAAACGTGTGTAGGTTGGGTGCTAAATTGCCCCCTAGCATCCCAAGGTACATAGGTTAGGAGTTTAGCGGGATAAATGTGTGCGGGTACAGGGATGGGAGAGGGATAGAACTGGGTAAGATGCTCTTACACAGAGTTGGTGCAGATTCCATGAACCAAACTGTGAATCTAAAACCCACCAGCTCCCCTGGTGGGATTTGAACCCGTGTCCCCAGAGCATTAGACGGGGCCCCTGGATTACTAGCTGAGTAATATCATCACTGTCTCACCTTGGGTAAGAAAATAAGGTTGCCCAGGAGACGATGAAAGGATCTGGAGGTGAGGACTTGAAATCGTATCCACTGAGAGCTGTGAGTGAGTGTAGACCAGCAGAGACGGGGAGAATGGGGAGAGGGGGTGAGCGGAGGGATAAGGTGCAGCTGAAGCTGGTATTGGGTGGGTGATGGAAGGGTCCGTAAGGAGAGTCTTAGCTAAGGGAACCTGTCGGTGAAACAGGTTTACACAAAAGTACCCGGACAGTCTCTCTTCCACCTTCTTCTGTCAGGAAAAAGGTACAAAAGTCTGAGGTCACATACTGACCGACTCAAGAACAACTTCTTCCCTGCTGCTGTCAGAGTTTTGAATGGACCTACCTCGCATGAAGCTGATCTTTCTCTACACCCTCGCTGTGACTGTAACACTACATTCTGCGCTCTCTCCTTTCCTTCTCTATGAACAGTATGCTTTGTCTGTATAGCGCGCAAAAAACAATACTTTTCATTGTACGCATGTGACAATAATAAAGCAAATCAAAAAAGGAGTTCATTGCAACAAAGGTATTAGTGATTTACCAAAACTGTACGACCTTAAATGATTAAAGTTTATTTATTAGTGTCACAGGTAGGCTTACATTAACACTGCAATGAAGCTGCCCTAGTCACCACACTCCGGCACCTGTTCGGGTAACACTGAGGGAGAATTTAGCACGGCCAATGCAGCCTAACCAGCACGTCTTTCAGACTGTGGGAGGAAACCCACGCAGACACTGGGAGAACGTACAGATTCCGCACAGACAGTGACCCAAGCCGGGAATCGAACCCGGGTCCCTGGTGTATGAGGCCGCAGTGCTAACCCCCGTGCCATCCTGGTCAAACAGACGTGCCGCTCACAGGGCCCAATACCAGCAAAGTATTCAACTGGGAACCTGAACGGGAACCCAATGAGTTTGCTGGGAGCAGGAGAGATTGAATAGACTGGGTCTGTACTCGTTGGAGTTTAGAAGGATGAGGGGGGATCTTATAGAGATGTATAAGATAATGAAGGGGATGGATAGGGTAGAGGCAGAGAGATTCTTCCCGCTCAGAAAGGATAGCAGGACTAGAGGGCACAGCCTCAAGATAAAGGGGGGGGCAGTTTAGTTCAGAGTTGAGGAGGAACTTCTTCACTCAAAGGGTGGTGAATCTCTGGAATTCTCTGCCTGTTGAAGTGGTGGAGGCTGCCTCGCTAAATATATTTAAGTCACGGGTAGATAGGTTTCTGATAGACAAGGGAATTAAGGATTATGAGGAGAAAGCGGGAAAGTGGAACTGATCCACTTCAGATCAGCCATGATCTTATTGAATGGCGGGGCAGGCTCGAAGGGCTAGATGGCCGACTCCTGCTCCTATTTCTTATGTTCTTAGGAGCAGGAAGCAGAGGGGTAGATGGAGAATGCTGGACACCTCGCAGTACAAACAAAGTGAGAGGGTGATGCCAGTAACCAGAGAAGTGAACTGAACCAAATCAGATTCATTGTCACATTTTGTACACTGAAGATTGCCTTGAAATTTACTAAACACCAGTTATTGTGCTGCTTCAGAGACTGAAATCTTCTATTTTGAGTTGTTACGATGTCACATTTCTGTTTGGCCGATGCAAGTATTATTATGGATTAATGGTGCTGTTAATATTACAGCTTAGAGTTCCAAGCACAAAAGATTCAAAGTGTAGGAATGGTCTATTTCAGTCAGGAGTGGCATGTCTGGGTGGGACATAGAGTACAAAAGTTGGCGTATGATGTTGCAATTATTTAGAGTGTTGGTTCGGCCACATCTGGAATACTGCATCCAGTTCTGGTCGCCACACTACCAGAAGGACGTGGAGGCTTTGGAAAGACTACAGAGAAGGTTTACCAGGATGTTGCCTGGTACGGATGGTCTTAGCTATGAACATAGAACAGTACAGCCCAGTACAGGCCCTTCGGCCTTCAATGTTGTACCAAGCTATGTCCAAACCCAAGACCAAGCTATCCCACTCCCTATCATTCCGGTGTGCTCCATGTGCCTATCCAATAACCGCTTGAAAGTTCCTAAAGTGTCCGACTCCCCTATCACAGCAGGCAGTGCATCCTACACCCCAACCACTCTCTGAGTGGAGAATCTACCTCGGACATCCCTCCTATATCTCCCACCGTGAACCTTATAGTTATGCCCCCGGTAACAGCTACATCCACCCTAGGAAATAATCTCTACACGTCCACTCTATCTATCCCCCTCATCATCTTATAAACCTCTCATCCTCCTCCTCCTTCTCAGCCCCAGCTCCCTCAACCTTTCCTCATAAGACCTACCCTCCAACCCAGGCAGAGTCCTGGTAAATCTCCCCTGCACTCTCTCTCCAATACTTCCACATCTCACATGAGGTGAGATTGAGTAAATTAGGGTTGTTCCCCCTGGGAAGATGGAGGTTGAGGGGCGATCTGATAGAGGTGTATAAAATTATGAAGGGTATAGATAGGGCGAACAGTTGGAAACTTTTTCCCAGGTTGGAAATGACCAACACGAGGGGTCACAGGTAAGGGTGTGGGGAGGGGTGCAAGGTTCAATACAGATATGCGGGGGACGTTTATTACACAGAGGGTGGTGGGGGCCTGGAATGCACGGCCAAGTAGAGTGGTGGAGGCGGACATGCTAGGATTGTTTAAGACTTATCTGGATAGTCACATGGACAGACTGGGAATGGAGAGATACAAACGAATGGTCTAGCTAGGAACACATGGTCGGTGTAGGCTTGGAGGGCTGAAGGGCCTGTTCCTGCGCTGTGTTGTCCTTTGAGGGTGCAGACCAGGGGGTCTCCTGTTAAATCCTGCACGGGGGTTTCTGTGGAGAGTTAGTGGAATTATCTTCCCCAATAGGCAGAGAAAGCATGGCGGAATTCTCCCATCCGGGACTAAGTCCCACGGCAAAGGCAGGGACAGGGTCAGGGTCAGGGTCAGGGTCAGGGTCAGGGACAGGGTCAGGGTCAGGGTCAGGGACAGGGTCAGGGTCAGGGTCAGGGACAGGGTCAGGGTCAGGGTCAGGGTCAGGGAGCGTTCCCTGCTGCAGGGGTTGATGGTGAATCGCACCGTATCTCCGGCCACATTAATTATGCGTCAGGGTGTTTAGCGCCACACTCCAGGCCAGGGCCAGCTGGGTCGCGCGCGTCCCGCCATCTTCCCCAGGCGCCATATTGAAAAGGCGGCCAACGTCATTGACCCACCATCATAGAAAGAAGATGGATTTCCAGGAATGCTGTGAGGCCGGAAAATCGATCTCCAGGAATACTGCGGGGCTGGAAGATGGATTTCCAGGAATGCTACGGGGCTGGAAAATGGATTTGTAGGGACACTGCGAGACTGGAAGATGGATTTCCCGGGACACTGCGAAACTGGAAGATGGATTTCCAGAGATACTGCGGGACTGGAAGATGGATTTCCAGAGACACTGAGAGGCTGGAAGGTGGATTTCCAGGAACGCTGTGGGGCTGGGAGATGGATTTCCAGGAATGCTGTGAGGCCGGAAAATCGATCTCCAGGAATACTGTGGGGCTGGAAGATAGATTTCCAGGGACACTGCGGGGCTGGAAGATGGATTTCCAGGGACACTGCGAGGTTGGAAGATCGATTCCCAGGAATGCTGCGGGGCTGGAAGATTGATTTCCAGGGACAGTGTGAGGCTGGAAGATTAATCTCCAGGGACACTGCGAGACTGGAAGATGGATTTCCAGGGACACTGCAAGACTGGAAGTGGATTTCCAGAGACACTGAGAGGCTGGAAGATGGATTTCCAGGGACACTGCGAGACTGGAAGATGGATTTCCAGAGACACTGAGAGGCTGGAAGATGGATTTCCAGGGACAGTGTGAGGCTGGAAGATGGATTTCCAGGAATGCTGTGAGACTGGAAGATGGATTTCCAGGAATGCTGCGAGGCTGGAAGATGGATTTCCAGGAACGCTGCGAGGCTGGAAGATAGATTTCCAGGAATGCTGTGAGGCTGGAAGATGGATTTCCAGGAAAGTGGTGGGGCTGGAAGATGGATTTCCAGTCTGCACATTCTCCCCGTGTCTGCGTGGGTTTCCTCCCACACTCCAAAGATGTGCGGGTGAGGTCGATTGGCCATGGTAATTTGACCCAGGGGGTTTAGCAGGGTAAATACGTGGGGTTACGGGGATGGGATTGCTGTCGGTGCAGACTTGATGGGCCAAATGGCCTCCTTCCATACTGTAGATTCTGTTGTTTCGACAAAGGGTGCGATTAAACACCTAGCGGCAAAGTGGGCCGTGAAAGTGTGATGTAGCAGGACGCTGTGGTTAGGTGTATGGCAGGCATCAACAGGATGGCTTGGCAGGGCTGAGACTGTTTCAGGAAGTGGTGTGAATTGACCGTATAAGCTGTGTACATTCTGGTAGGAAGGACTATTACTTACAGGGCGAAAAACTGCAGCAGGCGACGGTGCAGAGGGACCTCGGGGTCCTTGTGCATGAGTCGCAAAAACCCAGCTTGCAGGTGCAGCAGGTGGTCAGGAAGGCGAATGGGATGCTGGCCTTCATAGCGAAGGGGATTGAATATAAAAGTAGGGAGGTCTTGCTGCAGCTGTATAGGGAATTGGTGAGGCCGCAGCTGGAGTACTGTGTGCAGTTTTGGGCGCCGCACCTGCGCAAGGATATTTTGGCCCTGGAGGGAGTGCAGAGGAGGTTTACTAGGCTGATACCGGAGTTGAGGGGGTTGAGCTATGAGGAGAGGCTGAATAAACTGGGCTTGTACTCGTTAGAGTTTAGAAGAATGAGGGGAGATCTCATTGAGACGTATAAGATGATGAATGGGATGGATAGGATAGAGGTGGAGAGACTCTTCCCGCTCAGAAAAGACAGTAGGACTAGGGGGTACAGCCTCAAGATAAAGGGGGGGGGGCGGTTTAGATCGGAGTTGAGGAGGAACTTCTTCACTCAAAGGGTGGTGAATCTCTGGAATTCTCTGCCCGTTGAAGTGGTGGAGGCTGCCTCGCTGAATATATTTGAGACGCGGGTTGATGGGTTTTTGATAAGCGAGGGGATTAAGGGTTATGGGGAGAGGGCGGGAAAGTGGAACTGAGCCACGACAGATCAGCCATGATCTTATTGAATGGCGGGGCAGGCTCGAAGGGCTAGATGGCCTACTCCTGCTCCTATTTCTTATGTTCTTTTAAACAAATAACCCCTGAGGCAGGCGACCAATTTGGCAGCGAGAGAATGGTCCTCCGGGGTCACTGAGGGCAGATGGCGGCAATGTTATTGGGCTATCCAGAGGCCCAGGCCAATGCTCTGGGGACAGGGGTTCAAATCCCACTGGGACAGCTGTGGAATTTAAATTCAATTAATAAATAAAACTTGTCTCAGTAATGGTGACCATAGTAGCTATTGTCCAAAGATGTGTAGGTTAGGTTGATTGGCCATTATAAATTGGCCCTCAATGTCAAGGGGATTAGCGGGGCAAATATAGCAGGGATAGGGCCTGGGTGGGATTGATGTCAATGGGCCGAATGGCCTCCTTCTTTACTGTAGGGATTCTATGATTTTATAGTTGTAAAAACCCATTTGGTTCACTGGTCTAACGGTTTATCTATTAATGACAAGTAGGCTTACATTAACACTGCAATGAAGTTACTGTGAAAAATCCCCCAGTCGCCACACTCCGGCGCCTGTTCGGGTTACACCGAGGGAGAATTTAGCACGGCCGATGCACCTGAACCGGCATGTCTTTCGGAGGAAACCGGAGCACCCGGAGGAAACCCACGCAGACACGGGGAAAATGTGCAAACTCCACACAGACGGTGACCCAAGGCCGGGGGAATTGAACCCGGGTCCCTGCGAGGCAGCAGTGCTAACCATTCTATTGCCGCGCCGTGTCCCAAATCCTCTCACCTGTTCTTAGTGTGTAACACTAATGATTTCAGAAGGTGCTGTGGGAAAGGTAAAACAAAAATGTACGCATCGATTTGATTCTTTCGTGAGATGTGGGTGTTCGTAGTTATCGGCTTTTTGCCTCCCTCCCTTTCCAAACAGGGGTAAGGTTATATAAGGCATTGGTGAGGCTGAATTTAGAGTATTGTGTACAGTTTTGGTCACCTAGTTACAGGAAGGATGTAAATAAGGTTGAAAGAGTGCAGAGAAGGTTCACAAGGATGTTTCTGGGACTTGAGAAGCTGAGTTAGAGAGAGAGATTGAATAGGTTAGGACTTTATTCCCTGGAGCATAGAAGAATGGGGGAGATTTGATAGAGGTGTATAAGATTTTGATGGGTCTAGATAGGGTGAATGCAAGCAGGCTTTTTCCACTGAGGCTAGGGGGAGAAAAAAACCAGAGGGCATGGGTTAAGGGTGAAAGGAGAAAAGTTTAAAGGGAATATTAGGGGGGGCTTCTTCACACAGAGAGTGGTGGGAATGTGGAATGAGCTGCTGGATAAATGCGGGATCACTTTTAACATTTAAGAAAAACTTGGACGGGTTCGTGGATGAGAGGGGTGTGGAGGGATATGGTCCAGATGCAGGTCAGTGGGACTAGGCAGAAAAATGGTTCGGCACAGACAAGAAGGGCCGAAAGGCCTTTTTCTGAGCTGTAATTTTCTATGGTTCTACGGTGTCACCCTGGCAGTTTTCCAATCCTCCAGTAGATCTCCAGAATCCAAGGATTTATGGAAAATAATAACCAATGTATCCACTCTCTCCATAGCTGCTTCTTTTGGGATCCTAGGATGCAAGCCATCTGGGCCAGGAGACTTATCTGCCTTTAATTTCCCCCATTAGTTTGTCTAATATTACTTCTTTGACGATGGTGATTATAATAACTCCCCCCCTCGATCTTATTATTGGGATGTTCGAAATATCGTCCATCCTAATGAATGATGCAAAATGTCTGTTTAACTCCGCTGCTATTTCCTTGTTCCCTGTAACTGTCTCCGAGATTCATTTTCCAAGGAGCCAGTGTTCGCTTTGGCCTCTCTCTTCCTTTGTACGTATTTAAAGAAGCTCTTAGTTTTTCTATTCCTGGCTGGCTTGCCCAAGTAGTTTATTTTCTCCCTCTTTATTATCTCTTTTATCTACCTCTGGGGCGGCACAGTGGGTTAGCACTGCTGCTTCACAGCTCCAGGGTCCTGGGTTCGATTCCTGGCTCAGGTCACTGTGTGGCGGTGAGTTTGCACATTCTCCCCGTGTCTCCGTGGGTTTCCTCCCACAGTCCAAAAGATGTGCAGGTTAGGTTGATTGGCCCTGCTAAGAAATTGCCCCTTTAGTGTCCAGGAATGTGTAGGTTAGAGGGATTAGTGGGTATAATGTGTAGGGATATGGGTCTGGGTGGGATTGTGTTGGGCGCAGACTCGATGGGCCTCTTCCCGCACTGTAGGGTTCTTGGATCCTGGAATGGTTGGAGAAAGGGTGTTGAGACTGGGGATTATGTCGATGGTTTTTATGAATGGGGGTGTAGAAACACCTTCGAAGATAGCGCGCCTGATCGAAACAAAGTGTGAGGGAAGCCAGCAGAGCGAGGCAGCCACATCAAAGCTCCCCAGTGCACCGCCTCACACAGGCTCACACTGTCTAACAGCCACGGTTAAAACACCTTCGCAAAATGCAAAGTTACCAGTGGGTCGAATCAACTCTCGCTGGATTCAGAATGTAAACCACAGCAATGGCTCGATGACCGGCTGAAGGTGAAAGTGGTTCTGGTCCAGGGAGAAAGGACCCTATTTCATCATTTTAATTCCCAGCGCTGGACGGACTCCAAACCAGGTGGGGGGGGAGTGTTTCAGATCCGACTTTCAGACCCGTCCTCGGGCACCCCTCCCGTACGCGCTCTGCTCGCGAAATAAAAAGGGAGATCAGCGATTCCGAATCGCGCTATGGGCTGGGGCTCCGGATTGGCCCCTCCAACTGCTGCTGCGCGGTTAAATAAAATAGAATAACGCTCCCCTTTGCCCCCACGCAGACATCGCACACCCCCCCCCCCAGCAAAAACATTACTAACCTCCTTTCCCCTGCTACACACAGACCCATCGCGACCCCCCCCCCCCACCGGCTCTCCCCCCTCTCCACCGATCGTACGCAATGTGGACCCCTTCCTCCCGCCCCTGCACACCCCTCCCCCACCCACCCAGAGAGCCATCTGACCCCCCCCCCCCCACCGCCCCCGCACCACCACCGATGTGAGTCAGAGAGCTGCCAGAAGATGCGAACCTACCTCCTCAGAAGCTGGAGCACCCAAATCGGACCTGTGTGGACCAAGGATACACTTGGAATACCGTGTACAGTTCCGGTCACCCGATTATAGAGAAATAACGCGGAGAAGATTTACCAGGATGTTACCGGGATTTGATGGATTGAATTATAAGGAGAGGCTGGATAGACTGGGACGTTTTTCCCTGGAGTGTAGGAGGCTGAGGGGTGATCTTATAGAGGTCTATAAAATAATGAGGGTCACAGATCAGCGAGATAGTCAATATCTTTTCCCAAAGGTCTAAAACTAGAGGGCACAGGTTTAAGGTGAGAGGGGAGAGATACAAAAGTGTCCAGAGGGGCAATTCTTTCACACAGAGGGTGGTGAGCGTCTGAAACAAGCTGCCAGAGGCAGTAGTAGAGGCGGGTACAATTTTGTAACAAGTGTTTAGACAGTTACACGGGTACGATGGGTATAGAGGGATATGGGGCAAATGCGGGCAATTGGGATTAGCTTAGAGGTTTCAACAAAAAAGGGGTGGCATGGAGAAGTTGGGCCGAAGGGCCTGTTTCCGTGCTGTAAACCTCTCTGACTCTGTGACTGTGTCTGTTTCGTGCTGAATGTGTTGGGGTAAAGGGGGATGTGCCGGTAAGTTTGGGTGTGCAGCACATTACATCAATTTCTACACACGCAAACACATGTCGGGTCTATTCTGGGTCCAAATGGCGGCCGTTTTCAATCATTGGTAAAGGGGGAGCGGCCCGTGGAGGCGGACATGGATCGCACTGCTCGCCCCACACCCAACTTTCCCAAGTTCTCAAACTGTTTCCCAGCTTCTCTTCACCCACGTGAACCGGGCCCAGAGGGTTATTGAGGAGACTTCCTGCTTCTAGACCATGGGCCGCGATGGTTAACAGAGTGACCGAGTCAGAAAGCACAGCCCCGGGCACTGGATTGGGACCCCAGCCTGGGCTCCCCCCCACCCCCCACAACACCCCCACACCCCCCCCACCCCCCACACCCCCCCCCACCATTTCCCCATTCCCAGATCCATGTTCTTTCATCTCTCCATCATTCCCCACCCTCCGCCCCTCCCAACTCCATCCCTCTCCCTCCTGCCTCTGTCCCTCCCTCCTGCCTCCATTCCTCCACCCTCCGCCCCTCCCACCTCCGTCCCTCCCACCTCCATCCTTCCCACCTCCATCCCTCCCACCTCCATCCTTCCCACCTCCATTCCTCCCACCTCCATCCCTCCCACCTCCATCCCTCCCACCTCCGTCCCTCCCACCTCCGTCCCTCCCACCTCCGTCCCTCCCACCTCCGCCCCTCCCACCTCCGTCCCTCCCACCTCCATCCTTCCCACCTCCATCCCTCCCACCTCCATCCTTCCCACCTTCATTCCTCCCACCTCCATCCCTCCCACCTCCATCCCTCCCACCTCCGTCCCTCCCACCTCCGTCCCTCCCACCTCCGTCCCTCCCACCTCCGTCCCTCCCACCTCCGTCCCTCCCACCTCCATCCTTCCCACCTCCATCCCTCCCACCTCCATCCTTCCCACCTCCATCCTTCCCACCTCCATCCCTCTCCCTCCTGCCTCTGTCCGTCCTGATTCTGTCCCTCCTGCCTCCGTCCCTCCTGCCTCTGTCCCTCCCTTCTGCCTCCAATCCTCCTGCCTCAGTCCCTCCCGCCTCCATCCCTTTTGCCTCCGTCCCTCCTTCCTGCCTCCGTCCCTCCTGCCTCTGTCCCTCCCCCTTCCATCCCTCCCGCCTCCGTCCCTTCCGTCTCCATCCCTCCCGCCTCTATCCCTCTTCCTTCTGTCCCTTCTGCCTCCAGCCTAAGTCACTCTGACCCTCCTTCCTCTGTCCCTCTCTCCTCTGTGCCTGAACATTGAGTGAGAGGGTAGTTAGAGTGTGAGCCGCCCCGGATGGTTGGGCTTTAGTGGAAACATGATGAGGTTAGTGACCCAGCGGAGGGAGATCTCCATCCCTCACTACCGGCCATCGGACAAGTGACGGCGCTCAGTGTCCAAACCAAGTGCGGGTTAGACCACACTGCCCCCCCCCCCGGTGATACCACACCGATATCACTGCCCCCCCCCCCGGTGATACCACACCGATATCACTGCCCCCCCCCCGGTGATACCACACCGATATCACTGCCCCCCCCCCCCGGTGATACCACACCGATATCACTGCCCCCCCCCCGGTGATACCACACCGATATCACTGCTGCCCCCCCCCCGGTGATACCACACCGATATCACTGCCCCCCCCAGTGATACCACACCGATATCACTGCCCCCCCCCCCCAGTGATACCACACCGATATCACTGCCCCCCCGGTGATACCACACCGATATCACTGCCCCCCCCCCCGGTGATACCACACCGATATCACTGCCCCCCCCCCCTGGTGATACCACACCGATATCACTGCCCCCCCCCCGGTGATACCACACCGATATCACTGCCCCCCCCCCGGTGATACCACACCGATATCACTGCCCCCCCCCCTGGTGATACCACACCGATATCACTGCCCCCCCCCCTGGTGATACCACACCGATATCACTGCCCCCCTCCCCGGGTGATACCACACCGATATCACTGCCCCCCCCCCCCAAGTGATACCACACCGATATCACTGCCCCCCCCCCGGTGATACCACACCGATATCACTGCCCCCCCCCCCCGGTGATACCACACCGATATCACTGCCCCCTCCCCCGGGTGATACCACACCGATATCACTGCCCCCCCCCCCCCAAGTGATACCACACCGATATCACTGCCCCCCCCCGGTGATACCACACCGATATCACTGCCCCCCCCCCTGGTGATACCACACCGATATCACTGCCCCCCCCCCCGGTGATACCACACCGATATCACTGCCCCCCCCCCGGTGATACCACACCGATATCACTGCCCCCCCCCCTGGTGATACCACACCGATATCACTGCCCCCCCCCCCGGTGATACCACACCGATATCACTGCCCCCCCCCCGGTGATACCACACCGATATCACTGCCCCACCCCCCGGTGATACCACACCGATATCACTGCCCCCCCCCCCCGGTGATACCACACCGATATCACTGCCCCCCCCCCGGTGACACCACACCGATATCACTGCCCCCCCCCCAAGTGATACCACACCGATATCACTGCCCCCCCCCAGTGATACCACACCGATATCCCTGCCCCCCCCCAGTGATACCACACCGATATCACTGCCCCACCCCCCGGTGACACCACACCGATATCACTGCCCCCCCCCAGTGATACCACACCGATATCACTGCCCCCCCCCAGTGATACCACACCGATATCACTGCCCCCCCCCGGTGATACCACACCGATATCACTGCCCCCCCCCAGTGATACCACACCGATATCACTGCCCCCCCCCCAGTGATACCACACCGATATCACTGCCCCCCCCCAGTGATACCACACCGATATCACTGCCCCCCCCCAGTGATACCACACCGATATCACTGCCCCACCCCCCGGTGACACCACACCGATATCACTGCCCCCCCCCCGGTGATACCACACCGATATCACTGCCCCCCCCCAGTGATACCACACCGATATCACTGCCCCCCCCCAGTGATACCCCACTGATATCACTGCCCCCCCCCCGGTGACACCACACCGATATCACTGCCCCCCCCCCCGGTGACACCACACCGATATCACTGCCCCCCCCCCCCCAGTGATACCACACCGATATCACTGCCCCCCCCCTCCCCCGGTGATACCACACCGATATCACTGCCCCCCCTCCCCCGGTGATACCACACCGATATCACTGCCCCCCCCTCCCCCGGTGATACCACACCGATATCACTGCCCCCCCCCCGGTGATACCACACCGATATCACTGCCCCCCCCTCCCCCGGTGATACCACACCGATATCACTGCCCCCCCCTCCCCCGGTGATACCACACCGATATCACTGCCCCCCCCCCCCAGTGAGACCACACCGATATCACTGCCCCCCCCCCGGTGATACCACACCGATATCACTGCCCCCCCCCCGGTGATACCACACCGATATCACTGCCCCCCCCCCCCCGGTGATACCACACCGATATCACTGCCCCCCCCCCCCCCCGGTGATACCACACCGATACCACTGCCCCCCCCCCGCAAGTGATACCACACCGATATCACTGCCCCCCCCCCCCCAGGTTCTACGCGAGGTTTCCATTGATGTATTTCACCCGGAACTTGGTCAGAACCTTTGTAAAAATTGAAAACTGGAATCAGGCTGTTTGGAACATGACATTTTTCCGGTGAAACCTGTGATGTTATTGTCAGGGAATAATGAATGTATTCTCACTGTCCTTTCCTTCCAGTCATCTGTGTGATGTGACTGTAATTGGTGTTGGATAACGAGGTCTCTCATTACACGGGAGGCCCCGTGGCGCGGTGGGTTAGTGTCCCTGCCTCTGAACCAGAAGCTCCGGGTTTGAATCCCACCCCCCAGGACTTGGTGTCCGAGGAAGGGGAGTTCGTAACGCGGCCAAACAGGTTGAGAACCAACCTGGAAAATCCTTCCAAACTAATGTCAGGCGGTGAGAGTGGGAGAGATTCCTGGTCAGGTATGTGTATGTCGGAGCCTCGACCATCGCTGTCCATTGCTCCAGACCGCAACGCGCGTGGGGAACGTGCAGCTTACCGCGGCAACTCAGACTCTGAGCGATCTGTAACACGTCACCAATTACCCGATACAGATTTAATCTCTTCTGTACTCGCTTGGTTCCAGTATCGCAGAACCCCATCAGAACTACGCATCTCACTGATTAGTCGTGAACCTATCAAGGGTGGCACAGTGGGTTCGCACTGCTGCCTCACAGCGCCAGGGTCCTGGGTTCGATTCCCGGCTTGGGTCACCGTCTGCATGTTCTCCCCATGTCTGCGTGGGTTTCCTCCGGGGCTCCGGTTTCCTCCCACAGTCCGAGAGAGGTGTGGGTTAGGTGGATTGGCCGTGCTAAATTGGCCCTTAGTGTCAGGGTAAGGTAAATACAGGGGATCGGACCTGGGTGGGTTTGTGGTCAGTGCAGACTCGAGGGGCTGAATGGCCTCTGCCTGGTCTGTGGGAATTCTACAATTCCTCTCCCTCCTGAATTTCAGAACGTTTCCTGCAAGATTTGGAGAGAAAGTTAGGATTCTTCTAATTGGTAAGTTATTCTTTACACTTACTGTTGTTTCTCTATCCTTTAACTCTCTCCCTCTGACAACACCAGGTTAAAGTCCAACCGATTTATTTGATAGTAAACTCACAAGCTTTTGGGGTTTGTCCCTTCATCAGGTGAATGGAGAGTTCTGGCCTCAGACAGAGCATATAAAGCACAGTTTAGAGATTGCTGATTAGAATGCGAATCTTTACACCTAACCTGCTGTTCAAGACCTGACAATGTGAGTGGAAGGAGCACTGATCACAGGTTACAGAGATGTGTATTGTCTCCAGACAGTACAGTGAGTGAGGTTTTGCAAACCCAGGCAAGTTGTGGGGGTTACAGATAGTGCGACATGAACCCAAGGTCCCGGTTGAGGCCATCCTCATGTGTGCGGAACTTGGCTATCAGTCTCCCCTCTTCAGGGCTGTGTGTGCCCGAGGGTGTCCTAGACTCTGTGCTGTTGTGAAGGCCGCCTTGGAGAACGCTTACCCCAAGATCAGAGGCCGAATGCCCGTGAAGTGTTCGCCAACAGGAAGGGATTGGTGATTGTCGAGCGGTGTTCATTCACCGTCGCGTCTACACGGTCTCCCCCAGTGTACCATGGACATCCTTTCTTGCAGCAGGTAGACAATGTTGTGAGACTTCTCACTGTGTTTACCCCAGTCCAACGCCGGCATCATGACTACCAGATGCTGCCAGACCCGCTGAGTTTCTCCTCTTGTCTCGCCTTTGCTGCAGGTATTTTGCTTTTGATCGAAGTAGCCCAGTAGCGACCCAGCTGGAGACCCAGGCACGGGTCAGTAACACTCCCAACCGGATGGTTAGGAACACCTAACCCGCCCCACGTGATGGAGAGAATGTCGGAGCCTCGACCATCGCTGTCCATAGCTCCAGACCACAACACCCATGGGAACGCACAGGTTGCCATGGTATCTCCAAGTGAACTATAAAACACCACCAAAGTTCTCCTCTGGACATGTCTCCCCATTCCTCTGTAATGTTACCTGTTAATTGCTCTGTTTGGTTGGTCAATGTCTGCTCTATCCCTCTTCAATATCCACACAGGGAAGGCAGTGGTATTGTCACTGGGCTGGTGTCTCGAGGCCCAGGGTTCGAATCCCACCCAGATGGTGAAATTTGAATTCAATAAAAATTTGGAATAGCTGATGGCCAGGAAACCACTTTCAATTGTCGGAAAAACCCATCTGGGTTCACTAATGTCCCTTTAGGGAGGGAAATCTGCCGTCCTCACCCGGTCTGGCCTACACGTGACTCCAGAGCCTCAGCAATGAGGTTGACTCTCAACTGACCCCCTGGAATGGCCTAGTGAGACACTCAGTTCGAGGGGTAATGAACAAATAGTGGCCCAAGAATGAATTTTTCAACAATGATAATCCTGGTTTGTGACCCTCCCCCTCAAATTATAACATGATAGGATCCCTACAGTGTAGAGAGAGGCCATTCAGCCCATCGAGTTAGCACTGATCACAATCCTACCCAGTCCCTATCCCCATGCATTTACCCTAGCTGGTCCCCCTGACACTAAGGGGCAATTTAGCACAGCCAATCCACCCAACCCGCACATCTTTGGGCTGTGGGAGGAAACCGGAGCACCCAGAGGAAACCCACGCAGACACGGGGAGAATGTGCAGACTCCACACAGACAGTGACCCGAGCCGGGAATCGAACCCGGATCTCTGGCGCTGTGAGGCGGCAGTGCTAACCCACTGTGCCACCCATTAGCCTCCATGCGATCGAGGTGTTCCTTCCCATTAGAATGAGGTAGGGTTTGTCCCTGGCACTATTTATAAGCTGGACTTTGCTCGCGTACCTGTCCTTATCGCCAGAGCATTTGTATTTTTATGGTTATTTCTGTGTGGGCTCTCTGTCGCTGCCCCACCCTCATTGGTTTAAAGTCCTATTCGGGAGCTTGGTCCCAGCCCAGTTAAACCCCTCCCTGTCCCGGGAACAGTGCCGGCTCCCCCCCCCCTCACACTGAACCCCCACATCCGGCACACACACACCTTCCACTCACCCTGCGGCCCTGGGTTTAGCTTCCAGCAACACCCCCCCCCCAATTCCACCCTCCCCCTTCTGATCCAGACGTGACTCTCCCCCCCACCCTCTCTGACCGATCTCCCCCCCCACCCTCCCTGACCGATCTCCCCCCCCCCACCCTCTCTGACCAATCTCCCCCCCCACCCTCTCTGACCGATCTCCCCCCCCACCCTCTCTGACCGATCTCCCCCCCCCACCCTCTCTGACCGATCTCCCCCCCCCACCCTCTCTGACCGATCTCCCCCCCCCCACCCTCTCTGACCGATCTCCCCCCACCCTCTCTGACCGATCTCCCCCCCCACCCTCTCTGATCTCCCCCCCCCACCCTCTCTGACCGGTCTCCCCCCCACCCTCTCTGATCTCTCCCCCCACCCTCTCTGACCGATCTCCCCTCCCCACCCTCTCTGACCGATCTCCCCCCCCACCCTCTCTGATCTCCCCCCCCCACCCTCTCTGACCGATCTCCCCCCCCACCCTCTCTGACCGATCTCCCCCCCACCCTCTCTGACCGATCTCCCCCCCCACCCTCTCTGATCTCCCCCCCCCACCCTCTCTGATCTCCCCCCCCACCCTCTGTGATCTCCCCCCCCCACCCTCTCTGACCGATCTCCCCCCCCACCCTCTCTGACCGATCTCCCCCCCCACCCTCTCTGATCTCCCCCCCCCACCCTCTCTGACCGATCTCCCCCCCACCCTCTCTGATCTCCCCCCCCCACCCTCTCTGATCTCCCCCCCCACCCTCTCTGATCTCCCCCCCCACCCTCTCTGACCGATCTCCCCCCCCCCACCCTCTCTGACCGATCTCCCCCCCCCACCCTCTCTGATCTCCCCCCCACCCTCTTTGACCGATCTCCCCCCCCCCCCCGTAAGTGGGTAGGTACCAGCCCCTTACGGATTCCCCAATGTGATAGCAGAGGATGCTGTTGGCCCTCGTAAAGTTCAAACCCTCCCCCCCCCCCCCTCACCGAGTCCATTCTGTTCTGTCACTCCTGACCCCGCAATACAAAAGTCTGAGATCACGCACTCAAAAACAACTTCTTTCGATTCGATTTGATTTGATTTATTATTGTCACATGTATCAACAAGAAGTCTTGTCTCTTGCGTGCTATACAAAGCATACTGTTCATAGAGAAAGCTGCCATTGGATTTCTGAATGGACCTACCTCGCATTAAGCTGATCTTTCTCTACACCCTGGCTATGACTGTAACACCACACCCTGCACCCTCTCCCTTCCTTCTCTATGAACAGTATGCTTTGTCTGTATAGTGCGCGAGCAACAATACTTTTCACAGTGTGTTAATACATGTAGCAATAATAAATCAAATCAAACCTATACATAGGGTGTGAAGGTACAACCCAGGATCACTCGCATGCCGAACAATAGCAGCAGATGTACTAGCCCAGAGCGAAGGGACCCCACAACTAACGGATCAGCCTCCCCTCGCCGTATAAACCTCGCCCGACTCTCCTCGCCTTCACTCAGACTCCAACCGTTGGCTCTATTCTCTCTGCACAGTCGCCGTCAGAGATTTTCCAGCATTTTCTGTTTTTGGATCAGGTTTACGCTCCTTCCGCATCCAGTGGCGATCGGTGGTGGACAATTAAACAGCTCACTGGAGGAGGAGGCTCCGCAAATATCCCCGGAGATGGAGGAGCCCCCGACATTCTCTCTTCCCGTCATCGGGAAAAAGATAAATTCTGAGGTCACCGACCAAGAACAGCTTCTTCCCCGCTGCTGTCAGACTTTTGAATGGACCTACCTCGCATTAAGTTGATCTTTCTCTACACCCTCGCTGTGACTGTAACACTACACTCTGCACCCTCTCCTTTCCAGCGTTGGACTGGGGTAAACACACTAAGAGGTCTCACAACACCAGGATGAAGCCCAAAGGGTTTATTTGATAGTTCCCACTTTCCACACACTTGACGAAGAGACAGCGTTTCCGAAAGCTCGTGGGTTTATTATCAAATAAACCGGTTGGACTTTAACCTGGTGTCGTCAGACTTTTTACTGTGATGCTTCAGTCAGTGTCAGGCCTGTCCAGCCTGCACCCTCTCCTTGTTAACCTCACAGGAAAACCAATTGTACCTTTTATTGCGAGGGGACAGGGGACAGGGTACAAGAACAGCCTTGTTAACATTACACCAGTGGACGGCGCAGTAACACTGCTGACTCACAGGGACCCGGGTTCGATTCCCGGCTCGGGTCACTGTCTGTGTGGAGTTTGCGCATTCTCCCCGTGTCTGCGTGGGTTTCCTCCGGGTGCTCCGGTTTCCTCCCACAGTCCAAAGATGTGCAGGTTAGGTTGATTGGCCGTGCTAAGAAATTGCCCCTTAGTGTCCTGAGATGTGTAGGTTAGAGGGATTAGTGGGTATAACATGTAGGGATATGGGGGTAGGGCCTGGGTGGGATTGTGATTGGTACAGACTCGATGGGCCGAAGGGCCTCTTTCTGCACTGTAGGGATTCTATGATTCTATGTTTTAGTGGGGCTTTCACCTGCAGCAATGTGTAAATTGGGAAGGATATTCTTGCCGTTCCTTCACTGTCGCTGGGTCAAAATCCTGGCACTCCCTCCCTATCAGCACTGAGGGTGTACCTACACACAGGCTGCGGCAGCTCACCTTCTGCAGGCTAGTTAGAGATGGGCAATAAATTTGGCCGAGTCAGTAACACTCATATCCTGCGGATGAATGAATATGTAAAAAAAATCGCATGGGAAGGTGCTCGAGATTGGCACCTGGGGTTCATAGAAATCATAGAAGGAGGCCATTCGGCCCATTGAGTCTGCACTGACCACAATCCCACCCACCTAGGTTCTATCCCCGTAACCCCGCATACTCACCCTTCCAATTCCTCTGACCTGCACACCCTGGGACACTAAGGGACAATTTATTATGGCTAACCCGCACATCTTTGGACTGTGGGAGGAAACCGGAGCACCTGGAAAAAACCCACACAGATATGGGGAGAATGTGCAGACTCCACACAGACAGTGACCCGAGCCGGGAATCGAACCCGGGTCCGGTGCTGTGAGGCAGCAGTGCTAACCCACTGCTAACCACCCATCGAGTTGTCCTTTGTTGGAAACCTGAGTAAATTGGGTCGATATTCTTTGGAATTTAGAAGAATCAGAGATGATCTCATAGAAACAAGTGAAAAATTATGCAGGGGCTTCACGGGATAGACTCTGAGATTGTTTCCGCTGTGCGGAGTATGCACTTTCTCCCCTTGTCTGCGTGGGTTTCCTCCGCTGGGAATCCAAGAATGGGAGGGGGCCACAGTCTCGGGATAAGGGGTCCATTATTGAGGACTGAGATGCGGAGGAACCTCTTCACTCAAAAGAGGTTGTGGGTGTGCCATCATTGGATATATTTCAGGCTGGGTGAGACAGACTTTTGATCTCTGGGGGGGATGAAGGGATTTGGGGAATGGGTGGGAAAATGGAGTTGAATCAGGAGGCTAGCTGTGATCAGCTGTAATGACGGAGAAGGTATTCTTCTGCTCCTTTTCCCACCCACTAACTTTGGGTTTGAAATCAGCTGGGAGTGTTAGGGTACGGGATCAGAAACTCCGAGGTATATTATGAAGTTAGACTAGACCCTGACTAGTTACTATGTTGGTATTAGTGTGAGGGTAAGATGTTTCACTCCAGGTATGATTCTATTGACACACTAGGGAGCTTTTATCAAAACAAACTTTATTTAACAACAGTGTAATTATAAACATAATTAGCTTATCATTTACTAATTGAACAATACTTCAATATCTCACTTGGCGGCGGCATTGCAACCTCACAGCGCCAGGGACCCGGGTTCGATTCCTGGCTTGGGTCACTGTCTGTGCAGAGTGTGCACATTCTCCCTGTCTCTGTGTGGGTTTCCTCCGCATGCTCCGGTTTCCTCTCACAGTCCAAAGATTAGGTTAGGTTGATTGACCGTGCTAAATTGCCCCTGAGTGTTAGGGGGACTCGCGAAGGTAAATATGTGGGGTTAGGTGGATGGGGCCTAGGTGGGATTGTGGTTGGTGCAGACTTGATGGGCCGACTGGCCTTGTTTTCACAGTAGGATTCTATGAATTAAGTATAGGGACGGCACAGTTGTTAGCACTGCTGCCCCACAACGCCAGGAACCCGGGTTTAATTCCCAGAGTGGGTGTCTGTTTACCCCGCTAATCCCCCTGAGCTCCACATCTTGGGTCACTAAGGGGTAATTCAGCATCACTGAACAGCACACAGACAGTGACCCGAGCCGGGAATCGAACCCCGGTCTCTGGCGCTGTGAGGCAGCAGTGCTAACTGCTGTGCCGGGCTGAGTGGCTCTCTCCTATTCCTGTATCTGTTGTACACCTCCACTTTGAGAGAGAGAAAGGGAGAAGAGGGGGGTTACTCTAGCCAAACTCTTTGTAACTGGACTTCCAGGTGATGAGCGAACGGGCAGCCTGAACTGCTCCCAGCTCAGGAACAGTGTGGAACACAAGGTGCCGAAATGACCTTCCGGAATGTGTGGACTCAGTGGATGGAACTCCATTTGAGAGGGCGTTTGCTGTGGGCTCTGGAGTCACATGTAGGCCAGACCGGGTAAGGATGGCAGATTTCCTTCCCCAAAGGGACATTAGCGACCCAGATGGGTTTTCCCAACAATCAATGATAATTTTGTGGTTACCATTACTAAGACAAACTAGGCACAGTGGTTAGCAACTGCTGCCTCATAGTGCCAGGGACCTGGGTTCGATTCCCAGCCTCGGGTCACTGTCTGTATGGAGTCTGCACATTCTCCCCGTGTCTGCGTGGGTTTCCTCCCACAGTCTGAAAGACGTGCGGGTTAGGGTGCATTGGCCGTGCTAAATTCTCCCTCTGTGTACCCGAACAGGAGTGTGGCGACTAGGGGGATTTTCATTGCAGTGTTAATGTAAGCCTTACTTGTGATACTAATAAATAAACTTTATCAGGTCCAGGGGACTGGGCAGTCTTTAGTTCCATTAGTTTTGCTAATGCACCATCTCGGGGGACCATCATAACTTTAATTTCTTCCTCCATTCTGCACCCACCCCCCCCTCACCCCCATCCCCTCCCACCCTCACCCCCCCGTTCCCCTCCCCGCCACCCTCACCCCCCCCGTTCCCCTCCCCGCCACCCTCACCCCCCCGTTCCCCTCCCACCCTCAACCCCCCCCACCATCCTCACCCCCCCCACCATCAACCCCCCCCGTTCCCCTCCCACCCTCACCCCCCCCGTTCCCCTCCCACCCTCACCCCCCCCCACCGTCAACCCCCCCGTTCCCCTCCCACCCTCACCCCCCCCGTTCCCCTCCCACCCTCACCCCCCCCCACCGTCAACCCCCCCGTTCCCCTCCCACCCTCACCCCCCCCGTTCCCCTCCCACCCTCACCCCCCCCGTTCCCCTCCCACCCTCACCCCCCCCACCGTCAACCCCCCCGTTCCCCTCCCACCCTCACCCCCCCCGTTCCCCTCCCACCCTCACCCCCCCCCACCGTCAACCCCCCCGTTCCCCTCCCACCCTCACCCCCCCCGTTCCCCTCCCACCCTCACCCCCCCGTTCCCCTCCCACCCTCACCCCCCCCCCACCATCAACCCCCCCGTTCCCCTCCCACCCTCAACCCCCCCGTTCCCCTCCCACCCTCACCCCCCCGTTCCCCTCCCACCCTCACCCCCCCCCACCATCAACCCCCCCGTTCCCCTCCCACCCTCACCCCCCCCACCCTCAACCCCCCCGTTCCCCTCCCACCCTCAACCCCCCCGTTCCCCTCCCACCCTCACCCCCCCAAACCCTCACCCACCGTTTCCCCCCCACCCCCCAAACCCTCACCCCCCCATTTCCCCCTCTCCCAAACCCTCACCCCCGTTTCCCCCAACCTCCTCCTCTCCCCCACCCCCCCCAAGCTTTTCTATTATTTTTGGGATGTTTTTAGTGTCTTCCACTGTGAAGATCGACGCAAAATACTCACCATTCCCTTGTTTCCATTTAATTCCCCAGTCTCCCTCTGAAGAGACCAACACTCTAGCCATTCTTTTCCTTTTTATACACTTTTCTGCCTGTTTTTATATTTCTGGCTAGTTTTCTCTCATATTCCTCTAATTTTTTCCAGCCATCTTTTGCCACTTTCTAAGATTTGTTTAACGTTTTTCATTAGTCACGAGTAAGGCTTAAATTAACACTGCAATGAAGTTTGTGGGTGGCACAGTAGCACAGTGGTTAGCACTGCTGCCTGACAGCTCCAAGGACCGAGGTTCAATTCCCAGCTCGGGTCACTGTCTGTGTGGAGTTTGCACATTCTCCTCGTGTCTGCGCGGGTTTCCTCCGGGTGCTCCAGTTCCCTCCCACAGTCCAAAGATGTGCGGGTTAGGTTGATTGGCCGTGCTAAGAAATTGCCCCTTAGTGTCCAGGGATATGTAGGTTAGAGGGATTGGTGGGTATAATATGTAGGGATATGGGGGTAGGGCCTGGGTGGGATTGTGGTCGGTGCAGACTCGATGGGCCTCTTCCTGCACTGTGATTACTGTGAAAACCTCCTAGTCGCCACAGTCCGGTGTTTGTTTGGGTACACTGAGGGAGAATTTAGCACCTAACCAGCATGTCTTTCGGACTGTGGGAGGAAACTGGAGCACCTGGAGGAAACCCATGCAGACACGGGGAGAATGTGCAGTCTCCACCCAGGCAGTGACCCGAGCCGGGAATCGAACCCGGGTCCCTGTCGCTGTGAGGCAGCAGTACTGAGCCCAATGCACTAGGATTTTACTGACATTTCAGCTTTTCTACATCCTCATCATTCTCTTCGCCCACAGAGCAGAGATGAGGAGAAATACTTCACTCTCAGAGGGTCATGAGTGTTGGAATGTTCTTCCTCCACTCCCAGCTCCTATCCCCCACTCTGCCTCTTTCCCCACTCCCTATCCCTTTCACACCCATTCCCCCCACTCTGCCCCCTTTTTCCCACCCCTTTCTTCACTCTTTCCCCCACTTCCGGCCTCTTTCCCCCCCACTTTCTAACCCTTTCTCTTCACAGCTCTTCACAATAAACATTAACGAATTTGGAGGAAGGAACTGGAGGCACTGTTGCTAAGTTTACAGGAGGTACAAAGATATGTAGAGGGACAGGTAGTATTGAGGAAGCAGGGGGGCTACAGAAGGACTTGGACAGGTTAGGAGAGTGGGCTAAGAAGTGGCAGATGGAATACACTGTGGAAACGTGTGAGGTTATGCATTTTGGGAGGAGCAATAGAGGCACAGACTATTTCCTAAAGGGGAAATGCTTAGGAAATCAGAAACACAAAGGGACTTGGGAGTCATTGTTCAAGATTCTCTTAAGGTTAACATGCAGGTTCAGTCGGCAGTTAGCAAGGCAAATGTTAGTGTTCATGTTGAGAGGGCTAGAATACAAGAGCAGGGATGTACTTTTGAGGCTGTATAAGGCTCTGGTCGGACCCCATTTGGAGTATTGTGAGCAGTTTTGGGGCCCCATATCTAAGGAAGGATGTGCTGGCCTTGGAAAGGGTCCAGAGGAGGTTCACAAAAAATGATCCCTGGAATGAAGAGCTTGTCGTATGAGGAACGGTTGTGGATTCTGGGGCTGTACTCACTGGAGTTTAGAAGGATGAGGGGGGACCTTACTGAAACTCACAGGATACTGCGAGGCCTGGATAGAGTGAACGTGGAGAGGATGTTTTCACTAGTAGGAAAAACTAGAACCAGAGGGCACAACCTCAGGGTAAAGGGACAATCCTTTAAAACAGAGATGAGGAGGAATTTCTTCAGCCAGAGAGTGGGCTGTGAAGGCCGGGTCATTGAGTGTCTTTGAGACAGAGACAGATAGGTTCTTGATTAATAAGAGGGTCAGGGTTATGAGGCAAGGCAGGAGAATGGGGATGAGAAAAACATCAGCCACCAATTGAATAGTGAAGCAGACTTGATGGGCCAAGTGGCCTAATTCTGCTCCTAAGTCTTAAGGTCTATCATTCCAGCCTCTGTCTCCAGAAAGGATCTGGAATGTACTGTCTGAGAGTGTGGTGGAGACAGATTCACACAGCGAGTGGTTAGGATCTGGAATGTACTGTCTGAGAGTGTGGTGGAGACAGATTCACACAGCGAGTGGTTAGGATCTGGAATGCACTGTCTGAGAGTGTGGTGGAGACAGATTCACACAGTGAGTGGTTAGGGTCTGGAATGTACTGTCTGAGAGTGTGGTGGGAACAGATTCACACAGCGAGTGGTTAGGGTCTAGAATGTACTGTCTGAGAGTGTGGTGGAGACAGGGTGAATCAAGACATTCAAAAGGGAGTTAGACTGTTACGGAAAAGGAAGAGTGTGCGGAGTTCCGGGGAGAAGGTGGGGGAGTGGAGAGTGGGTACAGACACAATGAGCCAAATGGTCTCCTCCTGCGCTGTCACAATTCTGAGGTCCACCACTGATTCAAGAAAAAGACAGAAGGAAACACGATCAGGTATCATACAAAATGTATTTTATTGTCATGATTAATATTCATTACAGTGACTAGCTCCTTACAAATTAGCAAAGAATTGTAAATATTAACAATATGCAGAGTAGCTGTTCCCCCCCCACACACAGTTAGAATTGTAAGTGTTGGTCTCCATTCAGTTCTGCACCACCTCTTCCATGGCAAATACATTGTGTGTGTGTGTGTGTTGTGTCTGTGTGTGTGTGTGTGTGTGTGTGTGTGTGTGTGTGTGTGTGTGTGTGTGTGTGTCTGTCTGTCTGTGTGTGTGTGTTGTGTCTGTGTGTGTGTGTGTGTGTGTGTGTGTGTGTGTGTGTGTGTGTTGTGTCTCTGTGTGTGTGTGTCTCTGTGTGTGTGTGTGTGTGTGTCTCTGTATCTATGTGTCCAACCCACCCCGATCACCAGGAGATTAGGGGCTATTTGTACTTGGTAAGGTGATTATTGGCACATAGCTGACACCGATATGGGTCTCTCGCCGGTACGTTACAGTTACGCTGTGTGGTCAGGGTACGGGATTCGGTCAGTGTGTGAAACAAAAAGAGGCATCAGACCCACTCCCACACTCCACATCAACAGGGGTGGTGACAGACACACGGCTCACCCTGAGTTCTGGAGAGTCTCCGTCAGTGCCCTGGTGAGGAGGGAAGGCTTAGGGAGGGTTTAATCGGGGCGTCCAAATGGAGAGAACAGGGAGAAACAGTTTCCACCGGTGACCAGGGGCATCAGATTTAAGCTGTATGATTCTATAAGGTGCGTCAGTCACCTGGGCAACTGCTGCCAGAGGGGTTGGTGGGGTGGGGAGAGAATTTAGCGTGGCCAGTCAACCTAACCCACACATCTTTGGACTGTGGGAGGAAACCGGAACACCTGGAGGAACCCCACGCAGACACGGGGAGAATGTGCAAACTCCACACAGACAGTGACCCAAGCCAGGAATCGAACCCGGGTCCCTGGCGCTGTGAGGCAGCAGTGCTAACCGCTGCGCCAAACAATCAGCACTCCCTTGTGGTACAAATTGTTGTTCCCTTTATAGCTTGGCATTGTCGTGAACTGTCCCTGACGAGCGCACGGTGAAAAACTTTGACAGCACGTGTCTTTTTCCAACAATACTGTGCTAACATGTGATTAAATCGATTTTACTTGCATCGTACTGAGTTTATTAGCCAGTTACTCTTCCGTGTCTCTACCACTAACCTCTGTGTTGTTAAAGCTTTATTCTTGGTTTCAGTGGGGGAGCTAAAGGGGGTCCCCTTGGGTTCTGAGACACAGAACAATAAAAATTCTTCGATGCACATGTACTGGTATTAAAATATCTACAAATACACACACACACACACACACACACACACACACTTGTCCTGCGCGAAATCCCACAGAAAATAACACGTATTTTCACACGGATATACATTGGATTCAAATACTGTGCTGACAAGAACATAAACATCAAATTTCCCAACAGTGAACAGAACATGACTTCTTGGCAAAACTGCCACATGATTGGAGAGATCAGAGAGTCAAAGTGTCTGTACGATGACTGCAGAAGTTTCCAGAACCCCCTCACACCGACACTGATTTCATCACAGACTTTTATCTCTCGAAGTTGACCTGAACCCCACGTCTCGCTATCTATTAAAAACATTACACATCAATAAACACCTCCAAACCTCAAACCCATTCCTCCTGAGTCGAGGTAAGGATTCGAATATATTTTCAGCTTCAATCTTGACATTTCTTTTCATCCTCAGGTGTTCAAATCACTTTTGAATCAACAGGTTCCTAGTTAATAAATTCATCCCCCTGATTCTAAGTGTAAAGATAAAGTTTATTTATTCATGTCATAACTAGGTTTACATTAACACTGCAATGAAGTTACTGTGAAAATCCCCTAGTTTCCACACTCCGGCGCCTGTTCGGGTTACACTGAGGGAGAATTTAGCATGACCAGTGTACCCTAACCAGCACGTCTTTCGGACTGTGGGAGGAAACCCACACAGATATGGGGAGAATGTGCAAACTCCACACAGACAGTGACCCAAGCTGGGAATCAAAGCCGAGCCCCGGCGCTGTGAGGCAGCAGCGCTAACCACGCTGCTATCTTGGGTGGCACGGTAGCACAGTGGGTTAGCACTGCTGCCTCACAGCGCCAGGGGCCCGGGTTCGATTCCCGGCTCGGGTCACTGTCTGTGCGGAGTTTGCACATTCTCCTCGTGTCTGCGTGGGTTTCCTCCCACAGTCCGAAAGACGCGCGGGTTAGGTTGATTGGCCCTTACTGTCAGGGGGATTAATAGGGTAAATACATGGCGTTATGGGGATAGGGCCAGGGTGTGATTGTGGTTGGAACAGACTCGATGGGCTGAATGGTCTCCTTCTGCACTACAGGGATTCTATGATTCTAGTCTGTAAATCTCCCTGGGCAGCCCCTGTATAAAAACCACCTGAACTGCTCAGTGCTGTAACCCCCGATTACTGGGCTGAGGAATAACACTAACCCACAGGCTGGTACCCACTCCATGATATAACGATGGGTTTTATGGTAATCAGAAGGTTGTCCATTGCTATGAAATACTACACGGCCGCGATTCCCGGGATACAGACTGTCTTTCTGAGGAGTGCAAAAGGGGGAAATTCTTCCTGAAAAATCACACCCCATTGAACAGACCAGGAAACACACACACACACACACACACACACACACTGCGGAAGCTGACAGCAGCTGGAAACTACAAGGCAGGTTTAGTTACTCACAAAAGACATGTCAGCTGGAAAAAGCAGCCCATTACTAACTGTGTAGTCACGGTTACCTCCTTGCTATAATTACACAGCTATATAAAAGAATGCAACTGAGTATACCTGTAATGAGAATGTCTGAGAGTTCAACTCTGCTTGAAGCTTTACCGAGATTGACACACACACACAGGCAGAGACAGAGAGAGACACACACACAGGCAGAGACAGAGAGACACACACACAGGCAGAGACAGAGAGACACACACACAGGCAGAGACAGAGAGAGACACATGCAGAGGCGGAGACAGAGAGACACACACACAGAGGCAGAGACAGAGAGAGACACATACAGGCAGAGACAGAGAGACACACACACAGGCAGAGACAGAGAGAGACACATGCAGAGGCGGAGACAGAGAGACACACACACAGAGGCAGAGACAGAGAGAGACACACACAGGCAGAGACAGAGAGACACACACACAGGCAGAGACAGAGAGACACACACACAGGCAGAGACAGAGAGACACACACACAGGCAGAGACAGAGAGACACACACACAGGCAGAGACAGAGAGAGACACATGCAGAGGCGGAGACAGAGAGACACACACACAGAGGCAGAGACAGAGAGAGACACACACAGGCAGAGACAGAGAGACACACACACAGGCAGAGACAGAGAGAGACACACACAGGCAGAGACAGAGAGAGAGACACACACAGGCAGAGACAGAGAGAGAGACACACACAGGCAGAGACAGAGAGAGAGACACACACAGGCAGAGACAGAGAGAGAGACACGCAGAGGCAGAGACAGAGAGACACACACACACAGGCAGAGACAGAGAGACACACACACAGGCAGAGACAGAGAGAGAGACACACACAGGCAGAGACAGAGAGAGAGACACGCAGAGGCGGAGACAGAGAGACACACACACACAGGCAGAGACAGAGAGAGAGACACACACAGGCAGAGACAGAGAGAGACACACACACAGGCAGAGACAGAGAGAGAGACACGCAGAGGCAGAGACAGAGAGACACACACACACAGGCAGAGACAGAGAGACACACACACACAGGCAGAGACAGAGAGAGACACACACACAGGCAGAGACAGAGAGAGAGACACACACAGGCAGAGACAGAGAGAGAGACACACACAGGCAGAGACAGAGAGAGAGACACACACAGGCAGAGACAGAGAGAGAGACACACACACAGGCAGAGACAGAGAGAGAGACACACGCAGGCGGAGACAGAGAGAGAGACACACAGGCAGAGACAGAGAGACACACACACAGGCAGAGACAGAGAGAGACACACACACAGGCAGAGACAGAGAGACACACACACAGGCAGAGACAGAGAGACACACACACACAGGCAGAGACAGAGAGACACACACACAGGCAGAGACAGAGAGACACACACACACAGGCAGAGACAGAGAGAGACACACACACACAGGCAGAGACAGAGAGACAGACACACGGACAGAGACAGAGAGAGAGAGAGAGAGAGGCAGAGACAGCGGTGGGGTGCCAGGAGAGCGAGAGAGAGAGAGAGAGAGAGGGGGCAGGCCAATCAACCCATTGAGTCTACACCTACCACAATCCCACCCTATTACCTACCCCACTTCTTTGCCCTAGCTAGTCATAGAGTCACAGAAACCCTACAGCACAGAAAGAGGCCACTCGGCCCATCGAGTCTGCACTGACCACAATCTCACCCAGGCCCTACCCCCATATCCCTACACATTTACCCACTAATCCCTCTAACTTACGTATCTCAGCACAGTAAGGCCAATTTTAGCATGGTCAATCAACCTAACCCGCACATCTTTGGGCTGTGGGAGGAAACCCACGCAGACACGAGGAGAATGTGCAAACTCCACACAGACAGTGACCCGAGCCGGGAATCGAACCCAGGACCCTGGAGCTGTGAAGCAGCAGTGCTAACCCACTGTGCTACCGTGCCGTGAATGCCTGGGGAGGGAACAAACTGGCACTGGCGTTCTGAAGACCACGGCAATTGATCCCCATTCCTGTGCGTCTCTATTCTGCTCATTCGCTACCTGTCGAAAATAAACCCTGAGAAGCTGTCCCAATCTGCCAGTACTTTCTCGCCTGGGCGAGGGATCGGATTCACACAGAGCAAACTCGTGAGTTGTTGGCAGTTCTAACTGTAAGGCTCACAGCAAAGCAGATGAGAATAGAGTCAAGTCACTGTGTACACCCCATCTCCTCAACTCTACCCTTCAGCCAGTCCACACACAGGGGGCAGCACGGTGGCACAGTGGTTAGCACTGCTGCCTCACAGCGCCAGGGACCCGGGTTCGATTCCCAGCCTCGGGTCACCGTCTGTGCAAAGACCGCACATTCTCCCCGTGTCTGCGTGGGTTTCCTCCCGCAGTTCCGAAAGACGTGCCGGTTAGGGTGCGTTGGCCGTGTTAAGTTCTCCCGCAGTGTAACCCGAACCGGAGTGGGGCGACTAGGGGGATTTTTCACAGTAACTTCATTGCAGTGTTAATGTAAACCTCACACTAATAAGCAAACTTTAAACCTCACTCACACCCTCGAGTTTTGTCTGTTTTTAAGGAAAAAAAGGGTTAATTCAGGAAATGCTTTCTGTGAAATTAAAATGGAAAATCTCCGCAGCTCTGTGGAGAGAGAAAACAGCGTGAACGTTTCGAATCCGGTCGGATTCTTCCTCTGAAGACTGTGAGGAAGTTGTGAATAAGAAGTCGAAACGTTAACGCTCCCTCTCCACAGATCTGCTGAGATTTTCTGTTTTTATTTAGATTTCCAGCGTCCGCACCGTTTCGCCAGTTCACACAAACTTGGCCGAGGGTTACAGCTCCTCAGGGGCAGAGGGGAGGGCGGTTTCCTTCAAGTGCCAAGGGGAGGGTGGGTACAAACATGCACCAGGGTTCCTGCTCCAATTGTTACGCCCCCATTCAGCAGGGTGCCCCTGCCTTGGGGGCCGAGCTCCCTCCACCTGTACCTACCCCTGCCCTCATCACACCTCAGGACTGCGCCCCTCTGCTCTGGGCCAAAGCCCCCTCCGTATGGGCTCCACCCCCACCCCCCCCCCCGCCATATCCCTCAGGATTGTACCCCCACCCCAATACCAGGGTTACACAGCGGGAAGGTTGAGATACTCCAGCCAAGCAAGTCCCCAGGTACAACGTCCAGACGCAAGGTTGGTAACATTGGTGTTCCTGTGCCAGGGTGAGAGATGGGGAAACCTAAGCCAGGGATGGCTGCCCGGTGAGTCGGCACGGAAACCTTGCCCCCTGACCCCTGCCCCCCCACCCCATTCCAGGAAGGCTCTGTGGGGCCGAAGGGCCTGTTTCCTGAGCTGCTCTGATGCCCCCAGGGTTGAAGAGCTTGTTGGCTGTCTCTATGAAAGAACTCAACACCCACACACGAATAACAGTCAAGTGGCCAAACTCTTCGCGGGGGGGGGCAAAGGGTATCCACCCTCCCCCCCCCTTCCCCAAAACAGAAAGGGGTTGGGGAGAGGGTATGGAAGTGAGAGGAGAGTGGGCAAAAGGGAGTCCCAGCCTGGGGGCAGAGTCACAGAGGTTTGATCTCTCCTCGCGGAGGCTCCCCACAGCTTCAAGATCTACCCCCCCCCACGGTGAGGCCTCTCGCTCCTACAAGGAGGAAGGGTTGGTGCTCTCGTCCAGTCCCCTCTACGAGGATAGGCCGCTGTGGTGTGAGATAGAGAGCATTGGAAGACTTCTATACCAGACCGATACACCAGCTATAAGGGCTAACCATTACAGCAGCGTTCCAGAGAGATCCGACACTCCTAACGCAATCTGTACTGTTCAGTCACAGTTCCACTGCTGCCCAACTCTTCTTATTAATAAATCACATAGATTTTCTTTCTGGAATCGGTAACAAAAGGGCCCCAGTGTATTTGGTCAGCAGGATCCAGTCCTAGCCGGTTTCATAGAATCATAGAACCCTATAGTGCAGAAAGAGGCCCTTCGGCCCATCAAGTCTGCACCCAACACAATCCCACCCAGGCCCTACCCCCATATCCCTACATATTAATCCCTCTAACCTACGCATCTCAGGACACTAAGGGGCAATTTCTTAGCACGGCCAATCAACCTAACCCACACATCTTTGGACTGTGGGAGGAAACCCACGCAGACACGAGGAGAATGTGCAGACTCCACACAGACAGTGACCCGAGCCGGGAATCGAACCCGGGACCCTGGAGCTGTGAAGCAGCAGTGCTAACCCACTGTGCCACCGTGCCGCCCAGTTTGAACCAGTCTGATCCACTCAAGCCTAGCTCGAGGTCTGGGGGCTCCTGGCTCTCTCCGCACCCCCCCCTCCCCCCCACCCCATCTCCGACACCGGATCCAGGAAGTTGCCCCCCTCCAGTTCACCTCGGACGGACGATACTGTGGCCTCGAGGGGGCTGGGCGGCGAGGAACTCACTCAGTCCGCCGGTTCCTCCTTGATGCTGTCCACGGCCACCAGCAGGTTTTTGGGGTCCAGCGACGTCGATAAGTCGACCATCTCCTCCTTCACTCGCACTGCGATGACTGTGGGGGGGGCGCAAATAACCAACTTTATTAGAAAGAAGTTAAACGGAGGAATCCCAGTTTATTTATCAGTGTCACAGGTAGGCTGATGCTAACACTGCAATGAAGTTGGTTGGCACAGTGGGTTAGCACTGCTGCCTCACAGCGCCAGGGGCCCGGGTTCGATTCCCGGCTTGTCTGTGCGGAGTCTGCACGTTCTCCCCGTGTCTGCGTGGGTTTCCTCCCACAGTCCGAAAGACGTCCTGGTTAGGGTGCGTTGGCCGTGCTAAATTCTCCCTCAGTGTAACCCGATCCGGAGTGTGGAGACTCAGGGGATTTTCACAGTAACTTCATTGCAGTGTTAATGGAATCCTTACTTGTGACTAATAAATAAATAAACTTTACTGTGAAAATCCCCCGTTCGCCACAGTCCGGCGCCTGTTCGGGTACACCGAGGGAGAATGTAGCACGGCCAATGCACTTGCGCCGGCAGTGAGTTAGCACTGCTGCCGGTTCGATTCCCGGCTTGGGTCACTGTGTGCACGGAGTCTGCATGTTCTCCCCGTATCTGCGTGGGCTTCCTCCGGTTTCCCCCCCCAGTCTGAAAGACGTGCTGGTTAGGGTGCATTGACCCAGACTGTGGTGACTATGGGGGTTTCGTATTAACTTCATTGCAGTGTTAATGTACTTGTGACTAATAAAATTAACTTCAACCTAACCAGCATGTCTTTCAGACTGTGGGAGGAAACCGGAGCGCCCGGAGGAAACCCACGCAGACACGGGGAGAATGCGCAGGCTCCACACAGACAGTGACCCGAGCCGGGAATCGAACCTGGGTCTCTGGCGCTGTGAGGCAGCAGTGCTAACCCACTGTGCCACCCGTGCCACCCCACGTGCAGTGCCCAACGCTGCGGACAAACCCCTCAATAATGCTGCTGCAGACAGGGAACTCTCCTATAGGAGGCAGCGGTGCGCCATTAGTGGCTGAGGGGACTTGCAGGGCGGGATTTTACTGCCTCGCTCGTCGCAAAACTGTAAAATACCACCCCCTCCCCTCACTGCCATTGCCCCTCAACCGCTCACTCCCGTTCCCATGGCACCGGGGCAGTAAAACCCCCCACCATGATACTCTACTGCTGAATTGGGCTTTGAGTCTATTTAATGGCCCAGCCCTCACTGCTCTCTGGGGCAAACCATTCCAAAGTCCGTCTGTGTGGAGTTTGCATGTTCTCCCTGTGTTTGCATGGGGCTCTTCCCACAGTCTGAAAGATGTGCTGGTTTAGGTGCACTCAAACAGGCTCTGGAACGCGGTGATCAAAGGATTTTCACAGTAACTTCATTGCAGTGTTAATGTAAGTCTTACTTGTGACTAAAATAAGATAATCAGTCGAACTCATAACTTGGCTCACTTATGCTTGCGCGCAGCAACACACATTGAAACAGAGACCCATTCCCTGCAAAGCCTTGCACCTTTGTGAATTACCCGGGAGCTTGGGGAGCCTATGGTTCCCTGTTGCTTTCTCCATGGCAACACCTCGCCCAATCAAAGTCAACTTGCCGACCAATCGTGTATAAATTACTGAGGTTGTTTGAAATTTGGTATTCTTGTGTTTGTCCTGATGAGTGCAAGATGAAAAGCTTCAACAACGTACCCCGTTACTTGTTCAGTTTCCTTTGAACTCATTAAAAAAAAAAATTGGAATTTGACGGCGTACTTGTTGAAACAACCAGTCTGGGGCAAAAACCTGATTGAGAATGTTCGCCTCTCATTGCAGTTTTCCCCCTGATCTACGGTTCTCATGTTGTGGCCACAGAGCCAAGACATCACCTTCATCTTTGAGGAACTGACTAACCCCTTACACACAAAGACGAGAGAGAGTACAGGAAAGAGATAGAGAATCTGGTGAACTGGTGTGACGACAATAAACTCTCCCTCAATGTCAACAAAATAAAGGAGATTGTCATCGACACCAGGAAGTGTGGTGGAGAACATTCCCCTGTCTACATCAACGGGGATGAAGTGGAAATGGTCAAGTTTCTAGGTGTCCAGATCACCAACAATCTGTCCTGGTCCCCCCCCCCGCCACGCTGACACTATAGTTAAGAAAACCCACCAACGCCTCTATTCTCCCACAAGATTAAGGAAATCTTGACAGGTAAAAGGGATGAACTTAAGGAATTTCGATGTGGTGGCAGTGACGGAGATGTGGTTAAAGGAAGGGCAAGACTGGCAGCTAAATATTCCTGGGTATAAGTGTATTAGGCACGACAGGGGAGGCTCGAAAAGAGGAGGGGGAGTGGTGCTGTTAGTTAGGGAGCACATCACAGCGGTGCAGAGGGAGGATAATATAGAGGGGTTAGGAATTGAGTCGCTGTGGGTGGAGTTGAGGAATAGGAAGGGAGCGATTACAATGCTAGGGGTGTACTACAGACCGCCCAACGGCCCGCGGGCAGTGGAAGGAGGTGTATGTAGAGACATTTTGGGTAGGTGCAGGAAGAATAGGGTTGTTGTAGTGGGAGATTTTAATCTCCCGCAGGGCCTGTTTCCCCTGCTGCGTTGTTCTTTGAAATTTGGCATGTCCGCTACGACTCTCACCAACTCCTACAGATGCACCAGAGAAAGCATTCTTTTCAGTTATATCACAGCTTGGTCTGGGCTCCTGCTCCCACCAAGACCGCAAGAAACTACAGAGTCACGAATGAAGCCCAACCCGTCACACAAACCAGCCTCCCATCCGTTGACTCAGTCCACTGCCTCGGGAAAAGCAGGCGGCATAGTTACGGACCCCCTCACGCACCCCGGACATTCTCTCTTCCACCTTCTTCCATTGGGAAAAAGATACAAAAGTCTGAGGTCCCGTATCAACCGACTCAAGAACAGCTTCTTCCCTGCTGCCCTCAGACTTTTGAATGGGCCTACCTCGCATTAAGTTGACCTTTCTCTACACCCTGGCTATGACTGTAACACTACATTCTGCACTCTCTCCTTTCCTTCTCTATGAACGGTATGCTTTGTACAGCGAGCAAGAAACAATACTTTTCACTGTATGTTAATACCTGTGACAATAATAAATCAAATCAAAATCAAGAACACAATCAAATCCTTCTTACTTTCATCTTCAGGGGGGTCCTCCTTTTTCTTCAAGTCGAGTAATGCGCCAGGTTTGCCCTTAGTCCCACGTTTTGCCATCAGCAGTTTCCTTCCTGTGGGGTTAGGAGAACAAAACTATGATTTATCTTTTTCCTCCACTTGGCAACAAAAGACTATAAGAAAGAGGACCAGGAGGAGGCCATTTGGCCCCTCAAGCCTGTTCCTCCATTCAACAGGACCTCGGCTGATCCGACATTCCTCACTTTCCTGACCTTTCCCCATAACCCTCGATCCCTTACAATCAAAGATCTATCTCAGCCTTAAATCTCCGCAAGGACTCTGCCCCCCACAGCTCTCTGTGCCAAGGAGTTCCAAAGATTCACAACCTCCGAGAGAAGAAATCCCTCCTCGTTTCAGTGTTAAATTGGGGCCCCTCTATTCTGAGACTGTTCCCTCTGGTCCGAGACCCCCCCATCAGGGGAAACACCCTCTCAGCGTTGACCCTGTCAAAGTCCCATTCGAATACTGTACGTTTCAATGAGATCACCTCTCATTCTTCCAAACTCCAATGGGTCGAGTCCCAACCTTTCCTCATAAGACAATCCCTCCATCCCGGGATCATCCCAGTGAACCTTCTCCGAACGGCCTCCAATGGAATAATATCTTTCCTTAAATAAGGGAACTGAAACTGCTCCCAGTGCCCCCGATGTGGTCTCACCAGCACCTTGTACAGTTGCAGCAAGACTTCCCGACTCTTATACACCAACCCCCTTGAAATAAGGGCCAACATTCCATTACCCTTCCTGATTACCTGCTGTACCTGTGTGCTAGCTTTTCTGTGTTTTGTGCACACGTTCCCCCAATCCCTTTGAGTTTCAGCTTTCTGCAGTTTTTCTCCATTTAAATACTCTGTTCTTTTGTTCTCCATTCCAAAATGAACAACTTTACATTTTCCACATTATACTCCATCTGCCAACATTGAGTCCACTTTCTGAACCTATCAATATCTCTCTGTAAACTGTTTCTATGCCTCTCACAACTTGTCTTTCCACCTATTTTTGTGTCACCTGTGAATCTGGCTCCAGTATATCCGCTTCCTTCCTCCGAGTCTCGATGCACGATCTTCTACACAGCCCACGGTGATATCAGAGATCTAAACCTCCCACTTCACATCCGAACACCCTCTTTAGGCACTCAGTATCTCCTGGCTACCCAGGTTTATACAGAAACCGGCGTACCTGTACACCCTTGTGTCACTGCACTTGGGGGGAGTGTGCTGGTTAGGACCCGAACAGGCGCCGGACTAGGGGAATTTCACAGTAACTTCATTGCAGTGTGAATGCAAGTCTTACTTGCGATTAATAAGCTTGAACTTTATACAGCGCATTCACTTCAAACCGCAAGTAACCTTCTGACGGAGACTCTGCCTAGTTCAAGGTCTGTTTCTGTTTGAAGTCAGTGGGTGGTTCTCATCGATATAACCACAGAAAGTTTACGGCACAGAACAAAGAAAATTACAGCACAGGATCAGGCCCTTTGGCCCTCCAAACCTGCACCGACCATGCTGCCCGACTGAACTAAAACCCCCTACCCTTCCCGGGACCATATCCCTCTATTCCCATCCTATTCATGTATTTGTCAAGACGCTTCTTAAAACTCACTATCGTATCCGGTTCCACTCCCTCCCCCGGCAGTGAGTTCCAGGCACCCACCACCCTCTGTGTAAAAAACCTGCCTCCTACATCTCCTTTAAACCTTGCCCCTCGCACCTTAAACCTGTGCCCCCCGAGTAATTGACTCTTCCACCCTGGGGAAAAGCTTCTGACTATCCACTCTGTCCGTGCCCCTCATAATCTTGTAGACTTCTATCAGGTCGCCCCTCAACCTCCGTCGCTCCAGTGAGAACAAACCAAGTTTCTCCAATCTCTCCTCATAGCTAATGCCCTCAATACCAGGCAACATCCTGGTAAATCTTTTCTGTAACCCTCTGCAAAGCCTCCACATCCTTCTGGTAGTTTGGCCACCAGAATTGAACACTATATTCCAAGTGCAGCCAAACTAAGGTCCCGTAAAGCTATAACACAACTTGCCAATTTTTAAACTCAGTGCCCCAGCGGATGAAGGCAAGCATGCCGTTTGCCTTCTTGACTACCTTCTCCACCTGCATTGCCACTTTTAGTGACCTGTGTACCTGTACACCCAGATCCCTCTGCCCATCAATACTCTTTAAGGGTTCTGCCATTTACTGTATATTTCCTATCAGTATTAGACCTTCCAAAATGTATTCCCTCACATTTGTATCTCAGAGAAAGCAGCCACTTGGCCCACCATGTCTGTGTAAGCCAACAAACCAGCCTTAGCCCATTGTCCAGTGTTTAGTCCATATCCCTGCTGGTTACCACACTTGAGACAGCTGTTAAATGAGTTTCTGACTCTACGACACCTTCAGGCAGCGAGTTCCAGACCCCCTAACAACCTCTGGGTGAAAATATTTTTCCTCTCTACCCACCCCCCCTCTAATCTTTCCACCAATCATCTTAAATCTATGTCCCCTAAGTCACTGACCTCTCTGCCGAGGTAAATAGGCTTTTCCCACATCCCACTATACCCAAGCCCCCTCACAGCTTTGCGCATCTCACTTAAATCTCCCCTCCCCTGCTCCAGGGAGAACAATCCCAGCCCCTCCAAGTCTCTCCTCATAGTCCTGGGCGGCAACGTCCTTGTAAATGGATGTTTCGAGAGTGGCCTAGTACTTCGCGTTGTTTGTGCACGCTTAAAACTGGACCAGCTGATGGACACCACGACAGCTCAGTGACTATCACTGTTTGCTGTGCAGACACATGGATTTGGGCCGGTGTCTGTGGGAGTTTGCGCATTCTCCCCGTGCTTGCGTGGGTTTCCTCCGGGCGCTCCGGTTTCCTCCCACACCCCAAAGATGTGCTCTTAGGCTGATTGGTGTAACAAATTGTCCCGAAATTATTCGCCCCTCAATCTGGTTTCCAATGTGGGTGCCATAAGCGTAGACACGGGTCTAGGGTGGAGGAGGGAAAACACATTGTTAAGATGGCGGCATGGGCTCGTCGGGCCGAAGGGCCTGTTTCCCGTGCTGTGTTGTTCTTTGTTCTAAATGCACCCCCCCCCCCACCAATCTCTGTACCCTCTCTAATGCAATGACATCCTTTCTGTAATGAGGTGACCAGAACTGCGCGCACGGAACTCAAATTGCGACCTAACTAATGTTTTATATAATTCCAGCATAACCTCAAACTCTTTACAAATTCAATAGTGAGGAAGGGGTCTGGGTTGAAGGGGGGGGGGGAGATGGAATCAGCGGCAGCAACAGTGTTAGCGGGCTGGGGGGGTCAAAGGTGACAGCGGCTGTCAATCATTTCAAAGACGGAAGGTGATTTTAAAGAACTGCAGTTGAAGGTGGTATTTTCCATTGCAGACCCATGAAACACTTTTAAATCAGGCAGGACATGATCAAGAAGCTTAAAAATCATCCTAGGTCATATTATCTCACAGCGCAGGAGGCCATTCGGCCCATCGAGTCTATACTGACCACAATCCCGCCCTATCCCGTAACCCCGCCTATTTATCCTAGCTAGTCCCCCGACACCAAGAGGCAATTTGGTATCGCCAATCCACTTAACCCGCACATCTGTGGATATAGAATCGTACAAACCCTACAGCAGGGAAGGAGGCCATTTGGCCCATCGAGTCTGCACCGGCAACAATCCCTATCCTCGTAACTCCACACATCTACCCTGCTAATCCGTGCATTCCGAGACATTACGGGGCAATTTAGCACGGCCAACGCCCCTAACCAGCAGGTCTTTTGGAGTGTGGGGGGAAACGGGAGCACCCGGAGGAAACCCACGCAGACACGGGGAGAATGTGCAGTCACGGACAGTGAGCCGAGCCAGGAATCCCTGGCACTGTGAGGAACGTTGATTAGCCTTCTTTCAAAATAGTAAGTGTTGGGATTTCTAAGAATAGATCAGATGAAGGGCACCGGTGCATTTTACAGGGAAAAGGGGGAAAGGAGTGGAGAGTTCGGTTAGTGGGGCAGAGATAGAGAATCCTGGGATAAGGCACATATGGAGCACCAACACGATCCTGATGGGCTGAGTGGCCTCTCTCGTCACCACCCCTGCTGGATAGTAAAGGACCAAAAGAAGCTACTCCAATGAAGCAAGGTTACCTGAACCTTCTGCGCCCCGCACTCACAGGGATCTAACTGCCCAGGAGAGTGGACAAGCTCTCCCAGCACTTGTTGCAAAGATTACGTAGAGGGTTATTTACCAACCGCATCATGTGGTTTTTTTAATAAACAATTCTCTAAATCCCACTGTTGCCCTGAGGTTTGACAGCTCTTACACAAATAATCGATCCACAAACACTCTTTGTTCTTAGCCCTTTGCGATTGTCCACCTTCCACCATATCACATTTATATTTCACCCAGAGAGTGGTGAGCTGTGGAACTCATTACCACAGGAAATAGATGATCCCAAAACATTGAATGTGTTCAAGAGGCGGCTGGATGTAGCACTTGGGACGAACGGGAATCAAAGGTTATTGGGGGAGGGGGGGGGGTGGATGGAAGCGGGGGGGCAGTTTAGAACGGAGTTGAGGAGGAACTTCTTCACTCAAAGGGTGGTGATTCTCTGGAATTCTCTGCCCGTTGAAGTGGTGGAGGCTGCCTCGCTAAATATATTTGAGTCACGGGTAGATAGGTTTCTGATAGACAGGAGAATTAAGGGTTATGGGGAGAAAGCGGGAAAGTGGAACTGATCCACTTCAGATCAGCCATGATCTTATTGAATGGCGGGGCAGGCTCGAGGGGCTAGATGGCCGACTCCTGCTCCTATTTCTTATGGGGAGAAAGCAGGATTAGGCTATTGAGTTGAACGATTGTAATGAATGGCGGAGCAAGCTCAAAGTGTCGAATGGCCTCCTCCTGCTCCTATCTTTCCTCACTACAGGAAGGATGTGGAAGCTATTGAGAGGGTGCAGAGGAGATTTACAAGGATGTTGCCTGGATTGGGAGGCATGCCTTATGAGGATAGGTTGAGGGAGCTGGGACTCTTCTCCCTGGAGAGACGAAGGTTGAGAGGTGACCTGATAGAGGTTTATAAATTGTTGAGAGGTATAGATAGGGTGGATTAGAACATAAGAACATAAGAAATAGGAGCAGGAGTAGGCCATCTAGCCCTTCGAGCCTGCCCCGCCATTCAATAAGATCATGGCTGATCTGTTGTGGCTCAGTTCCACTTTCCCGCCCTCTCCCCATAACCCTTAATCCCCTCTCTTATCAAGAACCCATCAACCCGCGTCTTAAAAATATTTAGTGAGGATTCTCGGAGGCTATTTCCCAGGGCTGAAATGGTCACTACGAGAGGACACAGGTTTAAGGTGCTGGGGAGCAGGTACAGAGGAGATGTCAGGGGTAAGATTTTCACTCAGAGGGTGGTGGGTGAGTGGAATCGGCTGCCGTTGGTGGTGGTGGAGGCGAACTCGCTGGGGTCTTTTAAAAGACTTCTGGATGAGTACATGGGATTTAATGGGATTGAGGGTTATAGATAGGCCTGGTAGGATCGGCGCAACTTGTGGGCCGAAGGGCATGTTTGTGCTGTAGCGTTCTATGTTCTAAGTTTCTATATAGTCAAGTTCTCTTCTTCCATTTCCTCTGGTAATTTTCTACTCCCCTGAAGACAACTGGTGCTTGATAAGGACTCCATTACCATCCTCTGGCACCTCAGTCTAGCCATTCCCCCACCCACGTGAAGTTCCAGGAATCACTCGCCAACAATTAGAGACAAACCCATCGTACATCTCTGCCCACGTCCAGCGTGATGCCTCAATCCAACCCTAAAAACCTCTGGGTCTGTACGGCTCCTTTGGGGTAGCTATCTCAATCTGTCAATAAATATCTCTCGACGTTTAATATAACGGAAAGAGAAAACGCTGGAAAATCTCAGCGGGTCTGGCAGCATCTGTAAGGAGAGAAAAGAGCTGACGTTCCGAATCCAGGTGAGACTTTGTCATCAGGGCGGCACAGTGGGTTAGCACTGCTGCTTCACAGCGTGAGGGTCCTGGGTTCGATTCCCGGCTCGGGTCACTGTCTGTGTGGAGTTTGCACATTCTCCTCATGTCTGCGTGGGTTTCCTCCGGGGGCTCCGGTTTCCTCCCACAGTCCAAAGATGTGCGGGTTAGGTTGATTGGCCGTGCTAAGAAATTGCCCCTTAGTGTCCAGGGATGTGTAGGTTAGAGGGATTAGTGGGTATAATATGTAGGGATATGGGGGTAGGGCCTGGGTGGGATTGTGATTGGTACAGACTTAGAAACTATAGAACATTACAGCGCAGAAACCTTTGGTCCTTCTTGTCTGTGCCTAACCATTCTTCTGCCTAGTCCCACTGACCTACACCTGCACCATATCCTCCCACACCCCATCTCATCCATGTACCTGTCCAAGTTTTTCTTAAATGTTAAAAGTGAGCCTGCTTTCACCACTTGATGGGCTGAATGGCCTCTTTCGACACACTGGAGGGATTCTGTCTGTGTTCTTCCTCTAAAAATGCCTCACTTTTCCGCACTGAACCTCATTTGCCTCCTATCTGCCCACCCCACCAATTTGTCTACATCATAGAAACCCTACAGTGCAGAAAGAGGCCCTTCGGCCCATCGAGTCTGCACCCAACACAATCCCACGCGGGCCCTATCCCCATATCCCTACATATTATACCCACTAATCCCTCTAACCTACACATCCCTGGACACTAAGGGGCAATTTCTCAGCACGGCCAATCAACCTAACCCGCACATCTTTGGACTGTGGGAGGAAACCCACACAGACATGGGGAGAATGTGCAAACTCCACACAGACAGTGACCCGAGCCGGGAATTGAACCCAGGACCCTGGGAGCTGTGAAGCAGCAGTGCTAACCCACTGTGCCACTGTGCCGCCCTTTGCAGTCCTACACTGTCCCCAGCGCAGTTTACGATGCCTTGTGTTAGGACTTACTCTTCTTCCCATAGGGCTTCCTCTTCGTCTTGCTGGTTTCTGACTGTTTGGTGACACGTTTTTCTGGAGCTGTGTTGGGGGGGGAGAAGAAAAATCTATTGTTGATAAAGACCCATGCATTCACCTGGATGGACAACACAAACATTTAAATAAAGTAACAGACAAGATCTATAATTTCCCAACTCATTTTTCTCCCTTTATTCTTCCCTAGGATATAAACATTGGTGGTAATATCAGTGGACAAGTGATCTAGAGACCCAGGGGAATCCGGGTTCAGATCCCACCATGGCTGATGGTGAAATCTGAAATCAATAAAAATCTAAAAGTCTATCCGTGAGACCGTTGTCAACTGTTGGAAAATTCCACCTAGTTCACTAATGTCCTTTAGGGAAGGAAATCTGCCGTCCTTACCCTGTCTGGCCTACATGTGACCCCAGAGCCACAGCAACGTGGTTGACTCTTAAATGCCCTCAGAAAAAGGGCAATGAGGGATGGGCAATAAATGCTGGCCAGTCAGTGAAGCCCACAACTCATGAACGAAATTGGCATCCCTAATTGCCCCTTGAACTGAGGGCCTCGCTCGGCCATTTTCAGGGGGGCAGTTGAGAGTCAACCACGTTGCTGTGGTTCTGGAGTCACATGTAGGCCAGACCGGGGTAAGGATGGCAGATTTCCTTCCCTAAAGGGACATTAGTGACCCAGATGGGTTTGTGTAGCAATCGATGATAGTTGTCACCAATACAGAGACTAGTTTCATATTACAGATTTGTTAACTAAATTTAAATCCCGCCAGCTGCCGTGATGGGGTATGAACCTGGGCCTCTGGATTTCTGATCCAGTGATATAACCACCACGCCATAGCCACTGGTGTCCAGCAGTCAGGTTAGCATTATTGATTGATAATGGCTTCAACTTGTAGATGTCTTGGAGAGTTGAACTTGTTTTATTCCCTCCCTTCCCTGCTCTCTCAGTGTTATATAAGAACTAGGAGCAGGAGTAGACCATCTGGCCCCTCGAGCCTGCTCCGCCGTTCAATAAGATCACGGCTGATCTTTTCGTGGACTCAGCTCTACTTACCCACCCGCTCACCATAACCCTTAATTCCTTCACTGTTCAAAAATGTATCTATCCTTGCCTTAAAAATATTTAATGAGGTAGCCTCAACTGCTTCACTGGGCAGGGAATTCCACAGATTCTCCACCCTCTGGCTAAAGAAATTCCTCCTCATCTTGGTTCTAAAGAGTTGTCCCTTTATTCTGAGGCTGTGCACTCAGATACCAGTCCCTCTCACTAATGGAAACATCTCCCCCCACGTCCACTCTATCCAGGCCTTTCAGTATTCTGTAAGTTTCAATGAGATCTCACCCCCACCTCATCCTTCTAAACTCCATCGAGTACAGATCCAGAGTCCTCGGACGCTTCCCGTACATCAAGCTTTTCCTTCCCGGGATCATTCTCCTGGGAATTCAAAGCATGTGAACGATATTGAGAGCAGGAACTCACCCCATCTTCCTCTGCACTGTGGTTTACCCTCTGTGGCACTTCCCCAAACTCGCCTATGTGTTCGGAACGATGGCCTTACCCAATTTCTCCCACCCCCAGCTCGTTCCCCGCAGCGCTGTGTTTCTTTCCTTCAAATATTTATCCAAATTTCTCCTTTGAAAGTTATTACTCTTAAGGTGGCACAGTGGTTAGCACTGCTGCCTCACAGCGCCAGGAATCGAACCCGGGTCCCTGGCGCTGTGAGGCAGCAGTGCTAACCACTGTGCCACCGAGGTCAGATTGCATCTTCAGTAGCATCTTCTGTGAACAAGCTACAAACCAAAGCGATTTACAGCCAATTGATTGTTCCATAGAATCCCTACAGAGCAAAGGAGGCCATCCAGCCCATTTCAGCTGTACTGACTCTCCGACAGAGCACCTTACTTAGGCTGTATCCCTGTAATTCCATGTATTTGTTCTGGCTAAAGCTGCTAATCCACACACCTTTAGACACCATGGGGCAATGGAGCGTGGCCAACCCACCTAACCCGCACATCTTTGGAGTGTGGGAGGAAACCAGAGCACCCGGAGGAAACCCACGCAGACACGGGGAGAATGTGCAAACTGCACGCAAGGGTGGAATCGAACTTGGATCCCTGGTACTAACCCACTGCGCCACCATGTGAAGTCACGTCATTTGCAATACGGAAATTACAGAAGCCAATTTGCACACAGCGTACTCCCACCAACAGCAGTCTGACAAGGGTTGAGGGGTGTCCCACCAAGGAGAGTCTCCTGTCCATCACGGGATCTTCTAACTTAACACAGAGGAGAAGGCACAAGGTCACAGTTCAACATCTCATCTGTAAGGCAGTGCAGAGCTCCCTCGGTACTGCACCAGAGTGTCAACCTAGATTCAAGGTGGCACGGAAGAGATTCTATGCGCGGCACGGTGGCACAGTGGGTTGGCACTGCTGCCTCACAGCGCCAGGGACCTGCGTTCAATTCCGGCCTCGGGTCACTGTCTGTGTGGAGTCTGCACATTCTCCCCGTGTCTGCGTGGGTTTCCTCCGGGTGCTCCGGTTTCCTCCCACAGTCCAAGGCTCTCTGGGTTAGGCGGATTGGGTTAGGCTAAATTGACCCAAGTGTCGGGTGGACTGGCAGGATTGACATGCGGGGCTGCGGGAGTGGGTGCCTGGTTGGGATTGTGGTTGGTGCAGACTCGATGGGCCGAACAGCCTCCACCTGCACGGTAGGACTCTATGATAAGATTAGGCCACTTGGCCTCTCGAGCTTGATCTGCCAGGGACCTGGGTTCGATTCCGGCCTCGGGGCACCGTCTGTGCGGAGCCTGCACATTCTCCCCGTGTCTGCGTGGGTTTCCTCCGGGTGCTCCGGCTTCCTCCCACAGTCCAAAGGTGTGAGGATTAGATGGATTGGCCGTGATAAAATTGTCCCTTAGTGTCAGGGGGACTTGTAGTGTAAACACAGGGGGGGGTTACAGAGATGGGGCCTGGGTGGGATTGCTTTTTGGAGTAGAAACGGTAAAGATTGTGGAGAAAATGGAGGGAAACGAGGTCAAATTGTCATGACCCGCTGGGCCAAAAGAACTCCTACAGGGCAGAAGGCCAATGCTTAAATCCTGGGAGTGGGGCTTGAACCTACAGGTGAGAGTGTGAGTGCCTGAGCCGGGGAAGGTGAGATCCACTGGTAACGTTGAGACAGGTAACAATGGAACCATGTTCGATGAGTGTTCTGGAGCTGGACGTGACAACGTAGGCTACCAATAAAACTGGAGAGGTTTTTGCCCTTCTCCGGGGCAACCTTCCGACACTTACCCGGAACGACAGGCATCTGGAGCTGATAGCCGGTCAGCTCACACCAACCCACCGGATACACGTCCGGCGACTCGCAGTCCACCCACTGGTCGTACTCGTCGTCCCAGCCGTCAAAATGGATCCGCAGCAGGCGGTTCACCACGCGCGTCACCGTGGCAACGCAGATGAGGCGGGGCTCCATCAGGTCGACTGCCTCGAGTTTCATTCCGGGCTCAAATCCGTGGCACGGGATATCCTAACCGACAGAGTGACAGTCAGAACTCGTGGCCGCCGGCCTCCTGTGAGGGAGGTTCGCCTCTCCCTCCTCAGGCCCTCAGCCTACCCCGAGACCGCGAGTGGACAACGCAACACCTCGAGCTCCTTCAACCGTGACCGTTTGGCCTCATTTCCCTCCACTTTCTCCGCAACTTTGACCGTTCCTACTCAAAAAAGCAAATATTCGGCTGCCTTTCATAAGAACATAAGAAATAGGAGCAGGAGTAGGCCATCTAGCCCTTCGAGCCTGCTCCGCCATTCAATAAGATCATGGCTGATCTGAAGTGGATCAGTTCCACTTTCCTGCTTTCTCCCCATAACCCTTAATTCCCCTGTCTATCAGAAATCTATCTACCCGTGACTTAAACATATTTAGCGAGGCAGCCTCCACCACTTCAACGGGCAGAGAATTCCAGAGATTCACCACCCTTTGAGTGAAGAAGTTCCTCCTCAACTCTGATCTAAACTGCCCCCTTATCTTGAGGCTGTGCCCTCTAGTCCTGCTGTCCTTTCTAAGCGGGAAGAATCTCTCTACCTCTACCCTATCCATCCCCTTCATTATCTTATACGTCTCTATAAGATCCCCCCCCTCATCCTTCTAAACTTTCATTTCAATTTACTCTCCCTTTTGGTTTTATTTTCGGATTACCTCCCTTAGCTTGGGTCGGTTTTTCAAACACCTCAATCAGGGTATCCTTTAATCTTGCAAAGACAAACAAGAAACGTGTGCGGAAAACAGGCAGGCAATGATCCAAAATCTCGGGCAATGTTATTCCGTAACAAAGGACAGTACAGCTCAGGCACAGGCCCTTCGGCCCACCAAGTCTGTGCCATCACGGATGCCTCTCTAACATTTTCTTGCCTCTATGCGCTCCATATCTCTCTATTCGCTGATTATTCGTGTATCTATCCAGATCCCCTTTTGAACGTTGTTATAGAATCCGTTTCCACCACCACCTCTGGCAGCGCGTTCCAGACATTCACCACCCTCTGTGTGAAAAACTTACCCCTTACATCTCTTTAAAACCTTCCCTCTCTCACTTTCAACCTGTGCCCCCGAGTAATCGACCCTTCAACCCTGGGAAAAAGATTCTGACTATCCACTCTATCCCCAAGTTTGTAATAATCTTGTAAACCTCTATCAGGTTCCCCCTCTCATCCTCTGACACTCCAGTGAAAACAATCCAAGTTTATTCAACCGTTCTCCATGGTCCATACCCTCCAGACCAGGCAACGTCCTGGTAAATCTCTTCCGCACCCTTTCCAACGCACCAACATCCTCCCAGTAGCGTGGAGACCAGAATTGTACACAATACCCCAAATGCAGTCTAACCAAAGTCTTATACAGCTGCAGTATGATTTTCCAATTCCTATACCCGAGCGATGAAGGCCATCCTGCCATATGGGGCGGCACAGTGGGTTAGCACTGCTGCTTCACAGCTCCAGGGACCCGGGTTCGATTCCCGGCTCGGGTCACTGTCTGTGTGGAGCCTGCACATTCTCCCCGTGTGCGCGTGGGTTCCCTCCGGGTGCTCCGGTTTCCTCCCACAGTCCAAAGATGTGCGGGTTAGGTTGATTGGCCGTGCTAAGAAATTGCCCCTTAGTGTCCTGAGATGCGTAGGTTAGAGGGATTAGCGGGTAAATATGTAGGGCATGGGTGGGACTGTGGTCAGTGCAGAACTGATGAGCTGAATGACCTCCTTCTGTACTGTAGGGTTTCTATTATTCCCCCAGTACCTCCAGCACATCTCTTTGGACACCGCAACCTTTCATTCTGGCACTTCCAACATCTTATCCTGTTGCCTCAACTAGGGATACCCTCCCCTCCTCAGCCCTGCACCACGGTTAACAGACCCTCCATCTTGTCCGACCTACCTCATACACTTTCCTCCCACAAACACAACAGCGCCCCTCTGGGCCTGGGTAAGATGCTCTCTCGGGAGAGTCGGCGCAGTCTCGATGGGCTGAATGGCCTCTTTCTACACTGTAATGATCACCCCTTAAAGGGAAGGTGTCGCAGAAGCCCATGGAATTTAATTTAAAATGTGTTATCGGGTCTGATGATGTTGAGGCCAAAACGTTGTATGATTTCAAGAAGAAATTAGATCTAGCTCTTAGGGAGAGGGATCAAGGGATGTGGGGGAAATCAGGGTATTGAATTATTATTTAATCCATTATTAAATAAGCAGCCAGCATAATTAAGGACCCCACGCACCCCGGACATTCTCTCTTCCACCTTCTTCCTCAGACAAAAGTCTGAGGTCACGAACCTCAACTGCCCCCAAATTAGACATCCCTGAATCTGGGGCACAGATAATTCTCTAAATTTGCACCCCTTTATTGTGGCGTCCAAGAGGGGTAGACAAAGGTCATAGGTAGGAGGAGGATTGGGAATGAGGCACTGGCTGAGTGTTAAAGTGGGCGGTGCGGGCTAGTAGGGGCAAAGGGCCTGTTTCCTGTGCTGTACCGACCGACCCAAGGACAGCTTCTTCTCTGCTGCCGTCAGACTTCTGAATGGACCTTCCTCGCATGAAGTTGATCTTTCTCTACACCCTCGCTATGACTGTAACACTACATTCTGCTTTCCTTCTCTATGAACGGTATGCTTTGTCCGTGTAGCGTGCAAGAAACAATACTTTTCACTGTATACACGTGACGATAATAAATCAAATCAAAAAGCTTGTGTGGGGAGAGGATAGAGCCAATGTTTCGACTCTGGATGACCCTTTGTCAGAGCTGGGATATTTCCAAACTGCCTCACGTTCAGTGAACAGATTGGAGCCAGCGGAGAGGGGGGACACGTCCCACAATTCAGGCTCAGTATCGATGGGGCGGGGAGACAGAGACAGAGAGAGGGGACACGTTAACAAAACACCTCACAGCTCTTCCGTATCTGGTGGTCGCAGTTAGAAAATCACAGAGGAAGGTGCGGTCACTCACCCGAATGAAGAGGCTGGCAGGAGCGGCCATGGTCCCAGTCTCCCTCAAATACGCATCCCAATCAAAGCACTTCTCCCAGCCTGGAATCAGAAAGTAGACAATCTCCTGAGAAGGGAAACAACTCTCTGACAGACTTGAGGAGAAGGAGATACGGTGGAGACTCTCAGGCAAGGTCCTCATTTATCATAGAATCTCTCCGCTGCAGAAGGGGGCCATTCGGCCCATTGAGTCAATACTAACCACAATCCCACCCAGTCCCTATCCCCGTAACCCCACATAATTTCCCAAAACTAAACACGACCAATCTGCCTAACGCACACATCTTTCCCACTGTGGGAGGGAGCTGGAGCCCCCAGAGGAAACCCATGCAGACACAGGGAGAACATGCAGTGACCCAAGCCGGGAATCGAAGCCAGGACCCTGGAGCTGAGAGGCGGCAGTGCTAACCCACTGTGCCAATGTGTCTGTCTCCAATACATGTCAATCACTTTCCAAGGCTTCATCAAACTCCCTTTCACCATTGAGTGCTGTGAATATTCAGTTCACAGCACGAGTGTTTTTGGTCTTACAAATGAAAGCTTAACTGTAGAAAATTGAATAAACGCAGTTTTAGGCTCGAAAGGATGGAGCCTTGTTGGTTTAAGAGATTAACAACTGGAAAGGCAAGATTACAAAACAGAGGCAGCATGGTGGCACAGTGGTTAGCACACCAGGGACCCGGGTTCGATTCCCGGCTCGGGTCACTGTCTGTGTGGAGTCTGCACATTCTCCCCGTGTCTGTGTGGGTTTCCTCCGGGTGCTCCGGTTTCCTCCCACAGCCCAAAGACGTGCGGGTTAGGTTGATTGGCTGTGCTAAAATTGACTGTAGATGCATAGGTTAGAGGGATTAGTGGGTAAAATGTGTACAGATTGTGGGGTTAGAGATTGTGGTCGGTGCAGACTCGATGGGCCTCTGTCTGTACTGCAGGATTTCTATGGGAAGGTGGGTTTTACTGAGCTGGAGATAGCGGGCTGTGGTCTAACGGCCGTGCTGACTGTGGACACCATCCCAAAATTGCCACTAAACCTCACGAGGCGCCAAACAGGGGATTTGGAATTGATCTGGTGAGATCTTCCCCCTCCCCCAGTGACAGAATCAGGTCCTTATTTCCATAAACTAACATCGCATTCGTAGGCCTGACCTCACTGTATCGTCCCAGCCACTGGGCGTAACACACACCAGCGAGAATCCCCGTGGGTTCCAAAAAAAACCAAAACCAAACACCAGTCGGGGTGACCCTGTCGGGGTGCATGGGTCAGTGTGACCCCTGGGTGGTGAGGGGCATGCCTGGGCAGTGCCCCGGGGCACTCTGGCAGGGCCATGGGACCCACTGGGGAGCTCCATTTTAGGGTTTGCTCTTATCCATTGGGTTGGGGGTGGTTGTCCTTCGACATGGGTAGTCTCCATGTCCGTGGGAGACGGGGAAATGGGGTGGAGAGTAGGGGCAGGGGAAAGGGGGTCTCCCCCTGGCTGGAATTTTACCGTCCTGCCCACCACGGGAATGGGAGCGGGCAAGGGGTGGACAATGGAACGCTCCATTGACCTCAGGGGTAATTTTACAGTTTCAGGATGAGCAAGGCTGAAATATCCCACCAGAGATGTCTGTGGGGGAGGGGAGGTCTCCATGTCCACGAGGGAGGGAGGGAGGGAGGGAGGGAGCGGGTCTCCATGTCCATGGGGGTGGGGGATGGGGAATCTCCATGCCCATGGGTGGGGTGGTCTCAATGTCTGTGAGGGGGAGGGGGTTCTCTATGTCCGTGAGGGGAGAAGGTAGTCTCGGTGCCCACGAGGGGAAGTCTCAACCGCCGTGAGGGAGGAGAGGGGTGTCTCGATGTTCATGGGTGGGGTAGGGGGAGGAGGATGGTCTCAATGGGTAGGGTGCTATTTCAGAGGGAAGGTGCAGACTCAATGGGCCGAATGGCCTCCTCTGCACTGTAAGGGTTCTCTGAAGCTGTCCTGGTTTGGAGCTCCAATGGGCGCTGATTTTACGCAGAGGGTCAGGTGCGATGGGAGACCCCCTCGCCACCTGCGAAGGGGTGTTCCTTGGGATTCCACTGGGGGGGGGCTCTGGAGCCTCCTGCCGGAATGGGGCGGGAATGTGAGTGGATTGGTACACACGCACGGAGTGGTCAAGCCTCCGGGGTCAAATAATGATGCCCACCGCCTTGGCACGCATGTTCAGAACAACTTGGGTGAGATGGCAGAGAGGGGCAGGCACCATTGGCACTGTGCCTTGGCCAACATCCCGCCAGGGGAGGGGAGAGCGTTGGAAGAACAAGAGGAAAAAAATGTGGGAAAATATAAACCCCCCCCCAAAAAAAAAGAGGCCAATCTTAAACTACCAAATCCAGCCAACGCAACGCACGCTGGACAATCATCCTTAGGGGGCTATTTCCAGGTTGGTATCCATGGTTTTACTGCCAGCTCTTCCTCAAGTTGGATCGAGGGTCAAAGTAGTTTGAGTTGCGGTGGGTGACCTACCTCGAGGGGGCGTCAATTCAATGTCGTTTTTCTTACAGAATCCCACCGGGAAGATGCTGCAGGAGGAGGCGTGGTAACAGAACCAGTCGGTGCCATCGGCCGCCTCACACCCATCAATGCCAATCATCAGATAGCCATCCAACAAGACCTGCCGTCCCACAGGAGACAAAAGAAACAAAGTCCATCACCTCCGCTGCTCTGGTGCAACACTCGATGTCTGCCTCAAATTACCTCGCTGGCCTGTCATCCGCTATTGGCTGAGCAGACGTTTCCTCCAATTAGATATCGGGCCCTCTGGCTGCGTGGAAGCCAATCGGATTGGAAAAGGCGGGTGCCGTACCCATCCGTTGTTCTGTGTTTGAGTAGGACGGTCTGTTCGCTACTGGTGCTCGATTGGTTCAGGCTGGGCGTGGAATCATAGAAACCCTACAGTGCAGAAAGAGGCCCTTCGGCCCATCGAGTCTGCACCAAACACAATCCCACCCAGACCCTACCCCCATATCCCTACATATTATACCCACTGATCCCCTCTAACCTACACATCCCTGGACACTAAGGGGCAATTTCTTAGCACGGCCAATCAACCTAACCCGCACGTCTTTGGACTGTGGGAGGAAACCAGAGCACCCGGAGGAAACCCACGCAGACACGGGGAGAATGTGCAAACTCCACACAGACAGTGACCTGAGCCGGGATTCGAACCCGGGACCCTGGAGCTGTGAAGCAGCGGCGCTAACCCACTGTGCTACCCATAAAAGGATTTGCTCCCTCAGTATAGGTGAGAGAATTAAAGCAGGGTCTATCTGTGAGCACTTTGTGCTAAGCTCACATCTCCTGCATTGGGTAAAGGACAAATCTTGAGTTTTTCTTTTCTTTTATTCACAAAACCATCGAGCACTGGCACACACTCCCCTCACCCCCACTGCATACCCCTGTGTAAACCAGTTCTTACTCACACAAGAATAACTCCCCAATCTCTGTCCCCAGTTAGTAACAAGCAGAGCAGCATTCCAACATGAATGTTCGGGACTCACTCCTCAGTATCATACGAGGGAGTGATGTTAATCCCTGAGCCAGCTAGATGGATACAACTGATTTCACTGCTCTTTATCTGCTCATCTCAAGATGAAGATGGCACTTTCTGAAAATCGAGCCATCAAAGCAATATCTGGTGGCACCTTATGTACACAGATACAAGTGTACATACAGGGGCAAGTGTACATACAGATAAGAACAAGCACACGGGGCGAGTGTGCACACGGGGCGAGTGTGCACACGGGGCGAGTGTGCACATGGGGCGAGCACGTACGCAAGGATGAATACTCTCAAATAAAGTCAAAGTGCATGTGCGAGGGGTGAGGGGCAAGGTTAATTTTATTAGTTGCAATTAGGCTTACATTAACACTGCAATGAAGTTACTGTGAAATCCCCCTAGTTGCCACACTCCGGCGCCTGTTCGGGTACACTGAGGGAGAATTTAGCACGTCCAATGCACCCTAACCAGCACGTCTTTCAGACTGTGGGAAGAAACCGGAGCACCCAGAGGAAACCCACGCAGACACGGGGAGAATGTGCAGACTCCGCACAGACAGTGTCCCAAGCCGGGAATCGAACCCGGGCCCCTGGTGCTGTGAGGCAGCAGCGCTAACCCACTGTGCTGCTCCAATAATAAATATTTATATTGGTATATAAAATAAGCAAAAGCAAAAAGCACTCCTTACCTTTTGGACGCTGGCGACACAGATTGTGGACAGGTTCAGTGGATCGATAGCCTCCAGTTTCATCCCCTCCTCAAACCAATCATCATTGGCGTAAACTGCTCGGACCTAGAGATCAGAAAGGCTCAAACATTCATTTCCGACAGAAAGAAGCAGAGCTAGGAATAAGAACAGAAACAGAGGGGCAGACCTGGGTTCCCCTATCTCTGTGAATGGGTCAGCTTCCTTCACGTCCCCATGTCCGTCCCTATCAGTGACACTGACTGGTCCACTCAGTGTTTCTCACACCCAGTTCCTTCGCTAAGCCAACCTCCACACTACATCCAAACGCTCTCACTGTGTGTGTGTGTGTGTGTGTGTGTGTGTGTGTGTGTGTGTGTGTGTGTGTGTGTGTGTGTGTGTGTGCCAGCCTTGGCTCAGTGACAACGCTCTGCAGATCACTGCCCTGCACTCTCACTCATCTCGATGGATCACAGAATCCCTACAGTGCAGGAAGAGGCCATTCAGCCCATTGAGTCCTGGTCTCAGTTTACTGATGTCTCCTTTTACACCCACAGGCGATTCGGTCCGCCTGGTTGTTCAACGAGAGGCATACACGCGGTGGGTCGTGCGAGGGCTGCTCTTGGATGTTGCTTCGAGAGTTGCCTAGTGCTTCACGTCGTTAGTGTACGCTTAAACTGGACCAACTGACGGGCAACACGACAGCTCAGTGACTATCACTGTTTGCTGTGCAGTTACAGGGACCCGGGTCGGATCTCCGGCTTGGGTCAGTGTCTGTGGGAGTTTGCGCATTCTCCCCATGCTTGCGTGGGTTTTCTCCGGGTGCTCCGGTTTCCTCCCACACCCCACTTTCTAGGCTGATTGGTGTCAATAAATTGTCCCTGAATTGGATCTCCCTTAATCTGGCGTACACATAATTCCCTAAATTTGCACCCCCTTTATTGTGGAGTTCCACTAGAGGTAAACAAAAACGCCATCAATCGACAAAAGACTTGAATAAGGCACTGACTGAATGTTAAAATGGGCGGCGCGGCCTTGTAGGGCCAAAGGGCCTGTTTCCTGTGCTGTGTTGTTCTTTGTTCAGTCTACACTGACCGCAATCCCACCCAGGCCCTATCCCCATAACCCCATATACTGACTATACACCCCTGCTAATTCCCCTGACACTAGGGTCAAATTAACATGGCCAATCCACCTAACCAGCATATCTTTGGACTGTGGGAGGAAACTGGGGCACCTGGAGGAAACCCACACAGACATGAGGAGAATGTGCAAAACTCCACACAGACAGTGACCCCAGCTGGGAATCGAACTCGGGTCCCTGGCACTGAGAGGCAGCAGTGCTAACCACTGTGCCACCTGCTCCGAGTGCACTGAACAGAGACTCAAAACCATCAGAACCAGGGAAGGCGATGGCGTAGTGGTATAATCACTAGACTATTAATGCAAAAACTCAGTTAATGTCCCTGGGACCTGGGTTTAAATCCCGCCACAGCAGATGGTGGAATTTGAATTCAATTTTTGTGACTTTTAAGGGGCGTCTGGACAAATCCATGAATAGGATGGGAATAGAGAGATATAAGAACATAAGAAATAGGAGCAGGAGTAGGCCATCTAGCCCTTCGAGCCTGCCCCGCCATTCAATAAGATCATGGCTGATCTGAAGTGGATCAGTTCCACTTTCCTGCTCTCTCCCCATAACCCTTAATTCCCTTGTCTATCAGCAACCTATCTACCCGTGACTTAAATATATTTAGCGAGGCAGCCTCCACCACTTCAACGGGCAGAGAATTCCAGAGATTCACCACCCTTTGAGTGAAGAAGTTCTTCCTCAACTCCGTTCTAAACTGCTCCCCCTTATCTTGAGGCTGTGCCCTCTAGTCCTACTGTCCTTTCTGAGCGGGAAGAATCTCTCTACCTCTACCCTATCCATCCCCTTCATTATCTTATACGTCTCTATAAGATCCCCCCTCAGCCTTCTAAACTCCAGCGAGTACAGACCCAGTCTATTCAATCTCTCTTCATACGGCCCCCAGAAGGGTAGGGGGTTTTAGTCCAGTCGGGCAGCATGGTCGGTGCAGGCTCGGAGGGCCGAATGGCCTGTTCCTGAGCTGTAATTTTCATTGTTCTATCGTCTAACTCAAATGGAGAGAGTTAGCCTCAGTACTCTGTCGCCTAACACTCTGACACATTAACAGAAGGAAGCTTTCACAAAGGAATCCTGGAAAGGAAAACTGGAACAACGAAAGAAGATTTTACAAAACAAACATAAAAAAAACCAATTCTGCCGTAACCATTTAGGGACTACATTAATTACAGGGGTGGTGCTAAACTCTCTAAACCGGGAACCCAAATTAGGCTTTGATTTGTTTCGAGTTACTTGATCTTGATTTCGGCTGTAGAGAGGAGATTGAGGCCCAGTGATATCCAGAGGCCCGGCAATCCAGAGGCCCGGCAATCCAGAGGACCGGCAATCCAGAGGACCGGCAATCCAGAGGACCGGCAATCCAGAGGACCGGCAATCCAGAGGACCGGCAATCCAGAGGACCGGCAATCCAGAGGCCCAGCGATAACCAGAGGCCCGGCAATCCAGAGGCCCAGCGATAACCAGAGGCCCGGCAATCCAGAGGCCCAGGCTGTTGCTCTGGGGACACGGATTCAAACCAAGGCAGCTGGAGGAGTTTAAACTGAGTTAATAAAACCTGGAATTGAAAACTAATCTCAGATTTGGTGACTGGGAAACTAACATCTATTGGACCAGAACTGGCCTGGTTTGTTAATAACCTTTAGGGAAGGAAATCTGCCATCCTTACTCGGTCTGGCCTACACTTGACTCCAGGCTCATGCAGTCATGTGGTTGAGTCTTAACTGCCCCCTGGAACGGCTGAGCGAGATCCTCAGTTCAAGGGGCAATAAATCTTGGCCTTGCCAATGACACCCACTCCCACAACAGAGTGAACGATAACCAGATAGTGCAACGGTGGTTGACCATGAGGTGGTTTTGCCCACTGAGTAATTAGGTAAGTGCGTCATGGAATCCCTACAGTGTAGGAGGCGGCCATTCGGCCCATCGAGTCTGTACCGACCACAAGCCCTAATCCTGTGTCCCCATGCATTTACTCTGCTTGTCTCCCCGACACTAGGGTCTATTCCGCACGGCCTATTGACCTAACCAGCACGTTTTTTGGACGGTGGGAGCAAACCGGAGCACCCGGGAGAAACCCACGCAGACATGGGGAGAATGTGCAAACTCCACACAGACAGTGAACCGAGGCTGGAATCGAACTCGGGTCTCTGGCATGGTGAGAGGGCAGTGCTAACCAAGGTGCCACCGTGCCACCCTAATTTATAATTAACCATTGGCAACTGATGCTTCTCTCCTCTGTCACAGTGGCAAAGATTGGGGACCCTCCATTCTGGGGAAAATGTGTGCATAAATACACTCCTCCCTGCAGTGCAGACGGTGGCCATTTGGCCCATCGAGTCTGCATTGGTGACAATCCCACCCTAGGCCCTATCCCCACAGCCCCGTTAATCCCTCTAACCTACGCATCCCCGGGACACTAAAGGGCAATTTAGCACGATCAATCCACCTAACCTGCACATCTTTGGACTGAGAGGGGAAACCGGAGCACCCGGTGGAAACCCACACAGACATGGGGAGAATGTGCAGACTCTGCACAGACAGTGACCCGAGCCGGGAATCGAACCCGGGTCCCTAACGCTGCGAGGCAGCAGTGCTAACCACTGTGCTGGGGTGTCGCCAACAATCTCAACATCAATGAGAGCATCAAGGTTGGGGCTTTACTGATTGAAATATGGTTACGTCACATCATTGTGCAATGGATGGTAGTGGAGATGAGGGCACAGTGATAATGGACTAGTAATCCAGAGACCCAGGGTAACGCTATGGGACTCAAACCCCACCACGGCAGCTGGCGGACTTTAAATTCAGTGAATAAAATCTGGAATATAAAGCAATTCTCAACAGTGGTGACCATGAAGCTATCACTGATGTTCTAAAATAACCATCTGGTTCACTGATGCCCCTCGAGGGAAGGAAATCTGCCTTCCTTACCCAGTCTGGCCTACACGTGACTCCAGAGCCTCTCCAACGTGGCTGACTCTCAATACTGCCCTCTGAAAAGGTCGAGTGAGACACTCGGTTCAAGGGCAGTTAGGGATGGGCAATAAACGCTGGCCCAGTGACTCCCACATCCCATCAGAGTGAAAGAGGAATGGTGATTTCCAGCCATACACTTACCCCCGGAGTGAAGGAAATATGTAAAATATTGTCCCGTACCTTTTTGAAGAGATGGGGGACGGCATCACAGTAGATTTTCCGAAATGTTGGGTGTGAGCTTAAGTCTGCTCTGGCTGCTCCTTGGCAGGACAAATGGATAAAATTTTAGTTTAAAGTTATTATAAGTTTTGATCCCAGACTCACAAACAGCATCCATTTCTCTCCCCCCTCCTCTCTCCCTGTGACATGTTCGCAACTCAAACAGATAAATACAAATTGTCATCCTCTGTAAAACTCAGATTCAGATCTGGCTTCACAAAATTAGGGGCAAAATTAAAGTTTATTTATTTTAAAGTTTATTTATGAGTGTCGCAAGTAGGCTTCAACACTGCAATGAAGTTACTGTGAAAATCCCCTAGTCGCCACACTCCTGTTCGGGTTACACTGAGGGAGGATTTAGCACGGCCGATGAATCTAACCCGCACGTCTTTCAGGCTGTGGGAGGAAACCGGAGCACCCGGAGGAAACCCACGCAGACACGGGGGGAATGTGCAGACTCCGCACAGACAGTGACCCCGAGCCGGGAATCGAACCCGGGTCCCTGACGCTGTGAGGCAGCAGTGCTAACCACTGTGCCGGCCTTGAAGATGGAGAGTTTTGTTCACTTTCCAAACGTATACCATCCTGACGAGGATACTAGTCATCCACTATGAGGAGAGGTTGGAGAAACTTGGTTTGTTCTCACTGGAGCGATGGAGGTTGAGGGGGGCGACCTGATAGAAGTCTACAAGATTATGAGGGACATGGACAGAGTGGATAGTCAGAAGCTTTTCCCCAGGGTAGAAGAGTCAATTACTAGGGGGGGGGGGGGGCACAGGTTTAAGGTGTGAGGGGCAAGGTTTAAAGGAGATGTAGGAGGCAGGTTTTTTACACAGAGGGTGGTGGGTGCCTGGAACTCACTGATGGGGGAGGGAGTGGAAGCGGATACGATAGTGAGTTTTAAGGAGCGTCTTGACAAATACATGAATAGGATGGGAATAGAGGGATATGGTCCCGGGAAGGGTAGGGGGTTCAGATACTGAAGCAGCCCATGTCCAAATGCAGCAAGATTTGGACCATTTCCAGGCTTTGGCATGCCACACAAGTGCCAGTAGTGTTGGGTAGCAGGCTTGGAGGGGCCGAAGGGCCTGTTCCCGTGCTGTAATTTTCTTTGTTCTTGGAAGCTACAGGTGTAAACGTTCCAATAGCCCACCTGTGCGTTTCACTTTGTGTCCCACCCGCTTGGACCATCCGACCGAGTGAATGAGCGGGCTCCACATGTGACACCAGAAATCGTCATCCTCCTCACAGTCTTCGTATAGCAGCCTGAGGCGTCCGCCAATCACCGTGTCCACAACCGCCGTCCTCATGCGCGAAATCTGCGTCTTGTCCACCACCTCCACCCTCATCCCTGGCCGGAACGAGTATTTCATACTCTCCACCATCTGGGCGGGAAAACAAAGAGAGAAAATGTTCCTTCTCCCACTTCACCTCAACCAGGGAGATGAAATAAAGAGCTCCTCCCTCACCGGCCAACGCTTTTGAGGAAGATGGCAGCTTCCGCTGGCTTTCCCGATCTTCCAGAGCAGCGAATGTTGTCCAACTCTCAAGAGTGGGGCGACCACGTCAGAACTTGGCCTTACTTTCCAGCAGGGCCCAGCTGACAGGAACCCCCCTCCTCCTCCCCCGGAATGGTTCTGGAGGGTCAGTCATCTCAGCTCTGGGACATCGCCGCAGGAGCCCCTCAGGGTAGGCCCAACCACCTTCAACTGCTTCATCAATGGACCTTCCCTCCGTCGGAACTGGGGGGGACGTTCGCTGATGGTTGTGCAGCACCATTCGCGACTCCTCAGGTACTGAAGCAGCCCATGTCCAAATGCAGCAAGATTTGGACCATTTCCAGGCTTTGGCATGCCACACAAGTGCCAGGCAACAACCAAGTCCAACAAGAGAGAGAATCTGACCATCACTCAATGGCAATGCTATTGTTGAAACACCTATCAACATTCTGGGGGCTACAATTGACCTGAATCTGAGCTGGACTAGCCAATATCAATACTGTGGTTATAAGAGTAGGTCAGATCGTAGAACCCTACAGTGTAGAAAGAGGCCCTTCGGCCCATCGAGTCTGCACCCAACACAATCCCACCCAGGCCCTACCCCCATATCCCTACATATTATACCCACTAATCCCTCTAACCTACACATCCCTGGACACTAAGGGGCAATTTCTTAGCACGGCCAATCAACCTAACCCGCACATCTTCGGACTGTGGGAGGAAACGGGAGTACCCGGAGGAAACCCACACAGACACGAGGAAGATGTGCAAACTCCACACAGACAGTGACCCGAGCCGGGAATCGAACCCAGGACCCTGGAGCTGTGAAGCAGCAGTGCTAACCCACTGTGCTACCATGCCACCCTAGGAGATCTACTACGAGTATCTACCTGCTGACTCCCCAAAGCCTGTCCACCATCTACAAGGCTCAAGTCAGGAGTGTGATGGAACACTCTGGATGGGTGCAGCTCCAACAACACTCAAGAAGCTCCACACCATCCAGGACCAAGCTTGACCAACACGTCATCCGCTTCCTTCAACATTCACCCCCTCCACCACTGACGCACAAGATGCACTGCGGCAACTCACCAAGGCTCCTTCAACAGCACCTTCCAAACTCATGCCCTCCACCATCTAGAAGGACAAGGGCAGCAGACACCTGGGAACAACATCAACACCTGGAGGTTCCCCTCCAAGTCCAAGTGGGTCATGCGAGGGCTGCTCTTGGATGTTGCTTCGAGAGTTGCCTAGTGCTTCACGTCGTTAGTGTGCGCTTAAACTGGACCAACTGACGGGCAACACGACAGCTCAGTGACTATCACTGTTTGCTGTGCAGATACATGGATTTGGGTCGGTATCTGTGGGAGTTTGCACATTCTCCCCGTGATTGCGTGGGTTTTCTCCGGGTTCTCCAGTTTCCTCCCACACCCCAAAAATGTGCTCTTAGGCTGATTGGTGTAACAAATTGTCCCAAAATTTGTCTCCCCTCAATCTTCCCCAATAGGAGTAGACAAAGGTCAAGGGTAGAGGAGGGAACTCTCAATGTTAAAATGGCAGCACGGGCTCATTGGGCCGAAGGGCCTGTTTCCCGTGCTGTGTTGTTCTTTGTAAGTCACTCGCCATCCTGACTTGGAAATATATTAGCCCTTCCTTTACTGTCGCTGGGTCAAAATCCCTCCCTAACAGCACTGTGGGTCTACCTACACCACATGGACTGCAACAGGTTCAAGAACAAGGGTGGCACAGTGGGTTAGCACTGCTGCTTCACAGCTCCAGGGTCCTGGGTTCGATTCCCGGCTCAGGTCACTGTCTGTGTGGAGTTTGCACATTCTCCTCGTGTCTACGTGGGTTTCCTCCAGGTACTCCAGTTTCCGCCCACAGTCCAAAGATGTGCGGGTTAGGTTGTTTGGCAACAGCCCCCCACCCCCCACCCCGCCCCCCCCCCTCCCACCGCCGCCGCCCCCCATCCCAGCAGAAGCTGGGTGCTTCTTCAGTAATCATAGACCTCCCATCAAGGCAACCTGGGAGATTTCCAGAGGGATCCAACAGTAAAAAGACAATGATACAATGTTCCACCTTCCCATCCCCCTGCAAATGGAAGATGAACGTACTCCAGAGATCATCCCCAAAGGCAACCTGGTCACAGAGTCCTTTGTGTTGATACAGGCCTTTCAGCCCATTAGGTCTGCATCGAACTCTCTGAAAGTGCATCGCGCCCAGGATCTCTGCCCCACCCTATCCCCGTAACCCCACACATTTACCATGGCCAATCCACACAACCTGCACATCTTTGGACTGTGGGAGGAAACCCACGCAGACATGGGGAGAATGTGCAAACGCCATACAGACAGTGACCCGAGGCTGGAATTGAACCTGGGACCCTGACGCTGTGAGACAATCTCAGCACAGGTGAGAGTGTCAAGGTTGGGATGTTCCTTATTGAAATATGGCGACACCACCACATTGTCCCTACGTGCAATGGACGGTCGTGGGGATGATGGCAGAGTGGTGATATCCCTGGACTGGTAATCCAGGGGCCCAGGTTAATACTCTGGGGACACGGGTTCAAATCCCACCACGGCATCTGGAGGGATTTAAATTCAACTAATAAAAATCTGGAATCGAGAGCTAGTCTCAGCAACGGTGACCCTGAAACTATCACTGATTGTTGGAAAAACCCATCTGGGTCACTAGTGTCCTTTTAGGGAGGGAAATCTGCCGTCCCTACCCGGTCTGGCCTACACGTGACTCCAGAGTCTCAGCAACGTGGTTGGCTCTCAACTGGCCCCCGAAGCAAGACCCTCAGTTCGAGGGGCAATTAGGGATGGGTAATAAATGCTGGACCGGACAGAGACCTCCACATCCCATCAAAAGAATAGATTTATTAAAGTGCAGAGCTCAGGTATTTTCTTTCACATGGACGTTATCTGGTTAACACCATTAAGATGTAAAGTGACTCTTGAGCTTGGGGGGTGGTGATGGGGGGGGGGGGGACGTTTCCCTTACCTTGTAATGGAAGTCAACAGGTAGGGTCTTAGATCCAATTAGTTTCTTCAACAGATAGGATCTCCAGTCAGTGGTCTTGTTTCGAACAGCTGCAGGCAGACAGAGAGGGAGAACGTCACGAGTCCATTTCACAGAGCGGAACACTCTGCCCCCAAGTCCGGAACGTGATACTCCGCCAGCGTCTCCACTCTGTGCCGGGGACCGGCAGGTCGAACGCGGCAAGGACAGCAGCGGCAGCACTGCCGGCCAGCGGGATAAACCGTAACGTGTCTCCGACGCGGGTCGGAGAATGAAACGTTGGGACTTGCCCAGAATCACACAAAGAAGTCCGCCGCTTACACACACACAGTTTAACCCGGACAAACGTGAGGGAATGCATTTTGGAAGGTCTGATACAGATAGGAAATATACAGTGAATGGCAGAACCCTTAAGAGTATTGATGGGCAGAGGGATCTGGGCGTACAGGTACACAGGTCACTGAAAGTGGCAATGCAGGAGGAGAAGGTGGTGAAGAAGGCACACGGCATGCTTGCCTTCATCAGCCAGGGCACTGAGTTTAAAAATTGGCAAGTCATGTTGTAGCTTTATAGAACCTTAGTTAGGCTGCACTTGGAATATAGTGTTCAATTCTGGTTGTCACACTACCAGAAGGATGTGGAGGCTTTGGAGAGGGTACAGAAAAGATTTACCAGGATGTTGCCCTGGTCGGGAGGGCATTGGCTATAAAGGAGAGGTTGGAGAAACTTGGTTTGTTCTCACTGGAGCGACGGAGGTTAAGGGGAGACCTGATAGAAGTCTACAAGATTATGAGCGGCACGGGCAGAGTGGATAGTCAAACACAGAATCCCTGCAGTGTAGAAAGAGGCCCTTCGGCCCATCGAGTCTGCACCCAACACAATCCCACCCAGGCCCTACCCCCATATCCCTACATATTATACCCACTAATCCCTCTAACCTACACATCCCTGGACACTTAACACGGCCAATCAACCTAACCCGCGGATCTAGTCAGGAGCTTTTGCCCTGGGTGTAAGAGTCAATTATTGGGGGGGGGGGGGGGCACAGGTTTAAGATGTGAGGGGCGAGGTTTAAAGGAGATGTAGGAGGGAGATTTTTTTTACACAGAGAGTGGTGGGTGCCTGGAACTCGCTGCCGGGGGAGGGAGTGGAAGCAGTGAGTTTTAAAGGGTCTCCAGACAAATACGTGAACAGGATGGGAACAGAGGGATACGGTCCCCGGAAGGGTGGGAGGTTTTAGTTCAGATGGGCAGCGTGGTCAGTGCAGGCTTGGAGGGCCGAAGGGCCTGTTCCTGTGCTGGAATTTTCTTTGTGCGACAATAATAAATCCAATCAAAATGCGGTTGGGTTGTGACGCTACGCGACACTAACAGAAAGCACGAGGAACTCACTCTGAGGGGGCACGAGAGGTTTGCCGAATGTTGCGCACCAGCCAATTGGATGGACATCGATAGTTCCCAGGTTATACCAAAAATCCTGTCGCGAGTTATTTTCGAATCCCTCGTATCTCAGCAACGCTTTGTAACCTAACGGGGAAAAGGGCACAGGCAAAAAAATGATTATTGTTTTGTAAATGTTTGTAACTGAAATGATCACGAGATGTCCAGAAGGAAAACCTATTAATAATGCGGGGGGAGGGGTGATGTCCCTGGACTAGCCGCCCTGAGACCTCTGGGGGCACGGGTTCAAATCCCATCACGGCAGCTGGGGAGTTTAAACTTCAAATCTGGAATTGAAAGATAGTTTCTTGACCACCATCGATTGTTGGCCCCCTGGGGAAGGAAATCTGCCATCCTTACCCCGGTCTGGCCTACACGTAACTCCAGGCCCACGGCAATGTCACTCTTAACTGCCCCGCTGAAATGGCCAAGTGGGACACTCAGTTCAAGGGGCAATTAGGGAAAAGCAAATGTTACTCTTGTAAGTGTCGTCCACATTCCATGAAAGAATAAAGGAAAACATTTTAATTAGTTAATATCCTCGGAATCAGAGAGTTATCATGGTGCACACGGAGGCCATTCAGCCCATTGTCTCTGCACCAGCTCTCCAAACGAGAGCATTATGAGTTAGTGCCATTCCCCGTCCCTCTACATATTGTTTCTATTCAAATAATCATCTATTCTCCACTTGAATGTCTCAATTGAATCTGTCTCCACCACACTCTCAGACAGTATATTCCAGATCCTAACCACTCACTGTGTGAATCAGTCTCCACCACACTCTCAGACAGTGCATTCCAGACCCTAACCACTCGCTGTGTGAATCTGTCTCCACCACACTCTCAGACAGTGCATTCCAGATTTTAACCACTCGCTGTGTGAAAAAGTTTTCTCTCTCATCACATTTGATTCTTTTGCAAATTGTTTTAAATCTGTGCCCTCTCATTCTTGATTTTTTTACAGGGGGGGGGAACAGTTTCTCCCGGCCAACTCTGTCCAGCCCCTCTCAGGAATTTGAACATCTCTATCAAATCTCCTCTTAGCCTTCTCTTCTCTGAGGACAACAGTCCCACCCTCTCCAATCTATCCTCCTAACTAAAGTTTCTCATCCCTGGAAATATTCTTGTAAACCCCTTCCGCACTCTCTCCAACGTCTTCAGATCCTTCCTGCAGCGTGACAGCCCGAACTCTAACACAATACTCCAGGCGAGTGCAAATCCTCCCTCCCCCTCAGTACATTGAACAGAAAGCGCTTGGCCGCTGGTCACTGGGGCTCAGAGTGAGGTCCCACCTCCACAGCCGGCCCCTGTTCACTACAAAGAGGAAACCAGCGCCATGTTGGACCTGAGTGAGGTTAGTGCGAGGTGGCACTGAGGTGAGGGATCTCAAAGCCATTGGCGTGGGGCGCACAATCCAATAAAGTCCCACCATCCCAGGTGAAACTTGGGGTGACGGACCTGCCAATTTGATGACATACGCGATCCAGTAGACTTTGTTCGGCAGGTTACAGTCAAGGTTCAATATTTCCACCTTCATCCCTTCCAGAACATCTTCCCACTGGTCAAACAGTGGAACCTGTGGGTGGGAAGAAACATCTAGTTTTACAATGGTTTTCATCTCAAACCATTTTTAAAATGGAGGAAAAAAGGTATATGTGACGGTACTGTGCCTTTAAGAAATATATTTATGTCGTGTTTCTTGTAAGGGGCAAGGAGTCGCTTTATCTGAAAGAAACAAGCAGTCCCTTGCTGAAAATGCAGGATAACAACTCATTTTAGCTATTGGTGTGTTTGTTACTAGAGAGGCAGTGCTCGACAGACTGGAGGGGCTGATTGTGGACAAGTCCCCAGGACCGGATGGAATGCATCCAAGGGTTCTGAAAGAAATGGCGGAGGTGATAGTGGATGCCTTAGTGATCTTTTTCCAAACCTCGCTGGATTCCGGGGAAGTGCCGGAAGATTGGAAATCGGCTAATATTACCCCACTGTTTAAGAAGGGTGGCAGGCAAAAGGCAGGGAATTATAGGCCGGTTAGTTTAACGTGTGTTGTAGGAAAAATGCTTGAATCCATCATCAAAGAAGAAATAGCGAGGCACCTTGAGAAGAACTGTTTGATAGAGCAGACGCAGCACGGATTCGTTAAGGGGAAGTCGTGTCTGATGAATTTATTGGAGTTCTATGAGGATGTGTCTAGTGCGGTGGACGGAGGGGAACCGGTGGATGTGGTGTTTCTCGATTTTCAGAAGGCGTTTGATAAGGTGCCGCACAAAAGGTTGTTACAGAAGGTTAGGGGGCATGGAGTTGGGGGTAAGGTGTTAGCGTGGATAGAGGATTGGTTGTCTAATAGGAGGCAGAGAGCTGGTATCAATGGGTGCTATTCTGATTGGCGGTTGGTGACTAGTGGAGTGCCCCAGGGGTCGGTGCTGGGGCTTCAGCTATTTACCATTTATATAGATGATCTGGAGGAGGGGGCTGAGTGTAGGGTGTCGAAATTTGCTGATGACACAAAGATGAGTGGAAAAGCAAATTGTGCAGAGGGTGTGGAAAGTCTGCAGAGGGATCTGGATAGGCTGGGCGAGTGGGTGAGGACCTGGCAGATGGAGTACAATGTTAGCAAGTGTGAGGTTATCCACTTTGGCAGAAATAATAGGAGGGATTGCTATTTAAAGGGCGAAAAGCTGCAGCATGCTACGGTGCAGAGGGACCTGGGGGTCCTTGTGCATCAGTTGCAAAAACCCAGTCTGCAGGTGCAGCAGGTGGTCAGGAAGGCGAATGGGATGCTGGCCTTTATAGCGAGGGGGATAGAATATAAAAGCAGGGAGGTCTTGCTGCAACTGTACAGGGCACTGGTGAGGCCGCAGCTGGAGTACTGTGTGCAGTTTTGGTCGCCGCACTTACGCAAGGATATTTTGGCCTTGGAGGGAGTGCAGAGGAGGTTCACTAGGCTGATACCAGAGTTGAGGGGGTTGAACTATGAAGAGATGCTGAATAGACTGGGTCTGTACTCGTTGGAGTTTAGAAGGATGAGGGGGGATCTTATAGAGACGTATAAGATAATGAATGGGATGGATAGGGTAGAGGTAGAGAGATTCTTCCCGCTCAGAAAGGATAGCAGGACTAGAGGGCACAGCCTCAAGATAAGGGGGGGGGGTGGTGGTGCAGTTTAGATTGGAGTTGAGGAGGAACTTCTTCACTCAAAGGGTGGAGAATCTCTGGAATTCTCTGCCCGTTGAAGTGGTGGAGGCTGCCTCGCTAAATATATTTAAGTCACGGGTAGATAGGTTTCTCATAGACAAGGGAATTAAGGGTTATGGGGAGAAAGCGGGAAAGTGGAACTGATCCACTTCAGATCAGCCATGATCTTATTGAATGGCGGGGCAGGCTCGAAGGGCTAGATGGCCGACTCCTGCTCCTATTTCTTATGTCTAAATAGTGTTAATGCATGTGTGTTTACTTGGGTTTTTCCCATGGGGTTTCAGGGTAGAGTTTTGATTGACAGGGTCATGTGCTAATGGGAGGAGCTTGGCTCACAGGAAAATGCACGGTTTCTCTTTAATTTGAAAACAGAATGAACGAGAGAGAAAAACACGACCTTAACACAAATACTCACGTGTTTGAAGCAGGAAACTGGAGCAGCTTTGCACTGGTGTTCCTCGATATACTTTCCCCACTCAAAGCTCTGGCTGAAAGCTTAAAAACAGGGAGAAGGCGTCACTGGGGAAGGATTTATTTAATAAAATACATTTCAGTGCCCAGCCCACAGCAGGTTCAAATTCCACCGCGGGACAGTGAGCGAGGGCACGGCTCACCACATGGCGCTGGGTAAGGGCACGGAGACCTCACCGCGTGGCACAGGGTAAGGGCACGGAGACCTCACCGCGTGGCACAGGGTAAGGGCATGGCTCACCACATGGCGCTGGGTAAGGACACGGAGACCTCACCACGTGGCACCGGGTAAGGACACGGAGACCTCACCGCGTGGCACAGGGTAAGGACACGGAGACCTCACCACGTGGCGCTGGGTAAGGACATGGAGACCTCACCGTGTGGTGCCAGGTAAGGACACGGGGACCTCACCACGTGGCGCTGGGTGAGGACACGGAGACCTCACCGTGTGGCACAGGGTAAGGACACGGAGACCTCACCGCGTGGCACAGGGTAAGGACACGGAGCTGCTGCCCTGTCACTGGCTATTCCCAGTATTCCTGTTTTCGGGAGCCGGGTAGAATTTGGGCAAATTCCAGGCAACATGTTGCCTGTGTGCTGCTGGGCACCCCCTGGTGGCCAGTTCAACAACAGCACTTTCCCTTCGGAGATTCATTTTAATAACATTTCTATGCAAAGTTTAAAGTTTATTTATTAGTGTCACAAGTAGGCTTGCATTAACACTGCAATGAAGTTACTGTGAAAATCCCCTAGTCACCCACACTCCTGTTTGGGTTACACTGAGGGAGAATTTATCACAGCCAATGCACCCTAACCCACACATCTTTGGACTGTGGGAGGAAACCGGAGCTCCTGGAGGAAACCCACGCAGACACGGGGAGAATGTGCAGACTCCACACAGACAGTGACCCGAGCCGGGAATCGAACCCGGGTCCCCGGTGCTGTGAGGCAGCAGTGCTGACCACTGGTTGGAACTGACAGAGGAGATAGTACGGCTTGTAGTCATCACAAAGTTTAAAGTCACCATTTTCACTGAGGGGCTTCTCTGATTAACAGTTCCCAAGGTTCCCACTCGGCCCTCTGACATACCACAGAATGTTCAATCTCAGTTTGTGAGCTGACCTCCTCTATCTGCCCACTGACGTTAGTCTGTGCTCTCAACAACACCAACAATGGGTGGTACAATGGCACAGTGGGTTAGCGCTGCTGCCCCACAGCGCCAGGGACCCGGGTTCGATTCCCAGCTTGGGTCACTGTCGGTGCAGAGTCTGCATGTTCTCCCCGTGTCTGCGTGGGTTTCCTCCGGGTACTCCAGTTTCCTCCCATAGTCTGAAAGACGCGCAGGTTAGCGTGCATTGGCCATGCTGAATTGTCCCTTTGTGTCAGGGGGACTAACAATGTAAATACACGGGGTTACGGGGGTAGGACTTGGGTCTGATGTTGGTGCAGGCTCAAATGGGCCGAATGGCCTGCTTCTGCACTGTAGGGATTCTATGACAACCTCTATTTATATAGATAGCACTTGTTAACGTAATGAGACAGCACTGAGCATCAGGAACATGGCAAGTCACCTAGGCACAGAGAAATATTAGATCAGATGCCCAAAAGATTTGATCAGAAAGGTAGATTGCTGGAAGGAAAGTGAGGCAGCGAGGTTTAGGGTGGGAATTCCAGAGCTTGGGATCCAGGTAGCTGAAGGCACATCCCGCCCCCACCTCCCCCAACACACTGGAGAAACATTTAGAATGGGAAATGCTCAGGAGGCCCAAATCAGAGGAGTGCGGATCTCGGAGGGGGTTACAGAGACAGGGAGCGGGGGCATGAAAACAAGGATGAGAATTTTGAAACCAAGATTGGGGGCAAAGTGGAGGTGAGGTGATGGGACTGGCTGCTGTTGAACGACCTGTCAGTGTACAGAGGGTACAGTGAGGGGTCCCAGCCAGGAGCGAGCTTCAATAGCTGAATAACGGGGGCATGGGGTGAGGGCTTCAGCAGTAGATAAGCTGTGGGGTGGGTGGTGGAGGGATTACCAATCTGGAATAAACCGTCTTAAGTGATCGGACAAACGTGAGGTCGGGAGCTCACCTCAAGGTCAAATGTGACATCGGCTTTGCGAACTGGCCAACTTTAACCTCAGACAAACTGCCCGGGACGAGGGAGCGAGGGGTCAGCAGGCTAGGGGGCAGAGTTCACGGTGGGCACCGATAACCAGGGCTTCAGCATTCCCGATGGGAAACTCCTGCTCATCCAATGCCGGACGTCGGAAAGGCAGGCTGATCATTCAGTAACGGGGAGGTACAGAGTCGGGGGAGGTACAGCTTGCCGCAGTCAGTCTACACGTCAAAATTAACCCTGCACTTTCAACAGTGTCGCCAAGAGGCAGCGTGTCGATGAGAAGGGGGGGGGGATCAAGGAGAGATTCCTGGGAGAGACGCAGGTCAGGCTGAGCGAGTGGGTGAGGACCTGGCAGATGGAGTACAGTGTTAGCAAGTGTGAGGTTATCCACTTTGGCAGAAATAATAGTAGGAGGGATTACTATTTAAAGGGCGAAAAGCTGCAGCATGCCACAGTGCAGAGGGACCTGGGGGTCCTTGTGCACGAGTCGCAAAAACCCAGTCTGCAGGTGCAGCAGGTGGTCAGGAAGGCGAATGGGATGCTGGCCTTCATAGCGAGGGGGATTGAATATAAAAGTAGGGAGGTCTTGCTGCAGCTGTACAGGGCACTGGTGAGGCCGTAGCTGGAGTACCGTGTGCAGTTTTGGTCGCCGCACTTGCGCAAGGATATTTTGGCCTTGGGAGTGCAGAGGAGATTCACTAGGCTGATACCGGAGATGAAGGGGGTTAAACTATGAAGAGAGACTGAGTAGACTGGGTCTGTACTCACTGGAGTTTAGAAGGATGAGGGGGGATCTTATAGAGACGTATAAGGTAATGAGGGGGATGGATAGGGTAGAGATAGAGAGATTCTTCCCGCTCAGAAAGGACAACAGGACTAGAGGGCACAGCCTCAAGATAAGGGGGGGGGAGCAGTTTAGATTGGAGTTGAGGAGGAACTTCTTCACTCAAAGGGTGGTGAATCTCTGGAATTCTCTGCCCGTTGAAGTGGTGGAAGCTGCCTCGCTGAATATATTTAAGACACGGGTTGATAGGTTTCTGACAGACAGGGGAATTAAGGGTTATGGGGAGAAAGCAGGAAAGTGGAACTGATCCACTTCAGATCAGCCATGATCTTATTGAATGGCGGGGCAGGCTCGAAGGGCTAGATGGCCGACTCCTGCTCCTATTTCTTATGTTCACAGTGCAGGAAGAGAAGGAGCTGAAAGGGATTCTTTGGTGACAACGAGATAGATAAGGATGGAACTGGGGGGAGAGAACAATCCCACCCAGATGGATAACAGTGGAGAGGGGGCGGAGGGGGAAGGGGCAGAGGGGTGGTGGAGGGGGAAGGGGGGGGCAGAGAATCTGGTGATCTGGTGCAGCAACAATAATCTCTCCCTCAATGTCAACAAAACAAAGGAGATTGTCATCGATTTCAGGAAGTGTAGCTGAGAACATGCCCCTGTCTACATCAACGGGGATGAAGTAGAAAGGACCGAGAGCTTCAAGTTTTTAGGTGTCCAGATCACCAACACCCTGTCCTGGTCCCCCCCCATGCCAATGCTATAGTTAAGAAAGCCCCACCAACACCTCTACTTTCTCAGGAGACTAAGGAAATTTGGCTACGGGTCTCACCCAACTTTTACTGATACAACACAGAAAGCATTCTTTCTGGTTGGATCACAGCTTGGTCTGGGCTCCTGCTCTGCCCAAGACCGCAAGGTACTACAAAAGGTCGTGAATGCAGCCCAATCCATCACACAAACCAGCCTCCCATCCATTGACTCTGTCTACACTTCCTGCTGCCTCGGAAAAGCAGCCGGCATAATTAAGGACCCCCTCACGCACCCCGGACATTCCCTCTTCCACCTTCTTCCGTCAGGAAAAAGATACAGAAGTCTGAGGTCACGCACCAACCGACTCAAGAACAGCTTCTTCCCTGCTGCTGTCAGAGTTTTGAATGGACCTACCTCGCATTAAGTTGATCTTTCTCTACACCCTAGCTATGACTGTAACACTACATTCTGCACTCTCACGTTTCCTTCTCTATGAACGGTATGCTTTGTCTGTATAGTGCGCAAGAAACAATACTCTTCACTGTATACTAATACACGTGACAATAATAAACCAAATCAGTGAAGTGAGGGCTACACTTATTCAGAATAAGAGAGAGAGAACAATTTGTTAACAGTTGAGATATATAACAGGATATAAATCTTACCAGAATTGCTATTCTGATTTCCATTCTTTATCTTCCCATTGGACTGGTGCTGGAGAAACGCGCCCAGTTTCGATACCCAGGAGGCTTTGTTTAATACTTTGGCTTTCTTTGTGGGTGGTTTGCCCTGTGACAAAACGAAACAGGATTTAACCTCGACACAAAACTGCAGCTTCCAAACAGCAGCACTTGCTTAGTGGGATCGAGAGGAGATGGTGACGCACTGGTTAATAATCCAGGCTAATGTTCCAGGGACACGGGTTCAAATCCCACCACGGCAGCTGGTGGAATTAAAATTCAATTAATAAAATCTGGAATTGGAATCTAGTCTCAGTAATGGTGACCCTCAAAATATCATCGATTGTTGGAACAAACCTACCTGGGTCACTAATGTTCCTTTTAGGGAGGGAAATCTGCCGTCCTTACCCCGGTCTGGCCTACATGTGACTCCAGAGCCTCAGCAATGTGGTTGACTCTCAACTGCCCTCTGAACAAGGGGCAACTAGGGATGGGCAATAAATGCTGGCCCTGGCAGCGATGCCCATGTCCCAGGAAGGAGCAAAAACTGGAGAATGGGGTGAGGCTTATACTTGGCTGCTTTAGAAATCTGGAGTAAGGGCATGCACACACACACGCGGGCGCACACACCCCCGCGGGCACACATGCACACACACACACACGTGGGCACACACGCGCACACACCCCTGCGGGCACGCATGCACACACACACGCGGGCATGCACCAATGCGCACACAGCCACAGTGGGTACACGCACACATATGGGTGCGCACACACCTGCACACAAACACACACGCACCACAGGTGCATGCAGACGTGGGCACTCGCACGTACACACGGGCAGGACACACACAATCGCTGTACATTCTCTCTAATTTGGAATCGTATCTGTAAACGAGCATCACTGGAGGGTGAGTACAGACTTGTCTGGCTTCGAGCAAAAGCTTTTCGTTCTTTCTGAGAACCAAATCAAAGCGAACACAGACAAGGGAAGTCGCCCCAATTCCTTCTGATCAGGAGCCAAACATTTCCTGGCAGCTCCAAACTTGAAAACCTTTCTCATCACCTGAGGCACTCACCGAAACACCGAGTCGCCGACCCCCCCCGGTGACTCCCTCGAGGGAGTCAGGGCTGTGCTAAAACTGTTTAAAGTTTTATTTATTAGTTACAGGTAGGCTTACATTAACACTGCAATCAAGTTACTGTGAAAATCCCCTACTCGCCACACTCCGGCGCCTGTTTGGGTACACAGAGGAAGAATTTAGCACCTAACCAGCGCGTCTTTGGGACTGTGGGAGGAAACCGGAGCACCCGGAGGAAACCCACGCAGACACGGGGAGAATGTGCAGACTCCGCACAGGCAGTGACCCGAGCCGGGAATTGAACCCGGGTCCCTGGCGCTGTCAGGCAGCAATGCTAACCACTGTGCCATCCGGGCAGCATGGTAGCACAGTGGTTAGCACTGCTGCCTCACAGCACCAGGGACCCGGTTTCGAATCCCCGCTCGGGTCACTGTCTGTGTAGAGTTTGCACATTCTCCCCATGTCTGCATGGGTTTTCTCCCACAGTCTGAGAGACATGCTGATTAGATGTATCGGCCATATGGAGTTCTCCCTCAGTGTAGCCGAACAGGTGCCAGAGTGTGGCGACTAGGGGATTTTCACAGTAACTTCACTGCAGTGTTAATGTAAGCCTACTTGTGACACTCATAAATAAATGTTAACTAACAAGAGCTTGACATTACATAATAGTATTTCATACTGTCTTCAGTGGTGTAGAATTGTGTCTTTGGGGGGAGGTGATGGATTAGTCATCCAAGGGCCCTAGGGTAATGCTCTGGAGGCCCGGGTTCAAATCCCACCATGGCAGCTGGTGGAATTTAAATATTAATTAATAAGTCTGGACTATAAAGTTAGCCTCAGTAAGGTTAACTATGGAATTATCGTCGATTGTTGTAAAAATCCATCTGGGTCACTAATGTCCCCTCGGGGAAGGAAATCTGCCGTTCTTACCCAGTCTGGCCTACAGACTCACAGCAATGGGGTTGGCCATTAAATGCCCCTCTGGATTGTTCAGTTCAAGGGCAAATAGGGATGGGCTTTGCCAGCGATGCCCCATCCCATCAAAGAACCAAGGTTTTTTTTTAAAAAATTTACATTACAGAGACAGTCCACGTCACAGAATCATAAAATCCCTACAGCGCAGGAGAAGGCCATTCGGCCCATCAAATCTGCACTGACTCTCCTATGGAGCGTCCTCCCCAGGCCCACCCTCCCCAACTCCACGCATTTAGCACGGCCAATCCCCCTAACCTGCACATCTCCGGACTGCGGGAGGAAACCGGAGCAAACCCACGCCGATACTGGGACAATGTGCAAACTCCACACAGACAGTGACCCGAGCCGGGAATCGAACCCAGATCCCTGGTGCTGTGAGGCAGCAGTGCTAACCACTGTGCCACCGTGTCGCTCAGCTGATCTCAGGCAATTTTCTGGCTCCAAACGAGCTCACTTCCACCCAACTTCACTATTAGAATAATCTATGCCTATTCCCCTCTACATTTGTATAACGCCCTTTAGATGTATCTATTCTATTTGCCTGAACCACTCCCTGCGATAGCAAGTTCCACAAACTCCATTCTCAGCCAATTGAGGTAACAAATTAGACATTAATACTTTTTGTTTGACTGGATTTAGTTACAGAACACTGCATTCTCCTCTGCCTCCTACCCACACCCCGAGTCTCTCTTTACAAGTGCTCTAGGTACTGAAGTAATCAACGTTCTGTAGTTATTATACCATTACCACCACATTCTCACAGCTCCCTGGCTGAATTTATCAATGACTATCTTATCAGGAGGCCCCGTGGCGCAGTGGGTTAGTGTCCCTGCCTCTGAACCAGAAGCTCCGGGTTCGAGTCCCACCCCCAGGACTTGGTGTCCAAGGAAGGGGAGTTCGTAACGCAGCCAAACAGGTTGAGAATCAACCTGGAAAATCCTTCCAAACACACGCCAGTGTCAGGCGGTGAGAGTGGGAGAGATTCCTGGTCAGACATGTGATAGAAAGAATGTTGGAGCCTCGACCATCACTGTCCATAGCTCCAGATTACAACACGCATGGGAAAGTGCAGGTTACTGTGGCAACTCAGACTCTCTGAGTTGCACCTTAATAGTTATGGTCCCTGGTTTGGACTCCCCACAAGTAGAATCCTAAATGCAGAAGGAGGCCATTTGGCCCATTGAGTCTGCACCAACCACAATCCACCTAGGCTCTATCCCCATAATGCCATGCATTTACCCTGCTAGTCCCCCTGACACTAAGGGGCAACTTATCACAGCCAATCCACCTAACCTGCACATCTTTGGACTGTGGGAGGAAACCGGAGCACCTGGAGGAAACTCACGCGGAGAACGTGCAACCTCCACACAGACAGTGACCCAAGACGGGAATCGAACCCGGGTCCCTGGAGCTATGAGGCGACCGTGCTAACCACTGCGCTGCCTCTTTATTTTGAAGGTTTGAAGTTCATAATTTCAAAGATCTATATTTGGTCATCCCTTCAAGACTTTGCTTCTCAACAGAATCTTTTCTTGATCCTTGTAAATCTTAGGAATTTTGGTATGTCAGCTATGACTCTCACCAACTTTTACAGATGCCCCATAGAAAGCATTCTTTCTGGTTATATCACAGCTTGGTCTGGGCTCCTGCTCTGCCCAAGACCGCAAGGTACTACAAAAGGTCATGAACATAACCCAATCCATCACACAAACCAGCCTCCCATCCAGTGACTCTGTCTACACTTCCTGCTGCCTCGGCAAAGCAGCCAGCATAATTAAGGACCCCCCACACCCCGGACATTCTCTCTTCCACCTTCTTCCATTGGGAAAATGATACAAAAGTCTGAGGACATGTATCAACCGACTCAAGAACAGCTTCTTCCCTGCTGCTGCCATCAGACTTTTGAACGGACCTACCTCGCATTAAGTTGATCTTTCTCTACACCCTAGCTATGACTGTAACCCTTCCTTCTTTATGAATGGTATGCTTTGCCTGTATAGCGTACAAAAAAAAAATACTTTTCACTGTATGTTAATACCAGTGACAATAATAAATCAAATCAAATTTTTTATCGCACCCCTTCCTGTGTCTTTGTAGTCTTTTTGAAAGATGGAGAATAGAACTGTCCCCTCACCGTACCCAGGATGTAATGGCTCTGTGATAATGGGGAAGGGGGGGATTGACTTGTCCCAGTAAGAAAAACTCAAAATATCAGTGAGGCCATTACTGAATAGCATCAGCCGTGGCTTCATGGGTCGCATTCTCGCTTTGAGATTTCAGGTTCAAGTCCCACAGAAGCGGAAAAATCAAGATTGACACTACCAGTACTGAGGGAGTGCTGCACTGTCAGAGGTGCTGCCTTTCAGATCAGGGCCTATTTGCCAGCTTGGGTGGATGCCCAACATCTCATGGTGTTAAGGTACAAGATCAGAAACCCCAAGGTATATTATGAAGTTAGATTAGACCCTGAGTAGTTGCAATGTTGGTGTAAGGGTGAGATGTTTCACTCCAGGTATGATTCTACTGACAATCTGGAAAGATTTTATCAAAATAAATGTTATTTAACATGCAGTTTAAATATAACAAATTAATTAGCTTAACATTGACCAAACATGACAAGACACAATTCTTAACTGCTAACTTATCTCTACAAGTTCCAATTCAAGTAATATTCTTCTTATAGACTTAAACTCCTCTTCAAAACCAGTTAGCAAAGCCCCAGGCTTATGTACTTGTTAACAGTCCTAGAGCTTTATAAACATATCTGGAGAAAGAAAGAACGCCAGCTCTTTTAAACAGCTCCAGTCAGCAACTGCTCTCATTTTAAAAATGAAACTAAAATACTTTCTTTCCTATAAGCTTAGCACCTCTCTTTAATCACATAACTGTCAATCAACCTAATCAAAACCCTACTCTGAAACCCCAAGGAAACACAAATGCGTTAACTCTATATAGACAAACATATTCCAAGCTCAAGTCAGTCATCACTCTGCATTGTCAGCATGTGAGCTGCCTGATGCAGACATATTGGCACTGTATAAAACAGAGCTCAATTTTAAACATACCCCTTACAAGCAACATGATAAAAACCCATTTCTTAAAGGCACAGTCTCATCACAATGGCGCCACTGTGAAGAGGAGCGGGGGAGTTATCCCCCGGTGCCCTGATTAATATTTATTCCACAGTCAACATCACAAGGAAAGTGGATTAGCTGATTATTATCACAAAGCTATTTCTGGGGGTCTGCTGAGTGCCTATAGGCTGCCACACTCCATACATTATAACACCAACCTCCCTTCAAAGGTTGGGTGTAAAGAGGTGGTCGGGACAGGCGTTACAGAAATGCAAGTCTTTTTGTTTAAACTGAAATCTCTCCCACCCCCCCCTTGCCAACTCCGCAATTCTCCCTGTCTGCCCGTCCTCTCCCCACTCCCCCCGGGGTGGTGGGGGGGGGTTGGACTAACTCTCGGAACAGTGCCCCCTCCCACAGCGCTGCTCACCCAAACCGATCGCGCCACGCAGAGTAGGTGGGCATTCCCAGGGTCACTCACACGGCCGTAAACAAACCTGTAACCTCGCCAAGATGCTGGCTTTCTTCGAGTTCGAAGAGTAGCTTCGGGAACAGGAGACGCTGCAGAATCTTTTCGTCTTGGAGAAGAACGTCTCCCGAGCTCCAGCAACCCCACACATCTCACAGGTCGCTGAGGAGATCCAGAAGGGAAACAAAAAAAAAACAGGCGGTTAAATGAAACTCGGGACCCACCAGAACACTAAAGGCAAATTCAAAAGATCTTTTTGAAAGATGGATCCTTGTAAATCTTAGGAATTTTGATTTACAAGGATCAAAGCTGGCATTGCCCGCTAATTACCACCCATCCCTAATTACCCTCGAACCACGTGTCTCACTCGGACATTCCAGCGCGCAGTTAAGAATCAGGAAGGGCAGTGCGGTGGCACAGTGGTTGGCACTGCTGCTTCACAGCGCCAGGGGCCCGGGTTCGATTCCAGCTTGGGTCACTGTCTGTACGTTCTCCCCATGTCTGCATGGGTTTCCTCTGGTTTCCTCCCACGCTCCAAAGACGTGCAGGTCAGGCTGATTGGCCATTGCTAAATTGACCCCAGTATCAATCGGGGGATTGCCAGGGTAAGTATGAGGGGTTACAGGAATAGGGCATGGCTGGGATTGTGGTCAGTGCAGACTCAATGGGCCGAATGGCCTCCTTCTGCACTGTAGGCATTTTATGAAACTTTCTAATAATGTGCTGGTTAGGGTACATTGGCCGTGCTAAATTCTCCCTCAGTGTACCCGGACAGGCGCCAGAGCGTGGCAACTGGGGAATTTTCACAGTAACTTCATTGCAGTGTTAATGTAAGCCTACTTGTGGCACTGATAAATAAACTTATAAAACTTAAAAAAAACTGTTCACCAAAGATCCTGAGACAGCACCTTCCAAACCCATGACCACTTCCGTCTAGAAGGGCAAGTAGATACAATGGGAACACCACCACCTGCGAGTTCCTCTCCAAGCCACTCACCATCCTGACTTGGAAATATATCGGCCATTCCTTTGCAATCGCTGGGTCAAAATCCTGGAATTCCCTCCCTAACGGCATCAACCCACAGCACATGGACTGCAGCGATTCAAGAAGGCAGCTCACCCCCACCTTCTCGAGGGCAACTAGGGATGGGCAATAAATGCCGGCCAAGCCAGTGACGCCCATGTCTCATGTATGAATAAATTACTGTGGGTCTGGAGTCACATGTAGACGAGGCAGAGTAAGAACAGCGCATCTAAACCAGGCCGGCACGGTAGCACAGTGGGTTAGCACTGCTGCTTCACAGCTCCAGGAACCCGGGTTCGATTCCCGGCTCGGATCACTGTCTGTGTGGAGTTTGCACATTCTCCCCATGTCTGCGTGGGTTTCCTCCCACAGTCCAAAGCCGTGCGGGTTGGGTTGATTGGCCGTGCTAAAAAAAAGTTGAGAGATATGTAGGTTAGAGGGATTAGTGGGTGGATATGGGGGTAGGGCCTGGGTGGGATTGTAGTCGGTGCAGACTTGATGGGCCAAATGGCCTCTTTTTGCACTGTAGGGTTTCTACGTTTCTATTTCTTCTATGAACCAGATGGTTTTTACAACTGATGATAGTTCCATGTACATTGTTAGAGACTAGCTTCCAATTCCAGATTTATTAATTAAATGAATTTAAATTCCACCAGCTGCCGTGGTGGGATTTGAACCCGTGTCCCCAGAGTGTTAGCCTGGGTTACTAGTCCAGTGATAATATCACTACACCACCACTTCCCCTTGTAAAGGAATGCTGGAAAGCATAAGGGACGGCACAGTGGGTTAGCACTGCTGCTTCACAGCACCAGGGACTTGGGTTCAATTCCGGCTTTGGGTCACTGTCTGTGTGGAGTCTGCACATTCTCCCCGTATCTGCGTGGGTTTCCTCCGGGTGCTCCAGTTTCCTCCCACAGTCCCACAAGACGTGCATGTTTGGGGAAATTAGCAATTTTTGATTTGATTTATTATTGTCACATGTATTGGGATAGAGTGAAAAGTATTGTTTCTTGCACGCTACACAGACAAAGCATACCATTCAGAGAGAAGGAAAGGAAAGGGTGCAGAATTTAATGTTACAGTCATAGCGAGGGTGTAGAGAAAGATCTACTTAATGCGAGGTAGGTCCATTCAAGAGTCTGACAGCAGCAGGGAAGAAGCTATTCTTGAGTACGGGGCCTCAGACATTTGTGTCTTTTTCCCAGTGGAAGAAGGTGGAAGAAAGTGCGCCTTGGGGTAAATGTGTGGGGTTAGTAGACAGAGCAGGGTTGGGTAAGCGAGTCGGGGCAGACGTGATGGGCTAGGTGGCCTCTGTAGGAATTCTACAAAACCAAAACACGCCAGAAGTGTAGGTGTGTTAGTTAGCAACAAGGCCCACAGCGTGAGTGTACGACTGTCACTTGACTATTTTACTTTCTTGGCTACAGAACACAGGTAGACATTTCTCCTTCGCTGGTGAACATGAGCGTGGCTATATTGGGTGAGTACACAGAAGGTATCTGCTCCTTAAATGCTCTTGGATGTCGCTTCGAGAGTTGCCTAGTGCTTCACGTCGCTAGTGTACGCTTAAACTGGACCAACTGACGGGCAACACGACAGCTCAGTGACTATCACTGTTTGCTGTGCAGACACATGGATTTGGGCCGGTGTCTGTGGGAGTTTGCGCATTCTCCCCGTGCTTGCGTGGGTTTTCTCCGGGTGCTCCGGTTTCCTCCCACACCCCAAAATCGTGCTCTTAGGCTGATTGGTGTAACAAATTGTCCCGAAATTAGTCTCCCCTCAATCTTCCCCAATCGGCGTAGACAAAGGTCATGGGTAGGGGAGGGGACTCACAATGTTAAGGTGGCGGTGCGGGCTCGTCGGGCCGAAGGGCCTGTTTCCCGTGTTGTGTTGTTCTTAAATGACTAAATGTGGCTGGAATGGTGCCACCATGGCAACAAGTTTGCTCGTCAACAATTGGATAATACGGGACTGACAATGTGTCGGGGTAGGGGGTGGGTGGTCTAATTCATTCAGGATTTTGGAGACATTACTTGGTCCCCACTTAAGAGTCATACAGTCCACTCATCACACACAGCATTGTCGCACGATACAAGGGAGGCGATGGCTCAGTGGTATTATCGCTAGACTATTAGATGAGAAACTCCGCCAAATTTCTGGGGAGCGGGTTCAAATCCCACTACGACAGGTGGTGGAATTTGTAAACAAAAAAAAAATCTGGAATTAAGAATCTACTGATGACCATGAAACCATTGTCGATTGTTGGATAAACCCATCTGGGTCCTTTAGGGAAGGAAATCTGCCATCCTCACCCGGTCTGGCCTACATGTGACTCCAAAACAATGTGGTTGGCTCTCAACTGCCCTCCAAGGGCAACTCGGGATGGGCAATAAATGCTGGCCCAGCCAGCGTTACCCACGTCCCAGGAATGAATAAAAGGAACATTGGATAATGAACCAAAGTGTGAACATTTTCGCCATTCTGTTATGTTGGTGAAGACTCACCTATTTTTACAGATATAGAACACACCAAGACAACACACACTCGTTCACAGACAGGCATCCACATGCTGTATTGCCGTGAGGGTCAAAGGAAGCAGAACCCAGAGTTTGTACCCAAATCAGGCATTAGTGTCTCTGTCCCCACTAACAAGAGGCCTACTGCCTACTTTACCCCCAACTGCCCTGGACGCAACTTCCAAGGACTACACACGGCTTAAACAGCTCTTCCCAAAAGCGGGGGGGAGTTTAACTCTGCTGCCTCGGAAAAGCAACCAGGATAATCAAGGATCCCACGCACCCCGGACATTCTCTCTTCCACCCTCTTCAGTCGGGAAAAGGATACAAAAGTCTGAGGTCACGTCCCGACCGACTCAAGAACAGTTTCTTCCCTGCTGCTGTCCGACTTTTCACAGAACCCTACAGTGCAGGAGACCATTCGGCCCATCGAGTCTGCACCGACCACAATCCTCCCACACCCCACCCCACCCCCCCCAAACCCTATCCCTATAACCCCATGCATTTACACTAGCCAGTCCCCCAGGACACTAAAGAGCAACTCAGCACGGCCAATCCACCTAACCAGCGTATCGTTCGGACTGTGGGAGGAAACCGGACACCCGGAGGGAAACCCACGCCGACACGGGGAGAATGTGCAGACTCCACACAGACAGTGACCCGAGCCGGGAATCGAACCCGGGTCCCCGGCGCGGTGAGGCAGCAGTGCTAACCCACTGTGCCATCCTTAAAATAGGTCCATTTGATTGGACCTACCTCACACTAAGTTGATTTTTCTCTAGCTATGACTGTAACGCTACATTCTGCACCCTCTCCTTTCCTTCTCCCTATGTACTCTATGAATGGTATGCTTTGTCTGTACAGCGCGCAAGAAACAATACTTTTCACTGAATCCCAATACAGGTGACAATAATAAATGAAATTTCACCTCCCCCCGCACTGGGCCTCAGGTTAACGGCGACAATTGGGATTTCCGCTATGATCCGAATGAATTTGAGTTCCCAACTCTTAAACCGGAACGTCAAACACAAAACACACCCATTCCGAGTCTTCCGTCCAGGGATTCGTCATCATTCATCGCTCCCAATACTGACTCCACTTCCTGCTGCTTCCCACCTTCCTCCTCCTCCTCCTCCTCCTCCTCCAGGTCATCACTCGATTCCTCGGTGGAGTTGTCATTGCTACTGGGGCCGGGGTCTTCCAGGCTATCATCCCCATCAAACAGGCTGAAGTCATCATCTCCCTTGAGGGACATTTTTAGAACCTCCTGCAGAGACAAAATTAAATCAGTTGATGAAGGCTTCCTGCATCTGTAAGGATTCGCAAGTCCAACTTTGGCTGGTTTCAACCTAAGTCTAAGAGCGGGATCAAATATTACAGAACATTCCAGCGCAGTACAGGCCCTTCGGCCCTCAATGTTGCGCCGACCAGTGGAACCAATCTAATGACCCTCTAACCTAAACTATTCCAATGTCATCCATATGTCTATTCACTGACCATTTGAACGCCCTCAAAAGTTGGCGAGTCCACAACTGCTGCAGGCAGGGCATTCCACGCCCTTACTACCCTCTGAGTAAAGAACCTCCCTCTGACATCCATCCTATAATTATCCCCCCTTAATTTAAAGCTATGTCCCCTCGTGTTAGCCATCACCATCCGAGGTAAAAGGCTCTCACTATCCACCCTATGCAATCCTCTGATCATCTTGTATGTCTCAATCAGGTCACCTCTCAACCTTCTTCTTTCTAACAAAAATAACCTCAAGTCCCTCAGCCTTTCCTCATAAGACCTTCCCACCATACCAGGCAACATGAGTCGCAAAAACCCAGCTTGCAGGTGCAGCAGGTGGTCAGGAAGGTGAATGGGATGCTGGCCTTCATAGCGAGGGGGATTGAATATATAAGTAGGGAGGTCTTGCTGCAGCTGTATAGGGCATTGGTGAGGCCGCAGCTGGAGTACTGTGTGCAGTTTTGGTCGCCGTACTTACGCAAGGATATTTTGGCCTTGGAGGGAGTGCAGAGGAGGTTTACTAGGCTGATACCAGAGTTGAGGGGGTTGAGCTATGAGGAGAGGCTGAATAAACTAGGCTTGTATTCGTTAGAGTTTAGAAGAATGAGGGGAGATCTCATTGAGACGTATAAGATGATGAATGGGATGGATAGGATAGAGGTGGAGAGACTCTTCCCGCTCAAAAAAGACAGTAGGACTAGGGGGCACAGCCTCAAGATAAAGGGGGGGCGGTTTAGAACAGAGTTGAGGAGGAACTTCTTCACTCAAAGGGTGGTGAATCTCTGGAATTCTCTGCCCGTTGAGGTGGTGGAGGCTGCCTCGCTAAATATTTTTAAGACGCGGGTTGATGGGTTTTTGATAAGAGAGGGGATTAAGGGTTATGGGGAGAGGGTGGGAAAGTGGAACTGAGACACGACAGATCAGCCATGATCTTATTGAATGGCGGGGCAGGCTTGAAGGGCTAGATGGCCTACTCCTGCTCCTATTTCTTATGTTCTTATGTTCTTAAACCTCCTCTGCACCCTTTCCAATGCCTCCACATCCTTCTTATAATGTGGCGACCAGAACTGTACGCAACACTCCAAGTGCGGCCGCACCAGAGTTTTGTACAGTTGTAACATGACCTCACGGTCAGTGAAGACTCGATGGGCCGAATGGCCTCCTTCTCCACTGTACGATTCTAAAATGCTTTTAAATCTATTCCCAATTTCTCCCCCAAGACAATGGCCGGTGGCCAGCGTCCAGCTGTGACTGGGCAAGCTATTAAACACTTTGAGGCTAGCTTTTCATTGCCTGAATTGTAATATAGAATCCCTACAGAGCAGATGGAAGCCATTTGGCCCATCGAGCCTGGACCGACAACAGTTCCAACCAAACCCTATCCCCCTAACCCCATTCACTCACCCTGTTAATGCCCCGACACTAAGGAGCAATTTAGCACAGCCAATCTAGCTTGTACATCTTTGGACTATAGGAGGAAACCGGAGCACCCGGAGGAAACCCACGCAGACACGGGGAGAACATGCACACTCCACACAGACAGTGACCCGAGGCAGGAATCGAACCTGAGTCTCTGACGCTGTGAGGTGGGAGGGCTAACCACTGTGCCACCCATTGATTAGACTCTACACAGATAGTGACCCAAGGCCGGAATTGAACCCAGGCCCCAGGCGCTGTGAGGCAGCAGTGCCACCCAAACAATGCACATCACCCCAAATGGGACTTGAACCCACAATCCTTGGCTTAGCAGGCCCGAATGGCCTCCTCCTGCTCCTATTTCCTGTGCATGTTCCCGACAAGGTCAGCATTTCATAGAATCCCCTACAGTGCAGAAGGAGGCCATTCGGCCCATCAGGTCTGCACCAACCACACTTTCATTCAGGCCCTATCCCCACAACCCCATGCATTAACCCTAGCTAATCCCTCTGACACTAAGGGGGCAATTTAGCATGGCCAATCCACCCAACATCTCTGGACTGTGGGAAGAAACCGGAGCACCCAGAGGAAACCCACACAGACACAGGGAAAATTGTTGCCCATCCCTAATTGCCCTGGAACTGAGCATCTCACTCGGCCATGTCAGAGGGGCAGTTAAGAGTCAACCACATTGTTCTGGAGTCACATGTAGGCCAGACAGGGTAAGGATGGCAGATTTCCTTCTCTAAAGGACATTTTTGACCCAGATGGGTTTTTCCAACAATCAACATAATCCAATCAATGATAGTTTCATGGTCACCATTAATGAGACTAAGTTTAAAGTTTATTTATTAGTGTCACAACTCAGCTTACATTAACACTGCAATGAAGTTACCTTGAAAATCCCCTATTCGTCACACTCTGGCATCCGTTCAGCTACACTGAGGGAGAATTTAGCACGGCCAATGCACCCTAACCAGTCTTCTGGACTGTGGGAGGAAACCGGAGCACCCGGAGGAAACCCACGCAGACACGGGGAGAATGTGCAAACTCCATACAGTAAGGAGCCTCACAACACCAGGTTCGAGTCCAACCAGTTTGTTTGATAGTAATCCCACAAGCCATCAGATAAACTGGTTGGACTCGAACCTGGTTTTGTGAAACTTCATACTGTCTTTATCCCAGTCCAACTCCAGCATCTCCACATCAAATTCCACACAGACAGTGACACAAGGCTGGGAATTGAACCCGGGTCCCTGGCGCTGTGAGGCAGCAGTGCTAACCACTGGGCTGCTCATTTAGCTTAATTTTACAGATTTATTAATTGGATTTAAATTCCACCAGCTGCCTTGGCGAGATCTGAACCTGTGCACCCGGAGCATTTGCCTCTAGATTAGTGACACCACCACCTTAAATTAAGGCTTCCACTTATAATTTGATTTATTATTTTCACATGTATTAATATACAGTGAAAAGTATTGTTTCTTGCATGCTATACAAAGCATACCGTTCATGGAGAAGGAAAGGAGAGAGTGCAGAATGTAATGTTACAGTCATAGCCAGGGTGTAGAGAAAGATCAACTTAATATATACTATAATATAATAGACACCTAACAGAAGATGATTTGCTGTTTAAAAAACACAAATTGTCAATCTTTCACAATTCTACATTTAAAAAGTGGCAGAGGAAATGGGGTTCAGAGTAAAGGATTGTTCATTTATTTTAAAGTTTATTTATTAGTCACATGTAGGCTTACGTTAACACTGCAATGAAGTTACTGTGAAAATTCCTCTAGCCGCCACACTCCTGTTTGGGTCAATGCACCCTAACCAGCATGTCTTTCAGAATGTGGGAGGAAACCGGAGCACCCGGAGGAAACCCACGCAGACACGGGGAGAACGTGCAGACTCTGCATAAACGGTGACCCGAGCCAGGAATTGAACCTGGTTCCCCAGCACCGTGAGGCAGCAGCGCTAAACACTGTGGAGCCCCCACAATTGCTCCCCACACCTGTGAGACTGCCGAACAGGGCAAACTGGAGCGCGGGCTATTAGGCCGGGGCACGGGACACTAGACTGGGGCGCGGGTCATTAGACCGGGGCGCGGGTCATTAGACTGGGGCGAGGATTATTAGACTGGGGCGAGGGTTACTAGACTGGGGCGCGGGTTACTAGACTGGGGTGCGGGTTATTAGACTGGGTGCGGGTTATTAGACTGGGGCGCGGATTATTAGACTGGGGTGAGGATTATTAGACTGGGGCGCGGGTTATTAGACTGGGGTGAGGATTATTAGACTGGGGCGCGGGTTATTAGACTGGGGCGCGGGTTATTAGACTGGGGTGAGGGTTACTAGACTGGGGCGCGGGTTACTAGACTGGGGCGCGGGTTACTAGACTGGGGCGCGGGTTACTAGACTGGGGCGCGGGTTACTAGACTGGGGCGCGGGTTACTAGACTGGGGCGCGGGTTACTAGACTGGGGCGCGGGTTATTAGACTGGGTGCGGGTTACTAGACTGGGGCGCGGGTTACTAGACTGGGGCGCGGGTTACTAGACTGGGGCGCGGGTTACTAGACTGGGGCGCGGGTTATTAGACTGGGGTGAGGGTTACTAGACTGGGGCGCGGGTTATTAGACTGGGGTGAGGGTTACTAGACTGGGGCGCGGGTTATTAGACTGGGGCGCGGGTTACTAGACTGGGGCGCGGGTTATTAGACTGGGGCGCGGGTTACTAGACTGGGGCGCGGGTTACTAGACTGGGGCGCGGGTTACTAGACTGGGGCGCGGGTTACTAGACTGGGGCGCGGGTTACTAGACTGGGGCGCGGGTTACTAGACTGGGGCGCGGGTTACTAGACTGGGGCGCGGGTTACTAGACTGGGGTGCGGGTTACTAGACTGGGGCGCGGGTTACTAGACTGGGGCGCGGGTTACTAGACTGGGGTGCGGGTTACTAGACTGGGGCGCGGGTTATTAGACTGGGGTGCGGGTTATTAGACTGGGGTGCGGGTTACTAGACTGGGGTGCGGGTTACTAGACTGGGGTGCGGGTTACTAGACTGGGGTGCGGATTATTAGACTGGGTGCGGGTTATTAGACTGGGTGCGGGTTATTAGACTGGGGCGCGGGTTATTAGACTGGGTGTGGGTTATTAGACTGGGGTGCGGATTATTAGACTGGGTGCGGGTTATTAGACTGGGGCGCGGGTTATTAGACTGGGGCGCGGGTTATTAGACTGGGGCGCGGGTTATTAGACTGGGGCGCGGATTATTAGACTGGGGCGCGGATTATTAGACTGGGGCGCGGGTTACTAGACTGGGGCGCGGGTTATTAGACTGGGGCGCGGGTTATTAGACTGGGGCGCGGGTTATTAGACTGGGGCGCGGGTTACTAGACTGGGGCGCGGGTTATTAGACTGGGGTGCGGGTTATTAGACTGGGGTGCGGGTTATTAGACTGGGGCGCGGGTTACTAGACTGGGGCGCGGGTTATTAGACTGGGGCGCGGGTTATTAGACTGGGGCGCGGGTTATTAGACTGGCGCCCGGGTTATTAGACTGGGGCACCGGTTACTAGGCTGGGGTGCGGGTTATTAGACTGGGGCGCGGGTTATTAGACTGGGGCGCGGGTTATTAGACTGGCACCCGGGTTATTAGACTGGCGCACGGGTTATTAGACTGGCGCCCGGGTTATTAAGCAGCAACTGACAACATTGTTACGAGGAGGAATGCAGACAGACATTTAGCAACAATGGTAACACTCTCAGACCCATTAACCTTCACTCAAACCACATCTCCTCTTAGCAACAATGTCTCCCAGCTCATTTCCCCCACAGTTACAAACTAACCCTGAAGATGAGCAGGTAAAAGATCACCAACACAATGTGTGGCCCGGGGAGAACGGGTTTGAAATAATCTGTGAGGAACAGCACAGCTCATAAAATCACCCCAGACTGTGGTTAATCCACTCAGAGAACTTCCAACAAAAACACACTCACGGTCCTTCCTTTCCCCCGTCTCTCTCTGCTGCTCGATACCCAACGTCAGGAACACATTGCAAACAACGCTGCCATCTCAGGAAGGGCCAGCCTCTCAATAAGGGCCTCTCTGACTGGATGCTCTTTGACCAATGGAAAGAGTCCTTACAGAGAGGGGGGGGGGGGTGCGGGGCTTGCTGGGTGGTGGTGGATTCTGGGAGATGTAGTCCCTCAGAGTGAATGTGGAATTGTAAACCCGCCTCCCCCACACCCCCCCCCCTCCCCACACCCCCCCCCACCCCCCCCCCCCACCCCCCCTCCCCACCCCCCACCGAATCACCTCAGACCCCGGGCTCTGAAACACATGACGCGGAGATTCCACTCACCTGGCGAAGGGGCAGCGCTCCGAAAGCTCGTGGCGTTTGCTACCAAATCAACCTGTTGGACTTTGACCCGGTTGCTGTGGCCTGAAACACAACCAAAAAATACTGGAAAATCTCAGCATCTGCAGGGCCAGAATAAAGCCAACAGAGAACAGTCCAGTAAATAGTCTCAGGATGGATGTCAGAGGTAGGTTCTTTACTCAGAGGGTAGTAAGGGTGTGGAATGCCCTGCCTGCAGCAGTTGTGGACTCGCCAACTTTAAGGGCGTTCAAATGGTCAGTGGATAGGCATATGGATAACATTGGAATAGTTTAGGTTAGAGGGTCATTAGATTGGTTCCACTGGTCGGCACAACATCGAGGGCCAAAGGGCCTGGACTGCGCTGGAATGTTCTATGTTCTAATGCCCCAGTCCAACGCCGGCAACTCCACATCAAAGAACACTACAGCACAGGAACAAGACAACACGTGGTATCTTTCTAAACCAAAGACCTCTACACAGTCCATATCTCTCTATTCCCTGCCTATCTATCTATCTGCTGGGATGCCTCTTAAATGTTGATTTTTTAAAGTGTGTTTATTAGTGTCATTAACACTGCAATGAAGTTGCTGTGAAAATCTCCCAATCACCACATTGTTCGGCTACACTGAGGGAGAATTTGGCGTGGCCAATCTGCCTAACTAGTCTTTTGGACTGTGGGAGGAAACCCACACAGACACGGGGAGAACATGCAGACTCCACACAGACAAGTGACCCAAGCTGGCCTCGGGTCACTGTCTGTGCAGAGTTTGCACATTCTCCTCGTGTCTGTGTGGGTTTCCTCCGGGTGCTCCGGTTTCTCCCACAGTCCAAAGATGTGCGGGTTAGGCTGATTGGCCGTGCTAAATTGACCCTTGGTGTCCCAAGATGTGTAGGTTAGAGGGGCTTGGTGCGGAGAGGGCAGGGGTGGGCCTGGGTAAGATGGTCTGTTGGAGAGTCAGTGCAGACTCAATGGGCCAAATGGCCTCTTCCTGCACCGTAGCGGTTCTATGAATCTAGCAGAGAGAAATACATGAACCTGAGTTAGACAGCAGCCTTCCTCCCATTGCTTCTCTTTGGGTGGCACGGTGGCACGGTGGGTTAGCATGGCTGCCTCACAGCGCCAGGGACCTGGGTTCGATTCCCGGCTCGGGTCACTGTCTGTGTGGAGTTTGCACATTCTCCCTGTATCTGCGTGGGTTTCCTCCGGGTTCTCTGATTTCCTCCCACAGTCCAAAGATGTGTGGGTTAGGTACATTGGCCGTGCTAAATTCTCAGGGGGACTGGGTAAATAGGTGGGTAGTACAGGCTTGATGGGCCAAATGTCTCTGTAGAGATTCTATTCTATTCAATGAAAGCTCGAAATAGCCTTAGTGCACTCATCTTTAAATATCTTTACAGATTGCAAGGCTGTGTTTGCTTCCTGCTTCCATTGGTAATTCGAGCTTTCCTTCTGTATAAAATTAAGAGTGGGGACGTAATTTCTGCGTGGAATTTGGGTTTGGGGGAGATGATGGTCTAATGTGTCCTGCAGGGAAGGAAATCTGCCGTCCTTACCTGGCCTACGTGGAGGGAGATGCCAGCGTTGGACTGGCGTTGGCACAATAAGAAGGTGATGAAGGAGCAGTGCTCCGAAAGCTCGTGATTCCAAATAAACCTGTTGGATTTTAACCTGGTGTTTGTGAGACTTCTACATGTGACTCCAGACCCACACGATGTGGGTGGCTTGTAACTGCCTCCTGCAATGGCTGAGCGAGACACTCAGTTCAAGGGGCAATTAGGGATGGGTAATAAATGTTGGTCTATATCTCGGAGATCCCAAGATTGCTGTTGTCCAAACTGCTGTTCTGTCCGTTATTAAGGAACTGGAACTCATGGAAAGCTACTTATCAGGTGTGGTGGCATCAGGTTAGACTCAGCCTCTCAGGCCCAGCTTCTCACTCAGGCCCAGCCTCTCAGGCCCAGTCTCTCACTCAGGCCCAGCTTCTCACTCAGGCCCAGTCTCTCACTCAGGCCCAGCCTCTCAGACACAGTCTCTCACTCAGGCCCAGCCTCTCAGGCCCAGCCTCTCACTCAGGCCCAGTCTCTCAGGCCCAGCCTCTCAGGCCCAGCCTCTCACTCGGGCCCAGTCTCTCAGGCCCAGCCTCTCACTCAGGCTCAGCCTCTCACTCAGGCCCAGTCTCTCAGGCCCAGCCTCTCACTCAGGCTCAGCCTCTCACTCAGGCTCAGCCTCTCAGGCCCAGCCTCTCACTCAGGCCCAGCCTCTCAGGCCCAGCCTCTCACTCAGGCTCAGCCTCTCACTCAGGCCCAGTCTCTCAGGCCCAGCCTCTCACTCAGGCCCAGTCTCTCAGGCCCAGTCTCTCAGGCCCAGCCTCTCACTCAGGCCCAGTCTCTCAGGCTCAGCCTCTCACTCAGGCCCAGTCTCTCAGGCCCAGTCTCTCAGGCTCAGCCTCTCACTCAGGCCCAGCCTCTCACTCAGGCCCAGTCTCTCAGGCCCAGTCTCTCAGGCCCAGCCTCTCAGGCCCAGCCTCTCACTCAGGCCCAGCCTCTCACTCAGGCCCAGTCTCTCAGGCCCAGTCTCTCAGGCCCAGTCTCTCAGGCCCAGCCTCTCAGGCCCAGCCTCTCACTCAGGCCCAGCCTCTCAGCATTGCAACACAGTGGAAGCCAGAATTCCCTATCTGTTCATCCTGTTGCTCTCCTGGCAACACACGAAGGCCGGATTTTCCAGTTCCTCGCGTGGTGTGAATTGTCCCCCGGAGGGATGGAAAATTTGGTAGGCCAGCCAATGTTTCATTGGCTTTGGGTGGGATTTTCCAGGCCTGCTGTCAATGGGTCTGGAAAAGTCCAGGCACGGCATGATGGGAATGGAATTGGTATCGTTCTACCAATCACAGGGCAGCAGAGGATGCTGGGTACTTGTGGGGGATGGGGGGGTCAGTTCTTATCCCTGAGCTTCAAACACCCTGGCCTCCCTCGGATAATTGTCCAATTTGTGGCCAATTAACCAAACACACACACGTTTTAAGAATGATTTTCAGACAAACCGTCTTGAGTAAAAGTGTATCGGACTTGTCCCGGGACAGGAGCAGAGTGTTCTTCCATTCCTCACTGAGACTCTAACGTCCATTCCCTAATCTCACAATCAGATATTGTGTGAATTAAAGTTTGTAGTTTAAACTTTGTGAGTGTGTGTGTGAGAGAGACTCTGAGTGTGTGAGTGTGTGTGTATGAGTGTGTGTGTGTGTGCGTGAGTCTGTCTCTGTGTGAGAGAGTGTGTGTGAGTGAGTGAGTGTGTGTGTGTGAGAGAGAGTGAGTGTCAGGGTGTGAGAGTGTGAATGAGTGTGTTTGAGGGAGAGTGTGTCCGTGTGTGAGTGAGTGTGTTTGAGAGTGAGTGTGAGGGTGCAAGTGAGTGTGTGTGAGCACGAGTGTGAGGGTGTGTGTGACTGTGTGAGGGTGTGAGTGAGTGTGTGTGAGCGTGAGTGTGAGGGTGTGAGTGAGTGTGTGTGAGTGTGAGGGTGTGAGTGAGTGTGAGGGTGTGAGTGAGTGTGTGTGTGTGAGGGTGTGAGTGAGTGAGGGTGTGAGTGAGTGTGCGTGAGCGCGAGTGTGAGGGTGTGAGTGAGTGTGTGTGTGCGAGGGTGTGAGTGAGTGTGAGTGTGAGGGTGTGAGTGTTTTTGAGTGTGAGTGTGAGGGTGTGAGTGTGAGTGAGTGTGAGGGTGTGAGTGAGTGTGTGTGAGTGCGAGTGAGTGTGAGGGTGTGAGTGAGTGTGAGGGTGTGAGTGAGTGTGTGTGAGTGCGAGTGAGTGTGAGGGTGAGTGAGTGTGAGGGTGTGTGAGTGAGGGTGTGAGTGAGTGTGAGGGTGTGAGTGAGGGTGTGAGTGAGTGTGAGGGTGTGAGTGAGTGTAAGGGTGAGTGTGAGAGTGAGTGTGAGGGTGTGAGAGTGAGTGTGTGAGTGAGGGTGTGAGTGAGTGTGAGTGTGAGTGAGTGTGAGGGTGTGAGTGTGAGGGTGTGAGTGTGAGTGAGGGTGTGAGTGTGAGGGTGTGAGTGAGTGAGTGTGAGTGAGTGAGGGTGAGTGAGTGAGTGAGGGTGTGAGTGAGTGAGGGTGAGTGAGTGTGAGGGTGTGAGGGTGTGAGTGAGGGTGTGAGTGAGGGTGTGAGTGTGAGGGTGTGAGTGTGAGGGTGTGAGTGAGTGTGAGTGAGTGTGAGGGTGAGTGCGTGTGAGGGTGTGAGTGAATGTGAGTGTGTGAGTGAGTGTGTGGATGTGAGTGCGTGTGAGGGTGTGAGTGAGTGTGAGGGTGTGAGTGAGTGTGAGTGAGTGTAAGGGTGAGAGTGAGTGTGAGTGAGTGTGAGAGTGAGGGTGTGAGTGTGTGTGAGGGTGTGAGTGAGTGTGAGTGTGAGGGTGTGAGTGCGTGTGAGGGTGTGAGTGAGAGTGTGAGGGTGTGAGTGAGTGTGAGGGTGCGAGTGAGTGTGAGGGTGTGAGTGAGTGTAAGGGTGAGTGTGAGTGTGAGTGAGTGTGAGGGTGTGAGAGTGAGTGTGAGAGTGGAGTGAGGGTGTGAGTGAGTGTGAGGGTGTGAGTGGGTGTGAGGGTAGTGTGAGGGTGTGAATGAGTGTGAGGTGTGAGTGAGTGAGTGTGAGTGAGGGTGTGTGAGTGTGAGGGTGTGAGTGTGAGGGTGTGAGTGAGGTGAGGGTGTGAGTGTGAGGGTGTGAGTGAGGGTGTGAGTGAGTGTGAGGGTGTGAGTGTGAGGGTGTGTGTGAGTGAGGGTGTGAGTGAGTGAGGGTGTGAGTGTGAGGGTGTGAGAGAGTGAATGAGTGAGGGTGAGTGAGTGTGAATGAGGGTGTGAGGGTGTGAGTGAGTGAGGGTGAGTGAGTGTGAGTGAGGGTGTGTGAGTGAGGGTGAGTGTGAGGGTGAGTGAGTGTGAGTGAGGTGTGAGTGAGGGTGTGAGTGTGAGGGTGTGAGTGTGAGGGTGTGAGTGAGTGTGAGTGAGGGTGTGAGTGAGTGAGTGTGAGTGAGGGTGAGTGAGTGTGAGGGTGTGAGTGTGAGGGTGTGAGTGAGTGAGTGTGAGTGTGAGGGTGTGAGTGAGTGAGTGTGAGTGTGAGTGAGTGTGAGTGTGTGAGTGAGTGAGGGTGTGAGTGTGAGTGTGTGAGTGTGAGTGAGGGTGTGTGAGTGAGGGTGTGAGTGTGAGTGAGTGTGAGTGAGGGTGTGAGTGTGAGTGAGGGTGTGAGTGAGTGAGTGTGTGTGAGTGAGTGAGTGTGAGTGAGAGTGAGGGTGTGAGTGAGGGTGTGAGTGAGTGTGAGTGAGGGTGTGAGTGAGTGAGTGTGAGTGAGTGTGAGGGTGTGAGTGAGTGTGAGGGTGAGTGAGTGTGAGGGTGAGTGAGTGAGTGTGAGGGTGAGTGAGTGTGAGGGTGTGAGTGTGAGTGAGTGTGAGTGAGTGTGAGTGAGTGAGTGTGAGTGTGTGAGTGAGTGTGAGGGTGTGAGTGTGAGTGAGTGTGAGGGTGTGAGTGTGAGTGAGTGTGAGGGTGTGAGTGAGTGAGTGTGAGTGAGTGAGTGTGAGTGTGAGTGAGTGTGAGGGTGAGTGAGTGTGAGTGAGTGAGTGTGAGGGTGAGTGAGTGTGAGGGTGAGTGAGTGTGAGTGAGTGTGTGAGTGTGAGGGTGAGTGTGAGTGAGTGAGGGTGTGAGTGTGAGGTGAGTGAGGTGAGTGTGAGGGTGTGAGTGAGGGTGAGTGTGAGTGTGAGTGTGTGTGAGTGAGTGAGTGTGAGGGTGTGAGTGAGGGTGTGAGTGTGAGGGTGAGTGTGAGGGTGTGAGTGAGAGTGAGTGTGAGTGAGTGTGAGGGTGAGTGTGAGTGAGGGTGTGAGTGTGAGTGTGAGTGAGTGTGAGTGAGTGTGAGGGTGAGTGTGAGTGAGGGTGTGAGTGTGAGTGAGTGTGAGTGTGTGTGAGTGAGTGAGTGTGAGGGTGTGAGTGAGGGTGTGAGTGTGAGTGAGTGTGAGTGAGTGTGAGGGTGAGTGTGAGTGAGTGAGTGTGAGTGAGTGTGAGGGTGAGTGAGTGAGTGTGAGTGAGTGTGAGGGTGAGTGAGTGAGTGTGAGTGTGAGTGTGAGTGTGAGGGTGAGTGAGTGTGAGTGTGTGTGAGGGTGAGTGAGTGTGAGTGTGTGTGAGTGAGTGAGTGTGAGTGAGTGTGAGGGTGAGTGAGTGTGAGGGTGTGAGTGAGGGTGTGAGTGTGAGGGTGTGAGTGAGGGTGTGAGTGTGAGTGAGTGAGTGTAGAGTGAGTGTGAGGGTGTGTGTGAGTGTGTGTGAGTGTGAGTGAGTGTGAGTGTGAGTGTGAGTGAGGGTGTGGTGTGAGTGTGAGTGAGTGTGAGTGTGAGTGAGTGAGTGTGAGGGTGTGAGTGTGAGGGTGAGGGTGAGTGTGAGTGAGTGAGTGTGAGGGTGTGAGTGTGAGTGTGTGTGAGTGTGAGTGAGTGTGAGTGTGAGTGAGTGTGAGTGAGTGAGGGTGTGAGTGTGAGTGTGAGTGTGAGTGAGTGAGTGTGAGGTGTGAGTGTGAGGTGGTGAGTGAGTGTGAGTGAGTGAGTGTGAGGGTGTGAGGGTGTGAGTGTGTGTGAGTGTGAGTGTGAGTGAGTGAGTGTGAGGGTGTGAGTGTGAGTGTGAGGGTGAGGGTGAGTGAGTGTGAGTGTGAGTGAGTGTGAGTGTGAGTGTGAGTGATGTGAGTGAGGGTGTGAGTGTGAGTGAGTGTGAGGTGTGAGTGAGTGAGGGTGTGAGTGAGTGAGTGAGTGTGAGGGTGTGAGTGTGAGTGAGGAGTGTGAGTGAGTGTGAGGGTGTGAGTGTAGTGAGTGAGTGTGAGTGAGGGTGTGAGTGAGTGAGTGAGTGTGAGGGTGTGTGAGTGTGAATGAGTGTGAGTGAGGGTGTGAGTGAGTGAGTGTGTGAGGGTGTGTGAGTGTGAGGGTGAGTGAGTGTGAGTGATTTTAGTTCAGTTTTGCTGCAGTTAGAATATTGTTCAGTTGCTCACTCTCACCACCTGCTGGTGGAGAGGGGCCAGGACAAGCGGCCCAGGGTCTGAGCAGAGACTAACACAGTCCCAACAAGCTCAGAGACAACCCAGGGCAGTGTCACAGCCACGTTTACAAGGCAGATGTTGTAAAACTGTGCGAGCCACAGCCTTCACTGATCACATTTTTTCCCATAAAGTCTGAATGATATAACCGGAGGGAACGAGGTGAATTGGAGCCGGAGAAAGGGGACGGAGGGAGAAAACTGGGGAGAGAGTTCAGAACGGACAGGTTCCAAAGTGGTTCAACAGGAAAAGCCTCGAGGTAGACAGGAGAAAGAGGGGTTCGGAGGGGGTTTCACATCATTAATCAGCTCTCAGTCAAATCTCCTGGCTAGCTGGGTATACTTACTGTAAATTAAGGCATATAAGTTGACCCAGTGTATAAGACAACCCCATTTCTCCAGCCCTAAATATGTTTCTCCATCTGCTCCATGTATAGGCCAACCCTCTTGGCCACAGTGTTCCCCCGTTCAGTTATTACATGCCATACCCCCCTTAGTTGTTAATCTTCATTTTTCACTCCACAAAGTACCAGTACCTTATCCCTGGGGGTAAGGGATCAGGGAGGCGATACGGGCTGTGTTGCAAAGATGCTCAGGGGTTTATGATACCCCTGCCCTTTGTGTTAGATGTTGATCCAAGTGGAGACCAAGAGCAACCCAGCACGGGAAACAGGCCCTTTGGCCCAACCAGCTCGCGCCACCATCTTAACATTGTGAGTGCCCTCCTCTACCTATGACCACCCACACTCAACACTATCATTCTTGGGATTTTAGTGCCTCACTCGTCCCGAAATCCCACCAATGTCAACAGGCCTTTCCGTGGTCCCACCCCTGGCTCTGATTCCCATGGTGGGCAGGGCAGTAAAATCCCAGCCTATGAGTTGACCCTGGTTATGGAGAGATGTCTTGAGATGTCAAAGGTTGACTTGTACACTGAGATCTACACTCCTATCCAACCCCAGAGGATTCGATTTGACCCAACCGGAGAAGCTCTGGTGTTGTCACTGGGCCAGTAATCCAGGCTTAATTGTGTAGGGAGCCGGGTTCGAATCCCACCACGGCAGATGGTGACATTTGATTTCAATAAATCATCTGGAATTATGAGGATGACCATGAAACCCATTGTCGTAAAAGCCCACTTGGTTCTCTTTGGAGAAGAAAATCTGCCATCCTTACCCGGTCTGGCCTATATGTGACTCCAGAGCCACAGCAACGTGGTTGAAAGAGCCAAGAATCGTCTCTGCGTGGGTTACCTCCGGTTTACTCACACTGTCCAAAGATGTGCGGGTTAGGTTGATTGGCCGTGATAAATTGCCCCTTAGGGTCAGGAGGACTAGCTGGGGTAAATATGTGAGGCACCCTAGAGGGTGGCCAGTGCAGACTGAATGGACCACACTTCTGCGCAGTAGGGATTCTGTGCTTCTAAGTAGACATTAACACTGACTCCGCCAATACTCTGGGTGAATAGTTTGTACATCAGTCAAGAGGCCTGAACTTGTTTGAACTGAACAGTTGATAATAGAGACATCTCTTAGACCTCCTCCTTTTCCATCTCAACATGGCTCAAACTATCTACACATCCTTTCCCAGACTCATCAGCCAACAAGTCCTTCTCTCTGGTGCATCTCATTCAATACCTCGCCCATTTCCTCTGGCTCCACTCATAGATTCCCTCCCCCTGTTGTTTATTCTTTCATGGGGTGTAAGAAACCCCAGCATTTGTTGTCCATCCCTAACTGCCCCTTGAACTTGAATACAAGTGACAATAATAAATCAAACCTAATATTAAGTTGATCTTTCTCTACACCCTAGCTGTGACTGTAACGCTACATTCTGCACCCTCTCCTTTCCGTCTCCCCTATGTACTCTATGAATGGTATGCTTTGTATAACGTGCAAGAAACAATACTTTTCATTGTATACTGACGCATGTGACAATAATAAATCAAATCAATTATTGAGTTGATCTTTCTTTATACTCTATCTGTGACTGTAACATTATATTCTGCACGCTCTCCTTTCCTGCTCCCCTATGTACTCTATGAATGGTATGTTTTGTCTGTATAGCACGCAAGAAACAATACTTTTCACTGTATCCCAAAACATGTGACAATAATAAATCGAATCAAATATTAAGTTGATCTTTCTTTACACCCTAGCTGTGACTGTAACACTATATTCTGCACCCTCTCCTTTCCGTCTCCCCTATGTACTCTATGAATGGTATGCTTTGTCTGTATAATGTGCAAGAAGCAATATTTTTCACTGTATACTGATACATGTGACAATAATAAATCAAATCAAATATTAAGTTGATCTTTCTTTACACCCTGGTTGTGACTGTAACACTATATTCTGCACAGTCTCCTTTCCGTCTCCCCTACGTGCTCTATGAATGGTATGCTTTGTATCGCGCGCAAGAAACAATACTTTTCAGTGTATGTTAATACAAGTGACAATAATAAATCAAATCAAATATTAAGTTGATCTTTCTTTACACCCTAGTTGTGACTGTAACACTATATTCTGCACACTCTCCTTTCCTGCTCCCCTGTGTACTCTATGAACGGTATGCTCTATATAGTGTGCAAGAAATAAAATCAAAATCAAAACAGAGTCCGTTCTGATTTAAGAGCGTTAAATATTTTTCTATGATTATACAGCCACTGCAATTATAAAACTCAGGAGGGGTGAAAGCAGCCGGAAGTTTTAAAAAAGCCAGTCAGCCTGCCCGCATCACCGTCAGGACATTGCTTCAGCTCAATCTGTGCACATTGTCAGCTCCATCTACTCAGATTTATTCTTTTTACTCCTCCTCTCTGACTTGCGTAGTTTCTTGGCCTTTTTTGGTCTCCGTTTGCCCTGCTTGGTCTCCTGGTCCGGTTGACTTTCCGCCTCCCCGGGAAGGTTCCCTTCGCAGTCGTCAAAGGGGGCGTCCCTCACGCTCAGTCCCGTGGAGTTTACTGGGAGGTCACAGACAGCCGTGACCTTTAGGTTGGTATTTCTCATCCACCTTTCAAAGATAAAAACGTGTCGGTGAAACAAAAATCACTGCTTCAGATAAACACAGGCGATAATACATCTCTCCCACGCGCAATGGGGCACCAAAAAAAAATCTGCATTTCTTTAGCGCCTCCTTATCTCCACAGCACTCTCCAAAGTGATCGATACGGTGGCACAGTTAGCACTGCTAGCACACAGCGCGCCAGGGACCCGGGCTCGATTCCGGCCTCGGGTCACTGTCCTGTGCGGAGTTTGCACATTCACAGGATCATAGAATCCCTACAGTGGAGAAGGAGGCCATTCGGCCCATCGAGTCTGCACCAACCACTATCCCACCCCCGGCCCTATCCCTGTAATCCAGTGCATTTATTCTAGCTCATTCCCCCCGACACAAGAGGGCAATATCAGCATGGCCAATCCACACATTTTTTGGAGTGTGGGAGGAAACCAGAGTACCCGGAGGAAACCCACACAGACACGGGGGAGAACGTGCAAACTCTGCACAGACAGTGACCCGAGCCGGGAATCGAACCCGGGTCCCCGGCGCTGTGAGGCAGCAGTGCTAACCACTGTGGGTGTGTGCCCTGGTGTGCGAGCCAGTGATACCGAGCAGATGGAATGTAATTTTCGGAAAATATGAAGCTTTGCACTTTGGTAGGAAGAATAAAGGAGCCGAACATCATTTAAATGGAGAAAGGCTGCAGAAAGCTGCCACACTGAGGGAGCCGGGGGTCCCCATGCAGGAAAAGCGAGTCTGCAAGGAACAGGGAAGACAAATGGAATGCTGTCCTTTTATTTCAAAGGGAATGGAGTATGAAATAAGGAAGTATTTGCACAAGGCATTAGTTAGACAAGACCTGGAATACCGTGAACAGTTTTGGTCCCCTTATCTAGGGAGACACATCGTAGCACTGGAGGGAGTCTAGAGAAGGTTCACCAGGTTGATCCCAGGTATGGAGGGATTTTCTTCTGAGGAGAGGTTGGAATTTAGAAGAATGAGAGGTAACCTTATTGAGACATTTGATTTTTGACTACCAGAAGGACGTGGAGGCTTTGCAGAGGGTTACAGAAAAGATTTACCAGGATGTTGCCCTGGTATGGAGGGCATTAGCTATGAGGGAGAGGTTGGAGAAACTTGGTTTGTTCTCACAGAGGTTGAGGGGAGACCTGATAGAAGTCTACAAGATTGTGAGGGGCAGAGTGGATAGTCAGGAGCTTTTCCCCAGGGTGGAAGAGTCAATTACTAGGGGGGGCACAGGTTTAAGGTGTGAGGGGTAAGGTTTAAGGGAGATGTAGGAGGCAAGTCTTTTACACAGAGGGTGGAACTCGCTGCCGGGGGAGGGAGTGGAAGCGGATACGATAGTGAGTTTTAAGGGGTGTCTTGACAAATACATGAATAGGATAGGAATAGAGGGATATGGTCCCTGGAAGGGTAGAGGGGGTTTTAGTTCAGTTGGACAGCATGGTCGGTGCAGGATTGGAGGGCCGAAGGGCCTGTTCCTGTGCTGTAATTTTCTTTGTCCTTCGTTCTCTGATTTGACTTATTATTGTTACATGTATTCGTATATAGTTTTGTTTCTTGCACATTCAAAGCAATAAGGTCATCTCTCCTTCTCCTAAACTCTAAAGTGTACAGGTCCAAACTTTCTTTGTAAGATAAGCTCCTTATCCCAGGAACGAGTCAACGAACCTTCCCTGGACAAATGCCAGGTCACGGTACAGTGCGGGCGGCACAGTGGGTCAGCACTGAGGCTTCACAGCTCCAGGGAGCTGGGTTCGATTCCCGGCTCGGGTCACTGTCTGTGTGGAGTTTGCAAATTCTCCCCGTGTCTGCGTGGGTTTCCTCCAAAGATGTGCGAGTTAGTTTGATTGGCCGTGCTAAAATTGCCCCTGAGATGCATATGTTAAAGGGATTAGCAGGTAAATGTGTATGGGGGTAGGGTCTGGATGGGATTGTGGCTGGCGCCGACTCGATGGGCCAAATGGCCTCTCTCTGCACTGTCGGGTTTCTATGAATACCAAATTTCAAATTAGCACAATTTCAACACCAGGGGAAAAGGGCGCTGATTGGTTGAGGTGAGAGAAAGCAAGATGGACCTGTGGGTTTCCCAAGCTCAGGGTTAATTCAGAGTGGTTTGGCACTGAATATAAGAACATAAGAAATAGGAGCAGGATTAGGCCATCTAGCCCTTCGAGCCTGCCCCGCCATTCAATAAGATCATGGCTGATCTGAAGTGGATCAGTTCCACATTCCCGCTCTCTCCCCATAACCCTTAATCCCCTTGCCTACCAAAAACCTATCTACCCGTGTCTTAAATATGTTCAGCGAGGTAGCCTCCACCACTTCAACGGGCAGAGAATTCCAGAGATTCACCACCCTTTGAGTGAAGAAGTTCCTCCTCAACTCTGTTCAACACTGCAGGGAACCTAACTCAGCGTTTCGTTAAATCTTACCTAGAAATTGAATATCTTGGTACAGTGCTAAGCAGAAAATCACAATCAGTAATCGCATAGCTGTTTCCAAAGCCTTGTGAAGAGGTGTTTACCTGCGGAGGTGAAGGAGTGGGCAGTCGCAGTTCCAGGGATTGTTGGAGAGGTCGATGGTGTGAAGGTTTGTGAACTTTCTCAGATCGGGGATGTAGTTCAGTTTGTTATTCTCCAGGTACAGACTTTCTAAGCTTGTGTCCAGTCCATCAAAGGCCCCATCGAAGATCTGCAGTAAGACATCAGCGAGCCAGTGTCACCAGCCAGTTTGTTCTTTGGTATGGATGTTTATTCCCCATCTACACAAGTGGCAGGCACGGACCATCTCCAAAAGGAGAGAGTCTAACCCTAGACATTCAATATCATTACTATTGCTGAATCCCGCCCCCCGCCCCACTATAACATCCTGGGGGTTATCACTGACCGGGAACAGAGCTGGAACAGCTACCGTGGCAAAGACTAGGTCAAAGGTTGGGAATTCAGAGACATATACAGTGGTGAGCACTGCTGCCTCACTGTGCCAGGGACTCGAGTTCGATTCCGGCCTCGGGTGATCATATAGATTTGCACATTCTCCTGGTAACCCCGTGGGTTTCCTCCGGGTGCTCCAGTTTCCTCTCACGGCCCAAAGAAGTGCCGGTTCAGTTCATTTATTAGTCACAGGCAAGGCTTACATTAACACTGCAATGAAGTTACTGCAAAAATCCCTGAGTTGCCACACTCCAGATCGGGTCCATGCATCTAATCAGCACGTCTTTCAGACTGTGGGAGGAAACCGGAGCACCCGGAGGAAACCCACGCAGACCTGGGGAGAACATGCAGACTCCGCACAGTCACCCAAGCTGGGAATTCGAATCCAGGTAACAGTGCTAACCACTGTACCCTGTACTGCCGTTAGGTGGATTAGCCACGGTAAATTGCCCCTTAGTGTCCGAAGATGTGTGAACTAGAATAATTAGCCATGGTAAATGTGCAAGATAATGGGGATAGGGTGGGGGAGAGGGTCCGGGTAAGATACTCTGTTAGAGAGTCAGTGTAGACTTGATGGGTCAAATGGCCTCTTCTGTGCTGTAGAGATTCTATGATTCTGTGAGTCTATCCCTGGTCATTGAATTCAGGGAACAGAATGTAATTAATATTAATGATAGAAAAGGTACAGGAATCTTTAATAGGAGTGAAATGCAGCAAAACCCCTAGACCTGATGGCCTACATCCTAGAGATATTAACGCCCCCTCCACCACACCCTCAGACAGTAGATTCCAGATCCTAACCACTCGCTGTGTGAATCTGTCTCCACCACACTCTCAGACAGTACATTCCAGATCCTAACCACTCGCTGTGTGAATCTGTCTCCACCACACTCTCAGACAGTACATTCCAGATCCTAATGACTCGCTGTGTGAATCTGTCTCCACCACACTCTCAGACAGTACATTCCAGATCCTAACCACTCGCTGTGTGAATCTGTCTCCACCATACTCTCAGACAGTGCATTCCAGATCCTAACCACTCGCTGTGTGAATCTGTCTCCACCACACCCTCAGACAGTACATTCCAGATCCTAACCACTCACTGTGTGAATCTGTCTCCACCACACTCTCAGACAGTACATTCCAGATCCTAATGACTCGCTGTGTGAATCTGTCTCCACCACACTCTCAGACAGTACATTCCAGATCCTAACCACTCGCTGTGTGAATCTGTCTCCACCACACTCTCAGACAGTACATTCCAGATCCTAACCACTCGCTGTGTGAATCTGTCTCCACCACACTCTCAGACAGTACATTCCAGATCCTAACCACTCGCTGTGTGAATCTGTCTCCACCACACTCTCAGACAGTACATTCCAGATCCTAACCACTCGCTGTGTGAATCTGTCTCCACCACACTCTCAGACAGTACATTCCAGATCCTAATGACTCGCTGTGTGAAAAGTTTCTCCTCATGTCTTTCTGTGGTGCATCTGTAAAGGTTAGTGAGAGTCTTACCTTCCTGATCTTAGAGTTCAAAACTATCTCTTGACTTTACAAAGTGGCTTTGATGTTGGATAATTGCTGAAGGAACTTTGCAGGGATGTGAGCGAGATATGGATCCGTGCCAAACTAGCTCAGGGAAAAGTGGAACGTCTTAACAAGTAGAATGAATGCGACAAGGATTTTGGAGGGATTTTCAAAGGATGGAGCCTGGGCAGGTGAAGACTCGGGACATCAGGTACGTTTAACCCCAAGGATATCGGGGTGCGGCGGGGGGGTGGGGATAGATTTTGGGAATTTCAATCCAAATAAAAAGCAAAATACTGCGGATGCCGGAAATCTGAAATGAAGCAGAAAGTTCTGGAAAAGCTCAGCAGGTCTGATGGAGAGTCATGTGGAAAAAAAGATGTCCAAAGATGGATTGGCCGAGGTAAAATTGACCCCTGGGGTCAATGCATGGGGTTATGGGATCGAGCCCTTTTCCGATCTCGGGAACCAGCTTACCTTCTCCAAACCCATGTCATTCAGCCACAAGTGTTGCAGGGAGCCTGCCACCGGGAGGAAGGCAGCGTCCCTGATCTGCCTGATGGGGTTCTTGGACAGCTTCAGCTCGTCCAACATGGACATCCCGGCCAGGGCGAGGGTGGGCACCGCCGTCAGCTGGTTCTCGTCCAGGAACAGTTTCTGGAGCTCCCCGGCAGGCCGCAGGCCGGCTGGCGAGATGTAGGTGAGGTTGGCGCCTGTCAGGTGAAGCCAGCGTATCTGCTCGGCCCCCTCCATGTTGTCGTCAGTCAGCCGGGGGATGGGATTGTGCTCCAGGTGGAGGGCGAAGAGTTTGGGGAGGAGATTGAAGCCTCCCTTGGGCAGGGATGGCAACTTGTTGTGGTCCAGGTAGAGGTAGGTCAGGTCGAGCAGGCCGTCGAACATCGCTGGATGGAGACTCGATATCTCGTTGCCGGACAGGTAGAGGTAAATTAGCTTCTTCAAACCTCGGAAGGCCCCAGCCTGAATGTCATGAATTCTACACTTCTGCATGTGAAGGGAAACAAGGTTTTTTAACTTTGGGAAAGAACCTTTGGGCACAAGGTGGAAGTCATTGTAACGGATGTCAAGTAATTGAGTGTCAGCGGGGAATCCCTTTGGGATCTTCCGTAGACCTTTCCCTTCACAGCTAGAGTGTTGTAGGTCATGTTGACAGTCACAGGACTCTGGGCATGGACGCCTTTCTTGATTACTTGGGTCCGCCTTACTCTCCGCCTTGAGTTCCTCCTCTTCTTCGTAGTCCGAGGGCCGGCTGACGCACTTCAGGTCGACCAGCCGTAGCGAGTCTAACCGTTCGCCCCGGAATACGCCGGGCGCGCCGCAGGACACCTCAGCCTTGAGCCTGGTGGAGTTGGCCATCCACTCCCGGAAAGGCCTCATCAAGCAGTTACACTGGATGGGGTTGCCGGTCAGGTTGACCACCCTCAAGCTCTCGAGCCCCTCCAGAGGCTGCAGGGCCTCCAGCTGATTGGAGTGGAAGTCGATCACCGCCAGCTTCGGGCTGTGGACGAACGCGGTGTGAGATACCTCCTGGAGGGCCATGTTGTCCAGAGCCAGGTGCCTGAGCGACTGCATCCGGACGGACTCTTCTCCGAGGTACGTCATGGGGTTCTGGCCAAGCTCCAGTCTGACCACGTTTTTGAGCCTGGAGAGAGCTTCGGTTGGGAGGTACTGAAGTTCATTGTCATCCAGGCTCAGTCTCTTCAGCGTCCAGAGACCAGCAAAGGCCTCATCCGCAAGATTATTGAGCATGTTCTTGGACAGGCGCAGGTGTTTAATTTGCTGTAACCCCTGAAAGAGTAAAGGAGGGAGGTACACCAGGAGGTTCCCCTCAAGGTTTAGGAAATTCAGGAAGCCCAGCTGGCTGAAAGCACCGGGCCTGATCTCCTCAATCTTGTTGTGGTCAATGATGAGCTGCTGGAGGGACGTGAGGCCATCAAAGGTCTCCTGGAAGATGAATTCGATGTTATTGAAGCCCAGGTTCAGGTAGACCAGTTGCCCCAGTCCGCGGAAGGCACCTTCCGCAAGGTGCTGAATGTTACTTTTCTGTAAATTTAAGTGGGTGAGGTATGGAATGGGCAGGAAGGTCCCGTGGGGAATCGAGTTGATGTTGTTGCCCCTGATGTCCAGTTTCCTCGTGGCCTGTAACACAGATATCGTTAATGCAGGAGTCACACCTACTTTTTGTACCAGGCGTTCCCTCTCTCTCCACCACTGCACTTTACTGACATAAGAAATAGGAGCAGGAGTAGGCCATCTAGCCCTTTGAGCCTGCCCCGCCATTCAATAAGATCATGGCCGATCTGAAGTGGATCAGTTCCACTTTCCTGCTTTCTCCCCATAACCCTTAATTCCCTTGTCTATCAGAAACCTATCTACCCGTGACTTAAATATATTCAGCGAGGAAGCCTCCACCACTTCAACAGGCAGAGAATTCCAGAGATTCACCACCCTTTGAGTGAAGAAGTTCCTCCTCAACTCTGATCTAAACTGCACCCCCCCCCCCTTTATGTTGAGGCTGTGCCCTCTAGTCCTGCTGTCCTTTCTAAGCGGGAAGAATCTCTCTGCCTCTACCCTATCCATCCCCTTCATTATCTTACACGTCTCTATAAGATCCCCCCTCATCCTTCTAAACTCCAACGAGTACAGACCCAGTCTATTTAGTCTCTCTTCATAGTCCAACCCCCTCATCTCCGGTATCAGCCTAGTGAACCTCCTCTGCACTCCCTCCAAGGCCAATATATCCTTGCGCAAGTGCGGCGACCAAAACTGCACACAGTACTCCAGCTGCGGCCTCACCAGTGCCCTGTACAGTTGCAGCAAGACCTCCCTACTTTTATATTCTAACAGATGGGACAGGGGCAGCACGGATTGGTGAGAGGGAAAGCACGCTTGGGAAATCTACTGGAATTCTTCAAGGTAGAGTTAATGAGGGGGAGCCAGTGGATGTGGTTTATTTAGACTTTCAGAACACTTTCGACCAAGTCCCACAGAAGAGATTAGCATGTCAAATTAGAGCACGTGGGACTGGGGGAAGTGTATTGAACCCAAAACTGGTTGGCAGAGAGGCAACAAAGTGTAGGAATAAATGGCGAGCAGTGATTAGTGGGGTACTGCAGGGATCAGTGCTGGGACCCCCCCCAACTATTCACTACATATATTAGTGACTTAGATTGCACTTTGGAAGGGCAAACCAAAGTAGAACGTACAGGGTAAATGGTAGGACTCTGAAGAGTGCAGTTGAACAGAGGGATCTGGGAATACAGGTACAGAATTCCCTAAAAGTGACGTCACAGGTGGATAGGGTTGTAAAGAGTGATTTTGGTACATTGGCCTTTATAAATCGGAGTATAAAAGTTGGAGTGTTATGGTAAGGTTATATAAGGTGTTGGTGAAGCCGAATTTAGAGTATTGTGTACAGTTTTGGTCACCTAGTTACAGGAAGGATGTAAATAAGGTTGAAAGAGTGCAGAGAAGGTTCACAAGGATGTTGCCGGGACTTGAGAAGCTGAGTTACAGAGAGAGATTGAATAGGTTAGGACTTTATTCCCTGGAGAATGAGGGGAGATTTGATAGAGGTGTATAAGATTTTGATGGGTGTAGATAGAGTGAATGCAAGCAGGCTTTTTCCACTGAGGCTAGGGGGAGAAAAAACCAGAGGGCATGGGTTAAGGGTGAAAGGAGAAAAGTTTAAAGGGAATATTAGGGGAGCTTCTTCACACAGAGAGTGGTGGGAGTGTGGAATGAGCTGCTGGATAAATGCGGGGTCACTTTTAACATTTAAGAAAAACTTGGACGGGTTCATGGATGAGGGGGGTGTGGAGGGATATGGTTCAAGTACAGGTCAGTGGGACTAGGCAAAAAATGGTTCAGCACAGACAAGAAGGGCCAAAAGGCCTGTTTCTGAGCTGTAATTTTCTATGGTTCTACGAAGGAACAAAGTGTTATATCTCCAAATTTGCAGATGACACAAAGCTGGGTGGGACAGTGAGCTGTGGGGAGGGTAAGCACCTTTTTTTGGTTGTATCACAGCTTGGTCTGGGCTCCTGCTCTGTCCAAGATCGCAAGAAGCTACAAAAGGGTCATAAACAGAGCCCAATCCATCAGGCAAACCAGCCTCCCATCCACTGACTCTGTCTACACTTCCCGCTGCCTCGGGGAAAAGCAGCCAGTATAATCAAGGACCCCATGCATCCCGGACATTCTCTCTTCTACCTTCTTCCGTCGGGGAAAAGATACAAAAGTCTGAGGTCCTGTACCGACCGACTCAAGAACAGCTTCTTCCCTGCTGCTGTCAGACTTTTGAATGGACCTACCTCGCATTAAGTTGATCTTTCTCTACACCCTATGACTGTAACACTACATTCTGTACCCTCTCCTTTCCTTCTCTATGCTTTGTCTGTGCGAGAAACAGTACTTTTCACTGTATACTAACACACACGCGACAATAATAAATCAAATCAAATATTTCCTGAGACCAAGGAATTAACCAAAGATTGCAGGTGTAGCCCAGTTCTCTAGGTTTGCAGACCTTGTAAGAGTTAACACTTTAAGGTATCATGTCACAGAATCCTACAGCGCAGAAGAGGCCCTTCGGCCCATCGAGTCTGCACCGATGTATGGAAGGCCCTGACCTGCCCACCCAATCCCACGTGCCAGCACTTGGCCCACAGCCCTGAATGTTATGGCGTGCCAAGTACTCACCCACCACCCTCCCAGGCAGCGCATCTCTCTCGTATCTCCCTCATCAGTATAAAAGACGCCAGCAAAAGTAAATAGAAAGTTACACGCTTGTTTATGTTAAGTTGTGGGGGAAGAGATTGTTCAGGAAGCAGTTTGCGAGAGGTCAGAGCCAGTTACCACCTTGGAGTCCTTCCCCCCCCCCTTCATTACACCGTTTCCCCTGCGCGGACTCTCTGTTGGAAGCTGGCCTCCCCCACCTCCAGCAGGAACCCAACACTGAGTGTGTCTGACACAACTCTGCAGAAACTCCGATATTTCCAACCAACTGGTCAATGGTGAACTCACAGACTGACCAATGATGGACTTGGCCCAGCCATTCACAACCCCCTGGGCGAGAAAGGCCATTCAGCCCGTCAAGAAAAAAAACATATCCCTCCCCCCCGCCCCCACCCCACCGATTCAGCCTCTAACTTCTGATCGCTGCACTCAGTGTTTGACGCACTCCCGGGACGTTAACTCCAGTGTTTGTTCTGTCTACGTGAAGCGTTCAGTATTAAATGGGCTGATTGTTAGTGGGCGGCATGTGGTTAGCACTGCTGCTTCACAGCTCCAGGGTCCGGGGTTCGATTCCCGGCTCGGGTCACCGCCTGTGCGGAGTTTGCACATTCTCCTCGTGTCTGCGTGGGTTTCCTCCGGGTGCTCCCGTTTCCTCCCACAGTTCAAAGATGTGCGGGTTAGGTTGATTGGCCATGCTAAGAAATTGCCCCTTAGTGTCCAGGGATGTGTAGGTTAGAGGGATTAGTGGGTATAATATGTAGGGATATGGGGGTAGGGCCTGGGTGGGATTGTGTTCGGTGCAGGCTCGATGGGCCGAAGGGCCTCTTTCTGTACTGTAGGGTTTCTATGGTAAAAGTCTCTTTGTTACTGAGATATTAATTATATCCTTAAGATACATAGGTGAAAGGTCATTGTTTAATTAATTACTAAGAGCACATAGAAACTAGAAGCAAGGAGGAGGCCATTTGGCCCCTCGAGCCTGCCCCGCCATTCATTTTGATCGTGACTGATCATCAAATTCAATATCCTGATCCCCCTCTCCCCCGCTCCATACCCCTCAATCTCTTTAGCCCCAAGGGCTATATCTAATTTCATCTTGAAATCAGACATTTTGGCCTCAACTACTTTCTGTGGGAGTGAATTCCACACATTCACCACCCTCTGGGTGAAGAAATTTCTCTCCACCTCAGTTCTCAAAGATCTACCCCTTATCCTCAAACTCTGACCCCTAGTTCTGGACTCCCCCACCATCAGGAACATTCTTTCTGAATCTACCCTGTCTAACTTTGTAGTCTACATAAATGACTTGGAAGAGGGCGTAGGTGGTGTGATCAACAAGTTTGCTGATGACACCAAGATGGCAGGGTTGGCGGGTATGGAACTGGATTGTCAGGTGATACAACAGGATATAGATAGGTTGGTGCTGTGGGCAGATAGTTGGCAGATGGCATTTAATCCTGACAAATGCGAGGTGATGCATTTTGGACGGAATAATGCAGAGAGGAGCTATGTGATAAAAGGTAGGCCGATTAGGAGTATAGACATACAGAGGGACCTGGGAGTGCAGGTTCACAAATCCATGAAGGTTGCGTCACAAGTGGAGAAGGTTGTTAGGAAGGCTTATGGGATGTTAGCCTTTATAGGAAGGGGTATAGAGTATAAAAGCTGCCGTCTAATGCTTCTGTTGTACAGAACGTTGGTTAGACCGCATTTGGAGTACTGCGTCCAGTTCTGGTCACCTTACTACCGGAAGGACGTGGAGTCTCTGGAAAGGGTGCAGAGGAGGTTTACCAGGATGTTGCCTGGCATGGGGGGACTGGGTTACGAGGAGAGATTGAAGAGACTGGGACTATTCTCCTTGGAAAGACGGAGATTGAGAGGGGACATGATAGAAGTATATAAGATACTGAAGGGAATAGATAGAGTTAATAGTGAGAGGCTGCTCCCTAGACTGGGTACGAACACGAGAGGTCATCATTTAAGGGTGAGGGGGGAGAGGTATAATTTGGAGGTAAGAGGAAGGTTCTTTACGCAGAGAGTTGTGGGGGTCTGGAATGCGCTACCGAGTAGGGTGGTGGAGGCAGGAACGTTGGACTCATTTAAGATGCAGTTAGATAGGCACATGAGTGAAACGACAGTGGAGGGATATGGTAGGGGCTATTAAATAGGGTTAAACCTCGGGAGACACCGGAAGGGCAGGCTGTATGATTAATATTTTTGTCTTTATTCCACAGGTGGAGGTCCACCTCGTGTCAAGCGAGGGGCATGCACACGGCGGGTCATGCGTGGGCTGCTCTTGGAAGTCCAGGAGTGGCCTAGTACTTCATGTCGGTGTGTGTGCTTGATCCTGGACCGGTAGACGGGCACCACAACAGCTCAGTGACTAGCACTGCTGGCTGTGCAGATACATGGATTTGGGCCTGTGTCTGTGGGAGTTTGCGCATTCTCCCTGTGGTTGCGTGGGTTTCCTCCGGGCGCTCCGGTTTCCTCCCACACCCCAAAGATGTGCTCTTAGGCTGATTGGTTTTACCAAATTGACACTATTTCTTCCCTGAATCTGACTGAGTAGGGTTCCATTCGTAGACACACAGGGTAGAATAGGTGTAGGGTGATGCGGCGGTGCGGGCTCGTTGGGCCGAAGGGCCTGTTTCCCGTGCTGGATTGTTCTTTGTTCTTTGTTCTTTGTTTTAACCCTGTTAGAATTTTATAAGTTTCTATGAGATCCCCTCTCACTCTTCTAAACTCCAGCGAATATAATCCTAACCGACTTAGTCTCTCCTCATGTGACAGACCTGCCATCCCAGGAATCAGCCTGGTAAACCTTCGCTGTACTCCCTCTATAGCAAGGACATCCTTCCTCAGATAAGGAGACCAAAACTGCTCACAATACTCCCGGTGTGGCCTCACCAACACCCTGTACAATTGCAGCAAAACATCCCTATCCCTAAACTCAAATCCTCTCTCACTGTACAAAGTGAGATTGCTGGGCCACAGGTTAAGTGTGTAGGTGTTGGGGTGTATGCAACACTGCATCCTGCAAATAAACATTGAAAAACTACAGCACAAACAGGCCCTTCGGCCCACAAGTTGCGCCGATCCTATCCCTACCTACCAGGCCTATCTATAACCCTCAATCCCATTAAATCCCATGTACTCATCCAGAAGTCTCTTAAAAGACCCCAGCGAGTTCACCTCCACCACCACTGACGGCAGCCGATTCCACTCACTCACCACCCTCTGAGTGTAAAACTTACCCCTGACATCTCCTCTGTACCTGCTCCCCAGCACCTTAAACCTGTGTCCTCTCGTAGTGACCATTTCAGCCCTGGGAAATAGCCTCCGAGAATCCACCCTATCTATTCCTCTCAACATCTTATAAACCTCTATCAGGTCGCCTCTCACCCTTCGTCTCTCCAGGGAGAAGAGTCCCAGCTCCCTCAACCTATCTTCATAAGGCATGCCTCCCAATCCAGGCAACATCCTTGTAAATCTCCTCTGCACCCTCTCAATAGCTTCCACATCCTTCCTGGAGTGAGGCGACCAGAACTGCGCACAGTACTCCAAGTGGGGTGTAACCAGGGTCTTATAAAGTTGCAGCATTACCTCCCAACTCCTAAACTCAATCCCTCGATTGATGAAGGATTGAGTTTAGGAGTTGGTTGACAATGCTGCAGCTTTATAAAGGAACAATCAAGAAAAGGATTTGTGTCTAGTTTAACGACCTGGTTTGGGAATCCAGTTGCCAGTCCTAACCCCGGTGTAGCTGGTGGAACCTAGGCTAGCACATGGAAATTATAGAAACCCTACAGTGCAAAAAAGAGGCTATTCGAGCCTGCAACAACCCCACCCAGGAATATCCCCATAACCCCACGTACCTACCCTACTAATCCTCCTGACACCAAGGAGCAATTTAGCACGGCCAATCCACCTAACCCGCACGTAGAATCATAGAATCCCTACAGTGCAGAAGGAGGCCATTCAGCCCATCGAGTCTGCACCAACAAAAATCTCACCCAGGCCCTTTCCCCATAAATTTATCCCGTTAATCCATGCATCCCAGGACACTAAGGAGCAATTTAGCACGGCCAATCCACCTAACCCGCACGTAGAATCATAGAATCCCTACAGTGGAGAAGGAGGCCATTCGGCCCATCGAGTCTGCACCGACAACAATCCCACCTAGGCCCTATCCCTGTAAATTTATCCCGTGCATCCCAGGACACTGAGGAGCAATTTAGCACCGAACCCGCACATCTTCGGAGGAAGCCCACGCAGACACGGGGAGGACATGCAGACTCTGCACAGGCAGTGACCCGAGCCGGGAATCGAACCCGGGTCCCTGGCGCCGTGAGGCAGCAGCGCTAACCCACTGTGCCACCCGAAAAAAATAGAAGGGTACACCGATAGGTTTAGATGAAGAGGAATAGGAGGAGGTTTAGAGACAGATCGTGTAAGAATAGTGGATTTCAATTCTGTTTCCCAACGATAGTCATACGGAAGAGCCTAAGGAGAGGTGAAGCTCTTTAGTGACACGAGTGATCCTGTCTCTACCCTGGAGACAAAGAGTACGGCTGAGGAAACGAATGAATATTCTGCATTTATCATCACCGAGGAAGAAGATATTGTCGAAGACAGAGTGAAAGAGAAGCCTGGTGGAGATAATGGGATAAAAATTGAAAGAACAAAGAACAACACAGCACAGGAAACAGGCCCTTTGGCCCTACAAGCCTGCACCGCCCATTTTAACACTCAGTCAGTGCCTCATTCCAATCCCTACGACTTTTGTCTACCACTATTGGACTCCACAATAAAGGTGAGCAAATTTAGAGAATCAGAACCAGATCGAGGGACGCACAGAAAGTGCTGGAAATACTCAGCATCCGTGGAGACAGGAACAGAGGGCAGGATTTTCCAGTCCCACCGAGAGTGACACCACCACCCTCCCCCACCCCCAACCCCACCCCGCGATGGGTTTCCCGACTGGTGAGCCACACATAACACGAGCAGGAACTGGAAAGCACGCCACGCGGTGGGAAATCTGGCCCAGAGTTAATGTTTCAGATACGAATCTTCTTCAGAACTGAGGTGAGGGGCAAATGTGATGGGATTCACACCATTGGAGGGGGAACTTGTCCCTTAGAGTCAGGAGGATTAGCAGGGTAAGTCCCTGGGGTTATGGCGACAGGGATGCCTTGAAGAGGTTTACCAGGGGGGGTTACCTGGTCTGGAGGGTATTAGCTATGAGGAGAAGTTGGATAGGGGGGGGAAGAAGAAAAGGGATAGGGTGGGAGAGGTACAAAGATGCCATGGAGCAGAAGGCCAAGGGAACGTTAATGGTTGTAAGCAAGAAACTGAGCTTTGGTGCCAAGTACGTGTGAATGGCAGAATAATCAACAGCTCTGTCTGAAAACTAAGATTCATATTAACACACGGTAAAGAAAAGAGGACAAAGTTTGTGCTATGTGAGTGTTGAACTTTCTATTGAATCCAGAAGTCTGTCAAATGCTCAATCACTAGATGGGGTGTTGCTTCTCGAGTGTACAATAGTATCATAGAATCCCTACAGTGCAGAGGGAGGCCATTCGGCCCATCGAGGCTGCACCAACCACAATCCCAACCAGACCCTATTCCCGTAACCCCACATATTCATCCTCCTGATCTTCCTGACACCAGGGTCAATTTAGCACGGCCAATCAACCCATAAGAACATAAGAAATAGGAGCAGGAGTAGGCCATCTAGCCCTTCGAGCCTGCCCCGCCATTCAATAAGATCATGGCTGATCTGTCGTGTCTCAGTTCCACATTCCCGCCCTCTCCCCATAACCCTTAATCCCCTCTCTTATCAAAAACCCATCAACCCGCGTCTTAAAAATACTTAGCGAGGCAGCCTCCACCACTTCAACGGGCAGAGAATTCCAGAGATTCACCACCCTTTGAGTGAAGAAGTTCCTCCTCAACTCCGTTCTAAACTGCCCCCCCTTTATCTTGAGGCTGTGCCCTCTAGTCCTACTGTCCTTTCTGAGCGGGAAGAGTCTCTCCACCTCTATCCTATCCATCCCATTCATCATCTTATACGTCTCAATGAGATCTCCCCTCATTCTTCTAAACTCTAACGAGTACAAGCCTAGTTTATTCAGCCTCTCTTCATAGTTCAACCCCCTCAACTCCGGTGTCAGCCTAGTAAACCTCCTCTGCACTCCCTCCAAGGCCAAAATATCCTTGCGTAAGTGCGGCGACCAAAACTGCACATCTTTGGAGTGTGGGAGGAAACCGGAGCGCCCGGAGGAAATATTATGCACAATTCTAATCGCCACACTACCAGGAGGATGTGGATGCTTTGAAGAGGTTTACCAGGATGTTGCCCTGGTCTGGAGGGTATTAGCTACGAGGAGAGGTTGGAGAAACTTGGGTTGTTCTCACTGGAAAGACAGAGTTTGAGGGGGTGACCTGATGGAGGTTTACAAGATTGAGTAGCATGGAGAGAGTGGATAGTCAGATGCTCTTTCCTAGGGTAGAAAAGTCAAGTACTCGGGGACAGGGGTTTAAGGTGAGTGGGGAAAAGTTTAGAGGAGGTGTGCGAGGCAAATTTTTTACACAGAGAGTGGTGAGCGTCTGGAATGTGGGAGGGGGTGGGAGCGGGTACAATAGTGACATTTAAGGGGCAATTAGACAAATACATGAATAGGATGGGAATGGAAGGATACGGACTCTGTAAGCGCGGATGGTTTCAGTTTATCATGATCGGCTGTGCTGTACTGTTCTGCGTTCTTTGCGTTGGGTTTGAGTGGAGCATTGCAGCAGCCCAAGGATGGACGTGAGGACACGGTGAGTTAAAATGGCAGGGACAGGACGGTCGGAGTGGCACGTGGGGACTGAGCGGGGGTATTTTGCACCCTGGTAACCACAGAGTGGAGAAGGGGGGGGGAACCCTCAGTTTTGGGGAAAAGAAGATGTGTCAGAAACAAGAGCGATGAATGGTGGCATCATCAGTATGAGACAGAGATGTGGGGGAACGGGGTGGGATCTCAGAGGGAGCGAGGGGGTGTAGGGGAGGTCGATGTAGGAGTCGGTGGGTTTATAATAGGAGACAATCTATCAGCGGAAACGGAGACAGGGGAAGGGAAGGCAGGGTTGGACCAGGTGAAGGTGTGAGAGGGCTGGAAATTGGAAGTAAAGTTAGGTTAGAGGGATTAGTGGGTAAATATGTAGGGATGTGGGGGGCAGGGCCTGGGTGGGATTGTGGTCGGTGCAGACTCGATGGGCCGAATGGCCTCTTCCCGCTCCGGCTCTTTCAATGGCGAACGAAGCTTTCCAGGAAGGATAAGGAAATGGCGCCGATACAGTCATCAGGGTCCGGGAGGCAAAGCTGGGAAGGGTGGGGGTAGGTTGAGTAGGAGCAAGGAGTGTTCTACACACCCTACAAAAAGACAGGCGCTACGGGCGAGTGTGAGCAACACCTTCGATTTGGAGACAAGTTAAAGGGGGAGTTGTTGGATGAGGGAGCGGTGGTGAGGGGGGGGGTCTGAGAAGTGGTGAGGTCTCGGGCTGTGGGGGAGGCGGAGAGATTGGATGTTCGAAGGGAAGTGGAGGCGGAAGATGGATGCGAAGGTCGACGTCGAGATGGGTCCTGCGCGCTGGCCTATCGAGTGTTTTCCAGCACTTTCTGTTTTCAGCTCAAGCTCGGAAACTCCTGCCCACCTCTCAAAACCCGGCACGGTGGACAGGGTCAGCAAACCGGATAGGTGCCTTTGAGAATGGGCCCAGTACAAACCTCTGGTATGGTGACGGGCACCTCCGTCAACTGTTTCTTGACGCAGGTCACCTCTCGCTGGATATTGTCACAGATGCAGTAAGACGGACACGCCACACTCCCACTCACAAGGGCAGTGAGGACGGCTCCCAGGAACCAGTGGCTGGAACGCAGCCGGAACATCTGAAGAAAAATAAAACCACCCCAGTTAGACCAGGGCTTCCCAAAGCTTTCCCAGTGTGATTCCCGCCCCCCTCCCCGACCTGTCTGGCTGCCTCTGGCTTGGTGTACGCTCACTACAGGAGGGACGTGACTGCACGAGAAGGGAAACAGAGCAGATTCACCGGGATAAAGGCAAATTATTGCGGAATCTGAATCCAAAAGGGAAAACGCTGGAAAATCTCAGCGGGTCTGGCAGCATCATGTAAGGAGGGAAAAGAGCTGATGTTTCGAGTCCAGGTGACCCTTTGTCAAAGTTAAAAGTGGGAGATATTTATACTGTGGAGATGCCGGCGTTGGACTGGGGTAAACACAGTAAGAACTCTCACAACACCAGGTTAAAGTCCAACAGGTTTATTTGGTAGTAAACACCACTAGCTTTCGGAACGATGTTCCTTCGTCAGGTGAGTGGAGAGTTCTGATCATAAACAGGGCATATAAAGGCACACACAGTTTACAGAATACTGGTGAGAATGTGATTAGAAAGACTTGCATTCTCACCAGTATTCTGTAACCTGTGTGTGCCTTTATATGCCCTGTTTGTGAGCAGAACTCTCCACTCACCTGACAAAGGAACATCGTTCCGAAAGCTCGTAGCGTTTACTATCAAATAAACCTGTTGGTCTTTAACCTGGTGTTGTGGGACTCCTTACTAAGGTATTTATACTGCAGGGGGAGGGAATGAAAGATGAGTCATAGCCACAGAAACCAGGGGAGAGGCTGCTAATGGCAGCCCCTAGAGAGAACAGAACGGCCAAAGGGCAGAGGAGCTGGAACCAGAGGGTAAACTGTGACAGACGAAGATGAGGTGGAAAGGAGAGATGGGTGGGAGAGAGGGAAAATGGAGAAAAAAGGGGAAGCAAAGGGGGGAGAAAAGGGGGGAATAATTCACCAGGGTGCTGCCTGGGACGGAGCGTTTGAGCGATAAGGAGAGGCTGGATTGTTTTCTCTGGAGCAGAGAAGGCTGAGGGGGGACAGGATTGAGGTGTGTAAGATTACGAGGGGTGTGGACAGGGTGAGTAAGGAGCAGCTGATCCCCTTGGTTGAGGGGTCATCGATTGAGAGCGAGGGGTGGGAAATCCAGAGGGGATTTGAGAGAAAACCTTTCTGCTCAGAGGGTGGTGGGAATCGGAAACGTGCTGCCTGGGAAGGTAGTGAAGGCCGGAAACTTTAAAATGTATTTGGATGAGCACTTGAAACATCAGAACATTCCCGGATATGGGATTAGCTGGAAAATGGGATCAGCGCAGCTCTAGAGGTGGTTGTTGTCGATGCGGACTCGATGGGCCGAATGGCCTTTCCTTCTCTGTACGACTCTATATCACTAGGACCACCCCACACCCCCCCACAAGTTTAAAAGGTGTTGAGCAGGTGGGTGTGGGCTGGGTTGAGCAGAGCTGGGCAGTGTAGTCACCTTCAGGAATGAAGTGGGGAGATGTGGAGTAGGGGTGATATCGCTGGACTAGTAGCCCAGGGGCCCAGGCTAATTCTCTGGGGACACGGGTTCAAATCCCACCACGGCATGGTGGGAATGGTGGAATTTACATTCAATTAATAGCCCTGGAATTGAAAGCTAGTCTCAGTAAAAACCCATCTGGTTCACTCGTGTCCCTATAGGGAAGGAAATCTGCCATCCTTACCCAGTCTGGCCTACATGTGACTCCAGAGCCCACAGCAACGTGGGTGACTCTCAACTGTCCCCCAAAATAATCGAGATGGACACTCAGTTCGAGGGTAATTAGGGCTGGGCAACACATCAGGGTGGCACGGTGGGTTAGCACTGCTGTCTCACAGCACCAGGGACCTGGGTTCGATTCCCAGCCTCGGGTCACTGTCTGTGTGCAGTCGGCACATTCTCCCCATATCTGCGTGGGTTTCCTCTGGAGGCTCCAGTTTCCTCCGACACGCCAAAGATATGCCAGTTAGGTGGATTGGCCATGGTAGACTGCCCTCAGTGTACCTAGATGTGTAGGTTAGAGAGATTAGTGGGGGTAGAGTCTGGGTAAGATACTCTGTCAGCCGGTTGGTGCAGACTCGATGGGCCGAATGGTCTCCTTCTGCACTGCAGGGAATCTATGAATTATTGAAATCTCTGGAAAACAGTTGAGCACAAATGACACATCCTGAGAGGGCGGCACAGTGGGTTGGCACTGCTCCCTCACAGCGCCAGGGACCCGGGTTCGATTCCCGGCTCGGGTCACCGTCTGTGCGGGGTCTGCACATTCTCCCCGTGCCTGCGTGGGTTTCCTCCGGGTGCTCCGGTTTCCTCCCACACTCCAAAGACGTGCGGGTTAGGGTGGACTGGCCGTGCTAAATTGCCCCTCAGTGTCAGGGGGACTATCAGGGTGAGCGTGCGGGGGTTACGGGGATAGGTCCTGGGTGGGATTGCTGCTGGTGCGGACCCGATGGGCTGAATGGCCTCCCTGAATGGGGAATTCTATGGGCGGTTTGAAAAGATTCCAGCAGCCGCACCGGATATTCTGGGAATGAGCAGTCTCTGAGCTGCCGTGTGGGAATGTCAAGCTCCGTCCCAGAGAAAACAAGGTGGAAAATTCCAGCAAATCGCAGACTCACCCCCCCCCCCCCACCCCTCCCCCCCCCCCGGGGGCTCGATGCCGAGCCGTCACACTCAGCCCGCCAGCGGCACGGGGCCGGGCTAACCTTGGCTGGGCGTTGACCCGCGAGCGAGGCCCGAATCCGCGTCAACACAACCCAGCCACGGGGTATCAGCCCCGGGTTCCCCGCTCGCCAAGTGTCTACCCCTCCCCCCCCCCCCAAACCCCCCACCTCCCCAGGAGGTGGGGGCACCGTGAGCTCACCCAGGCGAGGTGCCAACCCTCAGCGGCCGAGCCACCGGAGGCGGAAACGGCGCCCGGCCCCCCTCAAGAGAAACCGAGAGGGTTTGAGCAAATCGACAGCGAAGTCGCTCACCCGTCGACGGATCCGATCTAAACACCTACCTTTGACGACGCCGGGGGACGGCGACTTGGAGCCTGCAACCGGAACGGGGGGGGGGGGGGGTGGAGAAAAGGGAGCCGACTGGGAGTCTGAAATGTTCCTGATAAACCGCACCCCCCCCCACCTCCCTCCGCCCGCCCCCCCCCTCAACCCCACCACCCTGTGGTCACAGCAGCACAAAACTTGGAGTCTGTTTGGGAGTCCGGGATTCTCGGGAGGGAGACAGGAGAGATTAGGGTGGGGATCCTGAGTCTTAGCGAGAGTGCTGCGAGCGCTCGTATCGGAGAGAGGGGGGGAAGGGAGGGGTGTGGGGGGGGTGGGGGGGAGGTGTTGGAGCTGAGAGACCTGGAATTTTCCACTGCCTGCAGCACCAATCCAAGGATTTTTTTTAATATATATATCCTGAACAAAGGGATCTTTCTCCTGGGCTGCTCGCTGGGCCCCTGTTTGCTGAGACTCAGGCCTCGCTCGCCCTTCTCCGTCCAAGTTCGTTACCGTCGGGGCACAGAGACAGGTCAATGGGCCTGTCAAATCCTCCCCACCCCCCCTCCCCAACTTAGCCAACATCCTAAGCTAAGTTTAAGTCAGCTGTTCCGCCGGGGGTGCCTCACTAGGAGGAGCGACTAGCAGTTCTCCCCTGGTATGGGACAGGGTCTTCCGCCGGCGCTCACCCCAAGGCGAGGAAAATTCCCCCCCTCCCCCCACCCCCCCCCACCCCGAGGTTTCCGTGGTCCTGCCTCTCGCCTGCTGACGATCCTCGTGGCGGGCGGAGCGGGAAAATTCCATCCGTGTTTTTTTTCCAACAGGGATGCGGCGAGGGAATCAGCGATTTGATTAGACACCGCCCCCCCCCCCCCCGCACCCCCACCGACTGATTCCCTTATCTTTCCTCTCCGACGCCAGGGGGTGCAGAGACCGGTTAATAGTTTCAACACTTCAACAAAAAGCGTGGGGGTCAGCCATTTCCTTCCCTATAAAAATTGGCCTCGGCCAATCAGAGTCGACTTGCCTGGTCTGCACTTAAACGAAGGCTTGGCGGTTAACTGCGCCCTGGTGCATTCCCCGTGGGAGCCTGCCTCTACAAATCACAGCTGCCTTGCCAACCAATCAGGGCCCTCTTGGGGTGGCACGGTGGCACAGTGGGTTAGCACTGCTGCTTCACAGCTCCAGGGTCCTGGGTTCGGTTCCCGGCTCGGGTCACTGTCTGTGTGGAGTTGGCACGTTCTCCTCGTGTCTGCGTGGGTTTCCTCCGGATGCTCCGGTTTCCTCTCACAGTCCAAAGATGTGCGGGATTGGCCATGCCCCTTAGAAATTGCCCCTTAGTGTCCAGGGATGTGTAGGTTAGAGGGATTAGTGGGTAAAATATGTAGGGATATGGGGGTAGGGCCTGGGTGGGATTGTGTTCAGTGCAGACTCGATGGGCCAAAGGGCCTCTTTCTGCACTGTAGGGTTCTATGATTCTATGATCTCTTCTCATGCAGTATAAATTATCTGCTTTTGAGATTTGGTATTCTTGCAGATCAGACCTGATGAGTTCAAGACCAAAAACTTTGACAGTATGTCTCTTTTTTCCCAGCTGTACTCAGTTCATATTCAGGTCAGGAATTTCTGCTCAGTTGGGCCACTAGGGAGGGGTGTGGGGGATGGCGGCGCAACCTCCTGTGGACGAGCAGACGGAATCGGACTCGCTCTGACTGAGAGAGGCCATCCCCTCTCAATAGGTTAGTGTCCTGGGCGAAGCTATGCGACCATGTGTGGCTGCACGAATGGTGAAAAACAACAGCAACTTGCATTTATATAGCACCCCCAACACAGTAAACCACCCCCAAGCCGGGTTATAGGAGTGCAATCAAACAAGGGGTTAACGCTGAATCACATGAGGCCAGATTAGGAAGGACGGTGACAGAGGGGTAAGCTTGAAGGAGGGGCTTACAAGAGGAAAGCGAGGTAACGAGGCAGAGGGGTATGTAGGGAGGGAATTCCAGAGCCTGAGGCCTGTAGGGAGTCAGTTGCTAACCCTCTACAGTGGCACAGTGGTGAGCACTGCTGCCTCACAGCACCAGGGACACAGGTTCGATTCCCGGCTCGGGTCACTGTCTGTGTGGAGTTTGCACATTCTCCCCGTGTCTGCGTGGGTTTCCTCCGGGTGCTCTGGTTTCCTCCCACACTCCAAAGATGTGTGGGTTAGGTTGATTGGCCATGCTAAGAAATTGCCCCTCAGTGTCCAGGGATGTGTAGGTTAGAGGGATTAGTGGGTATAATATGTAGGGATATGGGGGTAGGGCCTGGGTGGGATTGTGGTCAGTGCAGACTCGATGGGCCGAATGTCCTCTTTCCGTACTGTAGGGTTTCTATGAGACCATTCAGCCCATCAGGTCTGCACCGACTCTCTGAAAGAGCATCTTACCCAGGCCCACGCATTTACCCTACACATTTGGGACCCTGAGAAAGAACGTAGAACACTACAGTACAAACAGGCCCTTCGGCCCACAAGTTGCACCGATGATATCCCTACCTACTAGGCTTACCCTCAATCCTATTAAATCCCATATACTCATCCAGAAGTCTCTTAAAAGACCCCAGCGAGTTCACCACCAACGGCAGCCGATTCCACTCACTCACCACCCTCTGAGTGAAAAACTTACCCCTGACGTCTCCTCTGTACCTGCTCCCCAGCACCTTAAACCTGTGTCCTCTCGTAGTGACCATTTCAGCCCTGGGAAATAGCCTCTGAGAATCCACCCTATCTATTCCTCTCAACATCTTATAAACCTCTATCAGGTCACCTCTCAACCTTCGTCTCTCCAGGGAGAAAAGACCAAGCTCCCTCAACCTATCCTCATAAGGCATGCCTCCCAATCCAGGCAACATCCTTGTAGATCTCCTCTGTACCCTCTCAATAGCTTCCACATCCTTCCTGTAGTGAGGCGACCAGAACTGAGCACAGTACTCCAAGTGGGGTCTGACAACACTCTTATAAAGTTGCAGCATTACCTCCCGACTCCTAAACTCAATCCCTCGATTGATGAAGGCCAGTACACCAAACGCCTTCTTGACCACATCTTCCACCTGCGAAGAATTTTCTTTGTGCCAGCTTTGGATAAGGTGGACAATCTTGTTTGCATCAACCAAAACTCTGCTGAATCTCCTTTGCTTTGAGGAGAACAACCCCCCACATCTCCAACCCTAACCCTGGAGCTAAAATCTTCCCCATCCTCAGAACCATTTTGGCCAATCCCCCTCCGTACTGTCCCACATCTTGGAATATCTGGAATTAATGATACCCTCCCAGAATGATAAGCAAGGCACAGGTTAGGCTCCAGTTCTAGTTGCTTTAGAAAGGATTTTCTTTATTCATTTGTGGGACATGGGTGTCTCTGACTGGGCCAGCACTTATAGCCCATCCCTAGTTGCCATTGAACTGAGTGTCTTGCTGGGCTATTTCAGGGGGGCAGTTGAGAGTCAACCACATTGCTGTGGCTCTGGAGTCACGTATAGGCCAGACCGGGTAAGGATGGCAGATTTCCTGTCTAACCCCATTTGAATTCTATAAGTTTCTATGAGATCCCCTCTCACTCTTCTAAACTCCAGTGAATATAATCCTAACCGACTTAGTCTCTCCTCATATGACAGACCTGCCATCCCAGGAATCAGCCTGGTAAACCTTCGCTGTACTCCCTCTATAGCAAGGACATCCTTCCTCAGATAAGGACACCAAAACTGCTCACAATACTCCAGGTGTGGCCTCACCAACGCCCTGTACAATTGCAGCAAAACATCCCTATCCCGATACTCAAATCCTCTTGCTATGAAGGCCAACATACCATTTTCCTTCTTTACCGCCTGCTGTATCTGTGCGCTTACTTTCAGTGACTGATGCACGAGGACTCCAGGGTCTTGCTGAGTATCCGCCTCTCTCAATTTACACCCATTCAGATAATAATCTGCCTTTCTATTATTGCTCCCAAAGTGGATAACCTCACATTTATCCACATTATACTGCATCTGCCATGCAGATACCCACACACTCAACCTGTTCAAATCACACTGAAGCATCTCTGCATCCCCCTCACAGCTCACCCTCCCACCCAACCTTGTATCATCTGCAAATTTGGAGATAATACATTCAGTTCCCTCTTCCAAATCATTAATATATAATGTGAACAGTTGGGGTCCCAGCACAGATCCTCAAGGAACCCCATTAGTCACTGACTGCCAATCAGAAAGAGACCCATTTATGCCAACTCCTTGCTTCCTATTTGCTAACCAGCTTTCTATCCATCTCAACACACTCCCTGTAATCCCATGTGCTTTAACTTTACACTGTAGTCTGCTATGTGAGACCTTGTCGAAAGCCTTCTGAAAGTCTAAATAAACCACATCTACTGGTTCTCCTCAGTCAAGTTGACTAAGAACATAAGAAATAGGAGCAGGAGTAGGCCATCTAGCCCTTCGAGCCTGCCCCACCATTCAATAAGATCATGGCTGATCTGAAGTGGATCAGTTCCACTTTCCCGCTTTCTCCCCATAACCCTTAATCCCCTTGTCTATCAGAAACCTATCTACCCGTGACTTAAATATATTTAGCGAGGCAGCCTCCACCACTTCAATGGGCAGAGAATTCCAGAGATTCACCACCCTTTGAGTGAAGAAGTTCCTCCTCAACTCCAATCTAAACTGCACCCCCCCTTATCTTGAGGCTGTGCCCTCTAGTCCTGCTGTCCTTTCCGAGCGGGAAGAACCTCTCTACCTCTACCCTATCCATCCTCTTCATTATCTTATATGTCTCTATAAGATCCCCCCCTCATCCTTCTAAACTCCAGCGAGTACAGACCCAGTCTATTGAGTCTCTCTTCATAGTCCAACCCCCCTCATCTCCGGTATCAGCCTAGTGAACCTCCTCTGCACTCCCTCCAAGGCCAAAATATCCTTGGGCAAGTGCGGTGACCAAAACTGCACACAGTACTCCAGCTGTGGCCTCACCAGTGCCCTGTACAGCTGCAGCAAGACCTCCCTGCTTTTATATTCTATCCCCCTCGCTATAAAGGCCAGCATCCCATTCGCCTTCTTGATCACCTGCTGCACCAGCAGACTGGGTTTTTGCGACTCGTGCACAAGGACCCCCAGGTCCCTCTGCACTGTAGCATGCTGCAGCTTTTCTCCCTTTAAATAGCAATCCCTCCTACTATTATTTCTGCCAAAGTGGATAACCTCACACTTGCTAACATTGTACTCCATCTGCCAGGTCCTCGCCCACTCGCTCAGCCTATCTAGATCCCTCTGCAGACTTTCCACACCCTCCGCACAATTTGCTTTTCCACTCATCTTTGTGTCATCAGCAAATTTCGACACCCTACACTCAGCCCCCTCCTCCAGATCATCTATATAAATGGTAAATAGCTGAGGCCCCAGCACCGATCCCTGGGGCACTCCACTAGTCACCAACCGCCAATCCGAATAGCACCCATTTATACCAACTCTCTGCCTCCTATTAGACAACCAATCCTCTATCCACGCTAACACCTTACCCAAACTCCATGCCCCCTAACCTTCTGAAGCAACCTTTTGTGCGGCACCTTATCAAACGCCTTTTGAAAATCGAGAAACACCACATCCACTGGTTCTCCTCTGTCTACCGCACTAGTCACATCCTCATAGAAATCCAATAAATTTGTCAAACACGACTTCCCCTTAACGAATCCGTGCTGCATCTGCTCTATCAAACAATTCTTCTCTAGGTGCCTCGTTATTTCTTCTTTGATGACGGATTCAAGCATTTTTCCAACTAGTTACATCCTCAAAGAATCCCAGTAGATTTGTCAAATATGATTTCCCTTTTGTAAATCCATGCTGACTTTGTCTGATTATCCCACTGCTGTCCAAATGCTGAGTTATGAAATCCTTGATAATGGACTCTTAACAACGTCCCCAGTATCGATGTTAGACTCACTGGTCTATAGTTCCCTGTTTTCTCTCTACCTCCCTTTTTGAATAGCGGGCTTACATTGGCAACTTCCAACCTGTAGGAACTATTTTAGAATCCAAAGAATTTTGGAAAATAACCACCAATGGATCTACTATTTCCAAGACCACTTCCTTCAGTATTCTGGGATGAAGATTATCAGGATCTGGAGATTAATCCACCTTCAATCCCATCCATTTCCCCAAAACCATTCCTCTACTTGTGCTGATTCCCTTCACTCCTCACTAAAACATATTTCTCTCAGCACTTCTGATACATTATTCATGTCTTCCTTTGTGAAGTCTAAAGCAAAATACTAATTTAATTCCTCGGCCATTTCCTTATTCCCCGTTATGAATTCTCCTGTTTCTGACTGTAAAGATTTGTTTTTGTCGATCTTTTTCTCTTTACATATCTACAGAAACTTTTACAGTCAGTTTTTTTGTTCCCTACTAGCTTACTTTCATACTCTATTCTTCCCTTCTTTATCAATCTCTTGGTCCTCCTTTGCTGAATTTTAAACTGCTCCCGATCTCGGGACTATTGCTATTTCTTGCCAGTTTGTATGTTTCTTCCTTGAATCTGATATTATCTTTAAATTCCCTTGCGAGCCATAACTTGGCCACAGTTCCTTTGCCATTCTTGTACCAAACAGGAATAAACAACTTCTGGAATTCATCTATTTGTTCTTCAAATGTCTCCCGTTTCCTGTCCACTGTCTTTTAATTCATGCCTCATACCATCACAGTTACCTTCACAGAGATTCAAGACACTGGTCTCAAAATCAATTATATCATTATCCACTTTGACAAAGAATTCTACCATATTTTGGTCACTCGTCAGCAAGGGTCTAGTCTCTCCCAACTAGAATTAAACACAGTAAGAAGTCTCACAACACCAGGTTAAAGTCCAACAGGTTTATTTGGTAGCACAAGCTTTCGGAGCGCTGCTCCTTCACCCACCTGATGAAGGGGCAACGCTCCAAAAGCTTGTGCTACCAAATAAACCTGTTGGACTTTAAGAACATAACAAGAAATAGGAGCAGGAGTAGGCCATCCAGCCCTTCGAGCCTGCCCCGCCATTCAATAAGATCATGGCTGATCTGAAGTGGATCAGTTCCACTTTCCCGCTTTCTCCCCATAACCCTTAATTCCGTTGTCTATCAGAAACCTATCTACCCGTGACTTAAATATATTTAGCGAGGTAGCCTCCACCACTTCAACGGGCAGAGAATTCCAGAGATTCACCTCCCTTTGAGTGAAGAAGTTCCTCCTCAACTCCGATCTAAACTGCCCCACCCTTATCTTGAGGCTGTGCCCTCGAGTCCTGCTGTCCTTTCTGAGCGGGAAGAATCTCTCTACCTCTACTCTATCCATCCCCTTCATTATCTTATACATCTCTATAAGATCCCCCCTCATCCTTCTAAACTCCAGCGAGTACAGACCCAGTCTATTCAATCTCTCTTCATAGTCCAACCCCCTCATCTCCGGTATCAGCCTAGTGAACCTCCTCTGCACTCCCTCCAAGGCCAAAATATCCTTGCGTAAGTGCGGCAACCAAAACTGCACACAGTACTCCAGCTGCGGCCTCACCAGTGCCCTGTACAGCCGCAGCAAGACCTCCCTGCTTTTATATTCTATCCCCCTCGCTATAAAGGCCAACATCCCATTCGCCTTCCTGACCACCTGCTGCAGCTGCAGGCTGGGTTTTTGCGACTCGTGCACAAGGACCCCGAGGTCCCTCTGCACCGTCGCATGCTGCAGCTTTTCACCCTTTAAATAGTAATCCCTCCTACTATTATTCCTGCCAAAGTGGATAACCCCACACTTGTGGATTTTTAACCTGGTGTTTTGAGACTACTCACTGTGCCCACCCCCAGTCCAATGCTGGCAACTCCACATCGTAACTAGAATTAAGTTCACCCTTGTAGGCCAGGTTAGAATAAAGGTGGCCATTTGGGAGCGGTTAACAGAGAGGGTCTGAGTAGGAAAGGTATATCTTGTCCACAGACAGGGAGGAGTAAATGGGAGAGAGAAAAAGTTGTTTTCCAGCAGTGGGTATATCCCTGCACCTCGCTGCTGTCCCTTTGCTGCGTTTATCAGTCGACAGGAACGGAGTAATTTGATTTTATTTTTCTCGTTCCTCTCCCAGGCTCGTAGACAATGGCAGGAAGTGTTGCCTTCCAGCCTCAGCTTCCTGTCCAACGCACTCGCAGGAGCCATACAGAGTGTTGTCCACAGTTCGATGGGCCATCCACTGCCGGCAGCAGCCTTCTCTCTGACTGCCAGCCACCCAGGGACAGTGAGCCGAATAACCCGCTGGCAGTGACTGCCACACCGAGCCTGTATAAACCCCCAACGGCAATGGGCGCTCTCGCCCTCCCTCCCTCCCCTGCGGTGAGTAGAAATGGTTTTCTTTGTGGCTGTTTTTCTGTTCACTATTATGGCGGAGACAAAAAGTCAGAGGAGACCGCATCCCAAAAACGTGCTCTTAGGCTGATTGGTGTAACAAATTGTCCCTAAATTAGTCTCCCCTCAATCTTCCCCAATAGGTCATGGGTAGAGGAGGGCACCCATAATGTTAAAATGGCGGCACGGGCTCGTTGGGCCGAAGGGCCTGTTTCCCGTGCTGTGTTGTTCTTTGTTGTTTTGACCCCGCCTGGCTGACTCCCCTCTCTCTCTAATATTCCCCATCTCTCTCTCTCTCTCTAAGTTCTGGGTGGCACTCAGGGTTGGGGGGGGGGGTTACACATGCCGCTCCCGGGCTGGTTCGGGGCTGCCGTACTGATGGGGTGCCACCCTGCCCGAGGTGGCTTCTTTCAAATGAAACATTTGTGGGTGTAAAGTACAGAACATAGAACGGTACAGGCCCTTCGGCCCTCAATGTTGTGCCGAGCTTTGTCCAAACCCAAGATCAGTCTATCCCACTCCCTATCATTCCGGTGTGCTCCATGTGCCTATCCAATAACCGCTTGAAAGTTCCTAAAGTGTCCAACTCCACCATCACAGCAGGCAGTGCATTCCACACCCCAACCACTCTCTGAGTGGAGAATCTACCTCGGACATCCCTCCTATATCTCCCACCATGAACCTTATAGTTATGCCCCCTAATAACAGCTACATCCACCCGAGGAAATAGTCTCTGAACGTTCACTCTATCAATCCCTCTCATCATCTTATATTGGGGATAAGAATGGCGGTTCCTCCCAGTGACCTGGCCATTTCTCCACACACCTGACCAAAGCCAAAAGCAGATTAGTATCCGGGAATTTAACCTGCCGCTGTCTGTGGGAGCTTGCTGTGCACAAATTGGCTGCTGTGTTTCCTGCCAGGCAAGGAGGGTTTCATTGGCATACTGGGGCTTCCTGGGAATGTCAACCTTGGATGGAAGCTTTCCTTTTCCCACTGTGGCACCTCTTTCTGTGGCTCTAACCTGCTGACCAAATACTCAACCCTGAAAGTCACAGCAGAGGCCAACGCAATCCCCAGACACCAGCCCCACCCTCGGGCACCAGCCCCACCCTCGGGCACCAGCCCCACTCCCGCACATACCAGCCCCACCCCCGCACATACCAGACCCACCCCCGCAGATACCAGCCCCACCCCCGCAGACACCAGCCCCACCCCCGCAGACACCAGCCCCACCCCCGCAGATACCAGACCCACCCCCGCAGACACCAGCCCCACCCCCGCAGATACCAGCCCCCCCCCCTGCAGATACCAGCCCCACCCTCGGGCATCAGCCCCACCCCCACAGACACCAGCCCCACCCCCGCAGATACCAGCCCCACCCCCGCAGATACCAGCCCCACTCCCGCAGATACCAGCCCCACCCCCGCAGACACCAGCCCCACCCCCGCAGACACCAGCCCCACTCCCGCAGATACCAGCCCCACCCCCGCAGATACCAGCCCCACCCCCACAGATACCAGCCCCACCCCCGCAGATACCAGCCCCACCCCCTGGACACACCCTCAGACACCAACCCTGCCCCTGGACACCAGACACGGGGAGAACATGCAGACTCCACACAGACAGTGACCCGAGCCAGGAATCGAACCCGGGTCCCTGGCGCTGTGAGGCAGCCGTGCTAACCCACTGTGCCACCCGTGTATTTATCCAGATGCCTTTTGAACGTTGTTATAAAATCTGTTTCCACCGCCTCCTCCGGCAGCGCATTCCAAGCGTTCACCACCCTCTGTGTGAAAAACTTATCCCTCACATCTCTTTAAAACTTTTCCCCTCTCACTGTCAACCTCCACCCCTGAGTAATTGACCCTTCAACCCTGGGAAAAATACTCTATCCACTCCATCCAAGCCTGTTTTATATATATTAATGATTTGGATGAAGGAACGAAATGTAACATCTGAAAGTTTGCAGATGATACCGAGTTGGGTGGGAGGGTGAACTGTGACCAGGATACAGAGATCCTTCAGAATGATCTGGACAGGTTGGGTGAGTGGGTTAATCAATGGCAGTTGCAGTATAATTTGGATAAATGTGAGGTTATTCACTTTGGAAGCAAAAACAAGAAGGCAGATTACTACCTGAATGGCTGTAAATTGGGAGAGGGGAGTGTGCAGAGGGATCTGGGTGTCCTTGTGCACCAGTCACTGAAGGTAAGCGTGCAGGTACAGCGGGGGTAAAGAAGGTAAATGGTCTGTTGGCCTTCATTGTGAGAGGTTTCGAGCATAGGAGCAGGGATGCGTTGTTGCAATTATACAGGGCTTTGGTGAGGCCACACCTAGAGTATTGTGGGCAGTTTTGGTCTCCTTTTCTGGGGAAGGATGTTCTTGCTCTCGAGGGAGCGAAGGTTTACCAGGCTGATTCCGGGGATGGTGGGACTGATGTACGAGGAGAGATTGACTGGGTTACGGTTGTTTTCACTGGAGTTCAGACGAATGAGGGGCGGATCTCATAGAGATTTATAAAATTCTAACAGGACTAGACAGGGTGGATGCAGGGAGGCTGTTCCCGATGGTGGGGGGAGTCCAGAACCAGGGGTGAGGATTCAGGGTAGACCATTTAGGATGGAGATGAGGAGACATTTCTTCACCCGGTGAGTCTGTGGAATTCATTCCCACAGGAAGGAGTTGATACCAAAACATTGAATGTATTCAAGAGGCGGCTGGATATCGCACTTGGGGTGAACGGGATCAAAGGTTATGGGGAGAAAGCAGGATTAGGCTATTGAGTTGGACAATCAGCCATGATCGTAATGAATGGTGGAGCAGGCTCGAAGGGCCAAATGGCCTCCTCCTGCTCCTATCTTCTATGTTTCTATAACCTTGTAAACCTCTATCAGGCTCCCCTCCTCTCATCCTCTGACACTCCAATAAAAACAATCCAAGTTTATTCAACCTTTCTCCATGGTCCATACCCTCCAGACCAGGCAACGTCCTGGTAAATCTCTTCCGCACCCTTTCCAATGCATCAACGTCCTCCAGCGACCAGAGTTGTACACAATACTCCAAATGTGGTCGAACCAAAGTCTTATACAGCTGCAACACGATTTTCCAATTCCTATACTCCAACACCCCGAGCGATAAAGGCCAGCCTGCCTTAGGGAACTGAGGGCCTTGATTCCTCTGTATGCTTCTGTTAACAATGCAAGGACAGAGTACCTGTGATCAAGAATGGGATGCTGGCCTTTATAGCGAGGGGGATAGAATATAAAAGCAGGGAGGTCTTGCTGTGACTGTACTGGGCACTGGTGAGGCTGCAGCTGGAGTACTGTGTGCAGTTTTGGTCGCCGCACTTGCACAAGGATATATTGGCCTTGGAGGGAGTGCAGAGGAGGTTCACTAGGCTGATACCAGAGATGAGGGGGTTGGACTATGAAGAGAGACTAAATAGACTGGGTCTGAACTCGCTGGAGTTTAGAAGGCTGAGGGGGGGATCTTATAGAGACGTATAAGATAATGAAGGGGATGGATAGGGGTAGAGGTAGAGAGATTCTTCCCACTTAGAAAGGATAGCAGAACTAGAGGGCACAGCCTCAAGATGGGGGGGTGCAGTTTAGATCGGAGTTGAGGAGGAACTTCTTCACTCAAAGGGTGGTGAATCTCTGGAATTCTCTGCCCGTTGAAGTGGTGGAGGCTGCCTCACTAAATATATTTAAGTCACAGGTAGATAGGTTTCTGATAGACAGGGGAATTAAGGGTTATGGGGAGAAAGCAGGAAAGTGGAACTGATCCACTTCAGATCAGCCATGATCTTATTGAATGTCGGGGCAGGTTCGAAGGGCTAGATGGCCTACTCCTGCTCCTATTTCTTGTGTTCTTATGTCATTATCCCGTTGCCGTTTGTGGGAGCTTGCTGTGCACAAATCGGCTGAGTCATTTCCTAAATGCAACTGCGATTACACTCTGTGCAGTACTTCACTGGGCTGTAAAATGCTTTGGGACGCTTGGTGATCACAGAAGGCGCTATATGAATGCAAGCCTTTCCTCCTGGCTGTGTAACGGACTGGTCCTGAGTCCGGATGATTCACTGGGGGGGGTTCACGTTCAGCGCTCGCCGGCTGCCCTCACTTTTTGACCCTCGACAGGGGTTGAAGGCCGCTTGCGTTGCGGTTGGGTTTCTCAGCGGCTCTCTCACTCAGAGCTCAGTGTGGAGAGCAAACAGCAGGAAAGGCAGAGGTTGCCTGTGGCTCTCTGATAAGGGAATCCCCGTCTGGGATTGTCCGTTTCACAGCTCCACGCGGGTCACCAACTATCTTCCGTTCAGTTTGTCAATTGGCAAGCCAGAGAACGAGTTCTCTTTCACACACTTGTCCGCGATCGAGGGTGGAATTTATCGTTATTAATTTATCGCAGGCGGGGAAAGGAGATTTGGTGTCATTTTTAAAGTCCGTCCCAGTACAATAAAGCAAACACAGAACCCTCCACCCTCCTTCCCACAATCTGAAAGACAAAGAACAAAGAGCCACACAGCACAGGAAACAGGCCCTTTGGCCCAACAAGCCCGCGCTGCCCATTTTAACACTCAGTCAGTGCCTTATTCAAGTCTTACGTCAATCGATGATGTTTTTGTTTACCTCCAGTGGAACTCCACAATAAAGGGGGGGCAAATTTAGGGAATTAAATGTGCGCCAGATTAAGGGAGATCCAATTCAGGGACAATTTATTGACACCAATCAGCCTGAAAAGTGGGGTGTGGGAGGAAACCGGAGCACCCGGAGAAAACCCACGCAAGCACGGGGAGAATGCGCAAACTCCCACAGACATTGATCCAAGTCGGAGATCCGACCCGGGTCCCTGTAACTGCACCAGCGAACAGTGATAGTCACTGAGCTGTGGTGTTGCCCGTCAGATGGTCCAGTTTAAGCGTACACTAACGACGTGAAGCACGAGGCAACTCTCGAAGCAACATCCAAGAGCAGCCCTTGCAGGACCCACCGCGTGTGTGCACCTTGTTAGACAACAAGGTGGACCGAATCGCCTGTGGGTGTAAAAGGAGACGTGCTGGCTTGGTGCATTGGCCATGCAGTGTACCCAAATGGGCGGCAGAGTGTGCCCCCCCTTCAATCCCCTGGCATTGCCCCCTGGCTCTCCCCCAAGGATGGCCCTCTCCTCCCTGAGCGATGCACTCCCCTGGCGAGTCCAGCCCCGTGAGGCAGCAGTCATAACTCACATTGCCATGCCCCTGTGCCAACACGAGTGGGTAAAATAACGGCCAGGGTGGGGGAATAATCTTTCGTTTAGTTTCTTTATGAGTGTCACAAGTAGGTGTACATTAACACCACGATGAAGTTACTGTGAAAATCCCCACTCCAGCGCCTGTCCGGGTTACACTGAGGGAGAATTTAGCACGGCCAATGCACCCTAACCAGCACAGTCTTTTGGACTGTGGGAGGAAACCAGAGCACCCAGAGGAAACCCACGCCGACATGGGGAGAACGTGCAGAGTCCACACAGGCAGGAATCGAACCTGGATCCCTGGTGCCGTGAGGCAGCAGTGCTAACCACTGTGCCACCTGTCTCATTATCAGGTATAGAGGGCTAGATTTCAATTTATTCCAATGGGTTTCCCAATGTTGAAATTGAGAATCCCCTTAACATCACTGCCCCCCACCTCCCCCCCCCCCCCCACCTCCCTCCCCTACTTTGGGGACAATCGCAAGAGGACTTGTCTTGGGTGGCACGGTAGCACAGTGGTTAGCACTGCTGCTTCACAGCTCCAGGGTCCTGGGTTCCATTCCAGGGTCAGGTCACTGTCTGTGTGGAGTTTGCACATTCTCCTCGTGCCTGCGTGGGTTTCCTCCCACAGTCCAAAGATGTGCAGGTTAGGTTGATTGGCCATGCTAAGAAATTGCCCCTTACTGAGTAGGGATGTGTAGGTTAGACGGATTAATGGGTATAATATGTAGGGATATGGGGGTAGGGCCTGGGTGGGATTGTGTTGGGTGCAGACTCGATGGGCTGAAGAGCCTCTTTCTGCACTGTAGGGTTCTATGGTTCCCTCTCACACTTTGGGCCTCTGCCGAGAATTTTGCGCTACCGTTGCCATTCACATCCAATCCAAAGGGGGGCGCAAAGCGCCAGCCATGCTCCCTCCCACCCATCTATCCAAGGAGATGGGGCAATGGCTTCACTCACTGCTGCCAATGAAAACTCTTTCATTAACAAAAGCCTCCCAATTGTCTTAATAACAAACATCTCCTTCCATCTCTACGTTTCAAGGTTTATCTTTTTTCAATTTTTGGTGTCGGCTTCCCAGGTTCCTGTAGTCCAAGCTATCCAAGTCGAGAAGGAAAGACATAATTTGTATTTTTACCTCATCTTTGTACAACCTCGGGAATTCCCCTTACGGCAACATCTTGAAGCAGTGAGGAAAATGACACCCAATTTGCGCACAGCAAGCTCCCACAAACAGCCATCGCTCTGGTATCCTACAGTTGTGAAGATGGTTGAGGGATGAATGTTGGCCAGGACACCCGGCCGGGGTGGCCTCACTGCTTCTTTTCAAGGTGGGGCCAGGGGAAGGCCTTAGTTTAACATCTCATCGCGGGGAGGCAAAGGCCCAGTGGTGTAATCACTAGACTATTAATCTGGAAACTCAGCTAAGGTTCTGGGTTCGATTCCCGCCACAGCAGATAGCGGAACTGCATTTTAAATGATCTCAAACAATAACAATTTATGTCGGGTTTAAGATCTCCCAGGGAGGTACAGATCAGTGTTCTCAAACAGAGACTGACACCATGTCAGGAGGTTTTAGGGGAGGTCAGACGTCGAGTTAGGCTGATTGGTGTAGCAAATTGTCCCTAAATTAGTCTCCCCTCAATCTGGTTTCCAATGTGGAGTGCCATAGGCGTAGACAAGGGTCACGGGTGGAAGAGGGGACTCACAATGTCGAAATGGCGGCGTGGGCTGGTTGGGCCGAAGGGCCTGTTTCCCGTGCTATCTCATTCTTTGTCCTTTGAGTTCAGGAGCAGGAAGGTTTAACAAATTTAGCGTTTAGGCAGCCGACAATGTGGCTGCCAATGGTTGAGAGAAAGAAGATGGAGAATGTGCAGGAGGCCAGGGATGTAGAATCTTTGTGTGCAGGACACAACTGGTGCACCGATGGATTCCTATGCAAGGCGCAAAACAGAAAAATGTCTACCCGTGGGCCGTTGCTGCTTGTAAAATAATACCTAAAGTGTGGCAAACATCACCCAACTCTTTCCTCTCTCGTTCATACAGAACATGCCATTCCTTGGGATCTTCCTGTGCACGGTGACGCTGACGCGGCACTTTACTCTGGCGGTGAGCTCCGCCGCCCCTTCCGTGGACGCCCAGTGCCCAAGCGGCTGCGCCTGCCAACTGTACCATCACGTCAGCTGCGCCGACGTCGGGGACTTCCCCGGCTGGCTGCCCGGAGCCACTACTCAGCTGCAGTTCAGCTCCAGTCGCCTGCCGGTCGTCCCGGCGGGGGCCTTCCCCAACCTGTCCCGCCTGACCACCCTGTACCTGAGCGGCAACGGGGTTGAGCGGCTCAGGGCAGGCGCCTTCAGCGGCCTGAGCCGACTGCAGTTCCTCCACCTCAACAACAATAGCATTGGCGCCTTGGAGGGTGGAGCCTTTGACGGCGCGGCCACGGTGACGTTCCTGTACCTGGAGAACAACCTCATCGCCAACTTAACACCAGGTACTCATTTTACCCGTCCGCGTTTCAGAGCTCCTGAACGAGGTTGGAAGCTTGTTGTACGGTTAAGACTGTTAGCGCGAGTGGGCGAAACGACCACTGCGGACTCAGGGTGAAGTTCAGTAACGGCACAGCTTTATTTTCTTTACGTCGACGGAGAAGCGCAGTCAGGACGTCCAATCGGACTGTCCCGAAAGCACTCTAATGGTCCGCCGCAATGGGCTACAGTTATACCCGAACTTTGGTGCAGTTTGCGATTCAAATGCTAATACTTTATTTACAGTATTCGACCTTAGCCATCCCGTCTCGATGTTTCCAAGTGTTGGGGAAATTGTTTTAGGTGTGTGTTAATTGTTTTGTCTGATTGGTTATTTAATAGTCTAGAATCTCCGGGTTTGGACCAGAGGCATGTCAACTCCTCAGAGTTGAGGAGGAACTTCTTCACCCAAAGGGTGGTGAATCTCTGGAATTCTCTGCCCGTTGAAGTGGTGGATGCTACCTCGCTGAATATATTTAAGTCACGGGTAGATAGGTTTCTGATAGACAGGGGAATTAAGGGTCATGGGGAGAGGGCAGGAAAGTGGAACTGATCCACTTCAGATCAGCCATGATCTTATTGAATGGGGGGGACAGGCTCGAGGGGCTAGATGGCCGACTCCTGCTCCTATTTCTTATGTTCTCATTGATCTCAAAAAGAGGTTTTGAGGGGCCAGGAATGTTTCCTTAGCTATGCTAATTTTAGGTGTCTCCATGGGTTGTTTGACTGTTTTAGAAGTTCTGATTTTGATGGGGTGGAGATTTTAGTTCTGGTAGGTGCCATCCTGTCCAGCGTCCCTTATGTGCTAGCCCTCATTTGCATTCTAAAAGCATGCTCTAGCCTACTGATTGGAGTCTGTTACTTAGTGATTTTTAGTGGAGAGGCTCTGAGGGTAACTTTAGTCCGCTTCCATTTTGTGTGCCCAATTTCATAAAATTTGTTGTCCAGTAACAAAACATTAACGTGCACTTATAACAATGAAATGGAAGGTCCCAAAACTCTCCAGAGGAGAACTGGCAGAAAAAGACCTGCTCCACACCACACCCAACACTTTCAACGTCCACTCCTTCCACCACCAATGCACTGTGTCAGCGTGTACCATCTCACAAGACGCACTGCCGCAGCTCGCCGAGGCTGCTTGTGTAGCACCTTCCAAACCCTGTGACCTCTCTCCCCCGGAAGGACAAGCAGATACTTGGGAACGCTGGGAATTCTGCAAGACTCCCCCCCAAGGCCATCCTGGCTTGGAAATATATCGGCCGTTCCTTCACCTGGGTCAAAATCCCGGGGGACTCTCTCCCTAACAGCACGGTGGGTGTGCCTACACCGCATGGTCCGTAGCGGGTTCAAGAAGGCCACCATCATCTCAAGGGGCAATTAGGGACGGGTAATAAATGCTGGCCCAGCCAGCGATGGATACATCAATCTTCAAAAACTGTGGGCGTGCGTGGCTGTATTTCTGCAGTTGGTTTTGCCAACGTGTGAGTATCATGAGCCCCCTTATTAATAACACAGTGAGAGGACAGGTTCTGTGCTCTATCAGACTGTCCCATACATTCACCCAAACTCATTTATTCCAACATAAACGCTCTCCAATCCTTCAGCAACTCCAGAAATAGAAATCACCCCATCCCACCAGCTCTGGGAGCCCCCCCCCTCGCTCCACCCACCCTAACAGGCACACACGGGAGACAGCGGAGGGCAACAAACCATCTCTCAACCAATACCCTACCCGCCAACATCCCTCCCAGGAAACCCCGAAGATCTTTTACCCACCCCCCCCCCCCCACCCCTCCACTCCCACCTACCACCCCCTCAGTAGCTCACCCACTAACAAAACCTTCCCCCCTCCCCCCTCCCCCCCCACTTTGAAAAAAACAGAATCTGACTCAGCAACAGACACAAAACCTCCCCAGCCAAGAAACCATCCACCCCCCCCCCGACTCTCCAACATACGCTGCCTAGACATCCACCCCCCTGCCCCCCCCCCCCCCACACGCCGCCCCCCCCCTCACACACACACACACACACACACACCCCCCGCCCCCCCCCCCCCCGGCATTGTACAGTTACAGGGACCCGGGTCGGATCTCCGGCTTGGATCAATGTCTGTGGGAGTTTGCACATTCTCCCCGTGCTTGCGTGGGTTTTCTCCGGGTGCTCCGGTTTCCTCCCACACCCCAAAAACGTGCTTTTTGGGCTGATTGGTGTCAATAAATTGGATCTCCCTTAATCTGGCGTACATATAATTCCCTAAATTTCCACCCCCTTTACTGTGAAGTTCCACTAGAGGTAGACAAAACATCGACGATCGATGAAAGACTTGAATAAGGCGCTGACTGAATGTGTTAAAATGGGTGGCACGGGCTTGTAGGGCCAAAGGGCCTGTTTTCCTGTGCTGTGCTGTTCTTTGTTCTTTGCATCTGGAAACACGTAAACACCCACCCTGGCAGCCCCCTTCCTCCTAACACCCACCGCCTCAACAACCATCTCCCTCCCCAAACCAGCTAAAACACAACACAAGCAGACCATCACCCTGTTTCCCTTTGTCCTTCCCCCTCCCCCATCCCTTCTCTTCTGCCACAGTACGGTAGCACCCCCCCCCCCCCCACCACACACCCCCCCACACAAGAAAAAAACTAACACCGATAATAATATATAACATATAAGAAAAAGACCAAGGGGCAAGAAGACAACAGGATAAAGGTAAGGTACGGCAGGGGGCAACAAGGGTTGGGCATTTGGAATTTAATGTTGGCAAGTGTGAGGTGGTCCACTTTGGTAGGAAGAATGGTAGGAAGGATTATTACTTACGTGGCGAAAAACTGCAGCAGGCGACGGTGCAGAGGGACCTCGGGGTCCTTGTGCATGAGTCGCAAAAACCCAGCCTGCAGGTGCAGCAGGTGGTCAGGAAGGCGAATGGGATGCTGGCCTTCATAGCGAGGGGGATTGAATATAAAAGTAGGGAGGTCTTGCTGTGGCTGTATAGGGCATTGGTGAGGCCGCAGCTGGAGTACTGTGTGCAGTTTTGGGCGCCGCACCTGCGCAAGGATATTTTGGCCCTGGAGGGAGTGCAGAGGAGGTTTACTAGGCTGATACCGGAGTTGAGGGGGTTGATCTATGAGGAGAGGCTGAATAAACTAGGCTTGTACTCGTTAGAGTTTAGAAGAATGAGGGGAGATCTCATTGAGACGTATAAGATGATGAATGGGATGGATAGGATAGAGGTGGAGAGACTCTTCCCGCTCAAAAAAGACAGTAGGACTAGGGGGCACAGCCTCAAGATAAAGGGGGTGCGGTTTAGAACGGAGTTGAGGAGGAACTTCTTCACTCAAAGGGTGGTGAATCTCTGGAATTCTCTGCCCGTTGAAGTGGTGGAGGCTGCCTCGCTAAATATTTTTAAGAAGCGGGTTGATGGGTTCTTGATAAGAGAGGGGATTGAGGGTTATGGGGAGAGGGCGGGAAAGTGGAACTGAGCCACGACAGATCAGCCATGATCTTATTGAATGGCGGGGCAGGCTCGAAGGGCTAGATGGCCTACTCCTGCTCCTATTTCTTATGTTCTTATGTTCTTATTGGCCAAAAGAGAAGTGACACAGCACAAAGAAAAGGGGACACATCCTCTCTCTGTCTGACCCCAAAATCTCCAGTCCACCTTGAGACCCTGTGATCTCCAGGACAAGGTGACCAGATTGAAGTCCAGGCCAATTTGGAATAAGATACCCGGGCAGCTTTCTCTCTGACCCTTAACCCTCATCGTTCAGTCAAGAAGAGATCATTTTGGCCTTGATAATTCCTGTGCGTTTTCTCACCTTTTGTACGAGGTGGCCTCCGCCACAGACAGAACCAGGTCCAACCCTCTCCGTCTTAAGACGGGCAAGGAGAAATTTCTTCTCTCAGAGAGTTGTTAGTCTTTGGAATCCTCTTGCACAGAGAGCAGTGGGTCAATAAATATATTCAGGGCCGGGTTAGACAGGGTTTTGATTGACAGGGGAGCTGAGAGGTCATAGAATCATAGAAACCCTACGGTGCAGAAAGAGGCCCTTCGGCCCATCGAGTCTGCACCAACCACAATCCCACCCAGGCCCTACCCCCATATCCCTACACATTATACCCACTAATCCCTCTAACCTACACATCCC